>NC_034191.2:31752080-32066121 GCF_002021735.2 Oncorhynchus kisutch
AGAAGGCTGTGTTTGTTTGTAACGTTACAGTACCATGTGAGAAGGCTGTGTTTGTTTGTAGCGTTACAGTACCCTGTGAGAAGGCTGTGTTTGTTTGTAACGTTACAGTACCATGTGAGAAGGCTGTGTTTGTTTGTAACGTTACAGTACCTTGTGAGAAGGCTGTGTTTGTTTGTGAGAAGGCTGTGTTTGTTTGTAGCGTTACAGTACCCTGTGAGAAGGCTGTGTTTGTTTGTAACGTTACAGTACCTTGTGAGAAGGCTGTGTTTGTTTGTAGCGTTACAGTACCCTGTGAGAAGGCTGTGTTTGTTTGTAGCGTTACAGTACCCTGTGAGAAGGCTGTGTTTGTTTGTAACGTTACAGTACCTTGTGAGAAGGCTGTGTTTGTTTGTAGCGTTACAGTACCCTGTGAGAAGGCTGTGTTTGTTTGTAGTGTTACAGTACCTTGTGAGAAGGCTGTGTTTGTTTGTAGCGTTACAGTACCATGTGAGAAGGCTGTGTTTGTTTGTAACGTTACAGTACCCTGTGAGAAGGCTGTGTTTATTTGTAGCGTTACAGTACCCTGTGAGAAGGCTGTGTTTGTTTGTAACGTTACAGTACCATGAGAGAAGGCTGTGTTTGTTTGTAGCGTTACAGTACCCTGTGAGAAGGCTGTGTTTGTTTGTAGCGTTACAGTACCCTGTGAGAAGGCTGTGTTTGTTTGTAACGTTACAGTACCCTGTGAGAAGGCTGTGTTTGTTTGTAGCGTTACAGTACCCTGTGAGAAGGTTGTGTTTGTTTGTAGCGTTACAGTACCCTGTGAGAAGGCTGTGTTTGTTTGTAACGTTACAGTACCCTGTGAGAAGGCTGTGTTTGTTTGTAACGTTACAGTACCCTGTGAGAAGGCTGTGTTTGTTTGTGAGAAGGCTGTGTTTGTTTGTAACGTTACAGTACCCTGTGAGAAGGCTGTGTTTGTTTGTAGCGTTACAAAACCCTGTGAGAAGGCTGTGTTTGTTTGTAACGTTACAGTACCTTGTGAGAAGGCTGTGTTTGTTTGTAGCGTTACAGTACCCTGTGAGAAGGCTGTGTTTGTTTGTAGCGTTACAGTACCCTGTGAGAAGGCTGTGTTTGTTTGTAACGTTACAGTACCTTGTGAGAAGGCTGTGTTTGTTTGTAGCGTTACAGTACCCTGTGAGAAGGCTGTGTTTGTTTGTAGTGTTACAGTACCTTGTGAGAAGGCTGTGTTTGTTTGTAGCGTTACAGTACCATGTGAGAAGGCTGTGTTTGTTTGTAACGTTACAGTACCCTGTGAGAAGGCTGTGTTTATTTGTAGCGTTACAGTACCCTGTGAGAAGGCTGTGTTTGTTTGTAACGTTACAGTACCATGAGAGAAGGCTGTGTTTGTTTGTAGCGTTACAGTACCCTGTGAGAAGGCTGTGTTTGTTTGTAACGTTACAGTACCCTGTGAGAAGGCTGTGTTTGTTTGTAACGTTACAGTACCATGTGAGAAGGCTGTGTTTGTTTGTAACGTTACAGTACCCTGTGAGAAGGCTGTGTTTGTTTGTAGCGTTACAGTACCCTGTGAGAAGGCTGTGTTTGTTTGTAACGTTACAGTACCCTGTGAGAAGGCTGTGTTTGTTTGTAGCGTTACAGTACCCTGTGAGAAGGTTGTGTTTGTTTGTAGCGTTACAGTACCATGTGAGAAGGCTGTGTTTGTTTGTAACGTTACAGTACCCTGTGAGAAGGCTGTGTTTGTTTGTAACGTTACAGTACCCTGTGAGAAGGCTGTGTTTGTTTGTAACGTTACAGTACCATGTGAGAAGGCTGTGTTTGTTTGTAACGTTACAGTACCCTGTGAGAAGGCTGTGTTTGTTTGTAACGTTACAGTACCCTGTGAGAGGCTGTGTTTGTTTGTAACGTTACAGTACCATGTGAGAAGGCTGTGTTTGTTAGTAACGTTACAGTACCCTGTGAGAGGCTGTGTTTGTTTGTAGTGTTACAGTACCCTGTGAGAAGGCTGTGTTTGTTTGTAGTGTTACAGTACCTTGTGAGAAGGCTGTGTTTGTTTGTAGCGTTACAGTACCATGTGAGAAGGCTGTGTTTGTTTGTAACGTTACAGTACCCTGTGAGAAGGCTGTGTTTATTTGTAGCGTTACAGTACCATGTGAGAAGGCTGTGTTTGTTTGTAACGTTACAGTACCCTGTGAGAAGGCTGTGTTTATTTGTAGTGTTACAGTACCTTGTGAGAAGGCTGTGTTTGTTTGTAACGTTACAGTACCATGTGAGAAGGCTGTGTTTGTTTGTAACGTTACAGTACCATGTGAGAAGGCTGTGTTTGTTTGTAGCGTTACAGTACCCTGTGAGAAGGCTGTGTTTGTTTGTAACGTTACAGTACCATGTGAGAAGGCTGTGTTTGTTTGTAACGTTACAGTACCTTGTGAGAAGGCTGTGTTTGTTTGTGAGAAGGCTGTGTTTGTTTGTAGCGTTACAGTACCCTGTGAGAAGGCTGTGTTTGTTTGTAACGTTACAGTACCTTGTGAGAAGGCTGTGTTTGTTTGTAGCGTTACAGTACCCTGTGAGAAGGCTGTGTTTGTTTGTAGCGTTACAGTACCCTGTGAGAAGGCTGTGTTTGTTTGTAACGTTACAGTACCTTGTGAGAAGGCTGTGTTTGTTTGTAGCGTTACAGTACCCTGTGAGAAGGCTGTGTTTGTTTGTAGTGTTACAGTACCTTGTGAGAAGGCTGTGTTTGTTTGTAGCGTTACAGTACCATGTGAGAAGGCTGTGTTTGTTTGTAACGTTACAGTACCCTGTGAGAAGGCTGTGTTTATTTGTAGCGTTACAGTACCCTGTGAGAAGGCTGTGTTTGTTTGTAACGTTACAGTACCATGAGAGAAGGCTGTGTTTGTTTGTAGCGTTACAGTACCCTGTGAGAAGGCTGTGTTTGTTTGTAACGTTACAGTACCCTGTGAGAAGGCTGTGTTTGTTTGTAACGTTACAGTACCATGTGAGAAGGCTGTGTTTGTTTGTAACGTTACAGTACCCTGTGAGAAGGCTGTGTTTGTTTGTAGCGTTACAGTACCCTGTGAGAAGGCTGTGTTTGTTTGTAACGTTACAGTACCCTGTGAGAAGGCTGTGTTTGTTTGTAGCGTTACAGTACCCTGTGAGAAGGTTGTGTTTGTTTGTAGCGTTACAGTACCCTGTGAGAAGGCTGTGTTTGTTTGTAACGTTACAGTACCCTGTGAGAAGGCTGTGTTTGTTTGTAACGTTACAGTACCCTGTGAGAAGGCTGTGTTTGTTTGTAACGTTACAGTACCTTGTGAGAAGGCTGTGTTTGTTTGTGAGAAGGCTGTGTTTGTTTGTAACGTTACAGTACCCTGTGAGAAGGCTGTGTTTGTTTGTAACGTTACAGTACCTTGTGAGAAGGCTGTGTTTGTTTGTAGCGTTACAGTACCATGTGAGAAGGCTGTGTTTGTTTGTAGCGTTACAGTACCATGTGAGAAGGCTGTGTTTGTTTGCAACGTTACAGTACCTTGTGAGAAGGCTGTGTTTGTTTGTGAGAAGGCTGTGTTTGTTTGTAACGTTACAGTACCCTGTGAGAAGGCTGTGTTTGTTTGTAACGTTACAGTACCCTGTGAGAAGGCTGTGTTTGTTTGTAACGTTACAGTACCATGTGAGAAGGCTGTGTTTGTTTGTAACGTTACAGTACCTTGTGAGAAGGCTGTGTTTGTTTGTGAGAAGGCTGTGTTTGTTTGTAACGTTACAGTACCCTGTGAGAAGGCTGTGTTTGTTTGTAGCGTTACAGTACCCTGTGAGAAGGCTGTGTTTGTTTGTAACGTTACAGTACCTTGTGAGAAGGCTGTGTTTGTTTGTAGCGTTACAGTACCCTGTGAGAAGGCTGTGTTTGTTTGTAGCGTTACAGTACCCTGTGAGAAGGCTGTGTTTGTTTGTAACGTTACAGTACCTTGTGAGAAGGCTGTGTTTGTTTGTAGCGTTACAGTACCCTGTGAGAAGGCTGTGTTTGTTTGTAGTGTTACAGTACCTTGTGAGAAGGCTGTGTTTGTTTGTAGCGTTACAGTACCATGTGAGAAGGCTGTGTTTGTTTGTAACGTTACAGTACCCTGTGAGAAGGCTGTGTTTATTTGTAGCGTTACAGTACCCTGTGAGAAGGCTGTGTTTGTTTGTAACGTTACAGTACCATGAGAGAAGGCTGTGTTTGTTTGTAGCGTTACAGTACCCTGTGAGAAGGCTGTGTTTGTTTGTAACGTTACAGTACCCTGTGAGAAGGCTGTGTTTGTTTGTAACGTTACAGTACCATGTGAGAAGGCTGTGTTTGTTTGTAACGTTACAGTACCCTGTGAGAAGGCTGTGTTTGTTTGTAGCGTTACAGTACCCTGTGAGAAGGCTGTGTTTGTTTGTAACGTTACAGTACCCTGTGAGAAGGCTGTGTTTGTTTGTAGCGTTACAGTACCCTGTGAGAAGGTTGTGTTTGTTTGTAGCGTTACAGTACCATGTGAGAAGGCTGTGTTTGTTTGTAACGTTACAGTACCCTGTGAGAAGGCCGTGTTTGTTTGTAACGTTACAGTACCCTGTGAGAAGGCTGTGTTTGTTTGTAACGTTACAGTACCATGTGAGAAGGCTGTGTTTGTTTGTAACGTTACAGTACCCTGTGAGAAGGCTGTGTTTGTTTGTAACGTTACAGTACCCTGTGAGAGGCTGTGTTTGTTTGTAACGTTACAGTACCATGTGAGAAGGCTGTGTTTGTTAGTAACGTTACAGTACCCTGTGAGAGGCTGTGTTTGTTTGTAGTGTTACAGTACCCTGTGAGAAGGCTGTGTTTGTTTGTAGTGTTACAGTACCTTGTGAGAAGGCTGTGTTTGTTTGTAGCGTTACAGTACCATGTGAGAAGGCTGTGTTTGTTTGTAACGTTACAGTACCCTGTGAGAAGGCTGTGTTTATTTGTAGCGTTACAGTACCATGTGAGAAGGCTGTGTTTGTTTGTAACGTTACAGTACCCTGTGAGAAGGCTGTGTTCATTTGTAGCGTTACAGTACCATGTGAGAAGGCTGTGTTTGTTTGTAACGTTACAGTACCCTGTGAGAAGGCTGTGTTTGTTTGTAACGTTACAGTACCTTGTGAGAAGGCTGTGTTTGTTTGTAGCGTTACAGTACCCTGTGAGAAGGCTGTGTTTGTTTGTAGCGTTACAGTACCCTGTGAGAAGGCTGTGTTTGTTTGTAACGTTACAGTACCTTGTGAGAAGGCTGTGTTTGTTTGTAGCGTTACAGTACCCTGTGAGAAGGCTGTGTTTGTTTGTAGTGTTACAGTACCTTGTGAGAAGGCTGTGTTTGTTTGTAGCGTTACAGTACCATGTGAGAAGGCTGTGTTTGTTTGTAACGTTACAGTACCCTGTGAGAAGGCTGTGTTTATTTGTAGCGTTACAGTACCCTGTGAGAAGGCTGTGTTTGTTTGTAACGTTACAGTACCATGAGAGAAGGCTGTGTTTGTTTGTAGCGTTACAGTACCCTGTGAGAAGGCTGTGTTTGTTTGTAACGTTACAGTACCCTGTGAGAAGGCTGTGTTTGTTTGTAACGTTACAGTACCATGTGAGAAGGCTGTGTTTGTTTGTAACGTTACAGTACCCTGTGAGAAGGCTGTGTTTGTTTGTAGCGTTACAGTACCCTGTGAGAAGGCTGTGTTTGTTTGTAACGTTACAGTACCCTGTGAGAAGGCTGTGTTTGTTTGTAGCGTTACAGTACCCTGTGAGAAGGTTGTGTTTGTTTGTAGCGTTACAGTACCATGTGAGAAGGCTGTGTTTGTTTGTAACGTTACAGTACCCTGTGAGAAGGCTGTGTTTGTTTGTAACGTTACAGTACCCTGTGAGAAGGCTGTGTTTGTTTGTAACGTTACAGTACCATGTGAGAAGGCTGTGTTTGTTTGTAACGTTACAGTACCCTGTGAGAAGGCTGTGTTTGTTTGTAACGTTACAGTACCCTGTGAGAGGCTGTGTTTGTTTGTAACGTTACAGTACCATGTGAGAAGGCTGTGTTTGTTAGTAACGTTACAGTACCCTGTGAGAGGCTGTGTTTGTTTGTAGTGTTACAGTACCCTGTGAGAAGGCTGTGTTTGTTTGTAGTGTTACAGTACCTTGTGAGAAGGCTGTGTTTGTTTGTAGCGTTACAGTACCATGTGAGAAGGCTGTGTTTGTTTGTAACGTTACAGTACCCTGTGAGAAGGCTGTGTTTATTTGTAGCGTTACAGTACCATGTGAGAAGGCTGTGTTTGTTTGTAACGTTACAGTACCCTGTGAGAAGGCTGTGTTCATTTGTAGTGTTACAGTACCTTGTGAGAAGGCTGTGTTTGTTTGTAACGTTACAGTACCATGTGAGAAGGCTGTGTTTGTTTGTAACGTTACAGTACCATGTGAGAAGGCTGTGTTTGTTTGTAGCGTTACAGTACCCTGTGAGAAGGCTGTGTTTGTTTGTAACGTTACAGTACCATGTGAGAAGGCTGTGTTTGTTTGTAACGTTACAGTACCTTGTGAGAAGGCTGTGTTTGTTTGTGAGAAGGCTGTGTTTGTTTGTAGCGTTACAGTACCCTGTGAGAAGGCTGTGTTTGTTTGTAACGTTACAGTACCTTGTGAGAAGGCTGTGTTTGTTTGTAGCGTTACAGTACCCTGTGAGAAGGCTGTGTTTGTTTGTAGCGTTACAGTACCCTGTGAGAAGGCTGTGTTTGTTTGTAACGTTACAGTACCTTGTGAGAAGGCTGTGTTTGTTTGTAGCGTTACAGTACCCTGTGAGAAGGCTGTGTTTGTTTGTAGTGTTACAGTACCTTGTGAGAAGGCTGTGTTTGTTTGTAGCGTTACAGTACCATGTGAGAAGGCTGTGTTTGTTTGTAACGTTACAGTACCCTGTGAGAAGGCTGTGTTTGTTTGTAACGTTACAGTACCCTGTGAGAAGGCTGTGTTTGTTTGTAACGTTACAGTACCATGTGAGAAGGCTGTGTTTGTTTGTAACGTTACAGTACCCTGTGAGAAGGCTGTGTTTGTTTGTAACGTTACAGTACCCTGTGAGAGGCTGTGTTTGTTTGTAACGTTACAGTACCATGTGAGAAGGCTGTGTTTGTTAGTAACGTTACAGTACCCTGTGAGAGGCTGTGTTTGTTTGTAGTGTTACAGTACCCTGTGAGAAGGCTGTGTTTGTTTGTAGTGTTACAGTACCTTGTGAGAAGGCTGTGTTTGTTTGTAGCGTTACAGTACCATGTGAGAAGGCTGTGTTTGTTTGTAACGTTACAGTACCCTGTGAGAAGGCTGTGTTTATTTGTAGCGTTACAGTACCATGTGAGAAGGCTGTGTTTGTTTGTAACGTTACAGTACCCTGTGAGAAGGCTGTGTTCATTTGTAGTGTTACAGTACCTTGTGAGAAGGCTGTGTTTGTTTGTAACGTTACAGTACCATGTGAGAAGGCTGTGTTTGTTTGTAACGTTACAGTACCATGTGAGAAGGCTGTGTTTGTTTGTAGCGTTACAGTACCCTGTGAGAAGGCTGTGTTTGTTTGTAACGTTACAGTACCATGTGAGAAGGCTGTGTTTGTTTGTAACGTTACAGTACCTTGTGAGAAGGCTGTGTTTGTTTGTGAGAAGGCTGTGTTTGTTTGTAGCGTTACAGTACCCTGTGAGATGGCTGTGTTTGTTTGTAACGTTACAGTACCTTGTGAGAAGGCTGTGTTTGTTTGTAGCGTTACAGTACCCTGTGAGAAGGCTGTGTTTGTTTGTAGCGTTACAGTACCCTGTGAGAAGGCTGTGTTTGTTTGTAACGTTACAGTACCTTGTGAGAAGGCTGTGTTTGTTTGTAGCGTTACAGTACCCTGTGAGAAGGCTGTGTTTGTTTGTAGTGTTACAGTACCTTGTGAGAAGGCTGTGTTTGTTTGTAGCGTTACAGTACCATGTGAGAAGGCTGTGTTTGTTTGTAACGTTACAGTACCCTGTGAGAAGGCTGTGTTTATTTGTAGCGTTACAGTACCCTGTGAGAAGGCTGTGTTTGTTTGTAACGTTACAGTACCATGAGAGAAGGCTGTGTTTGTTTGTAGCGTTACAGTACCCTGTGAGAAGGCTGTGTTTGTTTGTAACGTTACAGTACCCTGTGAGAAGGCTGTGTTTGTTTGTAACGTTACAGTACCATGTGAGAAGGCTGTGTTTGTTTGTAACGTTACAGTACCCTGTGAGAAGGCTGTGTTTGTTTGTAGCGTTACAGTACCCTGTGAGAAGGCTGTGTTTGTTTGTAACGTTACAGTACCCTGTGAGAAGGCTGTGTTTGTTTGTAGCGTTACAGTACCCTGTGAGAAGGTTGTGTTTGTTTGTAGCGTTACAGTACCCTGTGAGAAGGCTGTGTTTGTTTGTAACGTTACAGTACCCTGTGAGAAGGCTGTGTTTGTTTGTAACGTTACAGTACCCTGTGAGAAGGCTGTGTTTGTTTGTAACGTTACAGTACCATGTGAGAAGGCTGTGTTTGTTTGTAACGTTACAGTACCCTGTGAGAAGGCTGTGTTTGTTTGTAACGTTACAGTACCCTGTGAGAGGCTGTGTTTGTTTGTAACGTTACAGTACCCTGTGAGAAGGCTGTGTTTATTTGTAGTGTTACAGTACCTTGTGAGAAGGCTGTGTTTGTTTGTAGCGTTACAGTACCCTGTGAGAAGGCTGTGTTTGTTTGTAGCGTTACAGTACCATGTGAGAAGGCTGTGTTTGTTTGTAGCGTTACAGTACCCTGTGAGAAGGCTGTGTTTGTTTGTAGCGTTACAGTACCATGTGAGAAGGCTGTGTTTGTTTGTAACGTTACAGTACCATGTGAGAAGGCTGTGTTTGTTTGTAACGTTACAGTACCCTGTGAGAAGGCTGTGTTTGTTTGTAACGTTACAGTACCATGTGAGAAGGCTGTGTTTGTTTGTAACGTTACAGTACCCTGTGAGAGGCTGTGTTTGTTTGTAGCGTTACAGTACCATGTGAGAAGGCTGTGTTTGTTTGTAGCGTTACAGTACCATGTGAGAAGGCTGTGTTTGTTTGTAGCGTTACAGTACCCTGTGAGAGGCTGTGTTTGTTTGTAGCGTTACAGTACCCTGTGAGAAGGCTGTGTTTGTTTGTAGCGTTACAGTACCATGTGAGAAGGCTGTGTTTGTTTGTAGCGTTACAGTACCCTGTGAGAAGGCTGTGTCGCTCTCCTGTCCAAAGCCCATGGATCCATCAGACAGCCACAAAGTTCTCTTAGACAGCAGCAACATCTGAGTGTTCAGACTGAACTCAGCCGCAACCGGGTCACTCACCTGGGATAGGACACACACAGTACAAGGTTTTACCATCTTAGTATAGGACAACACATACCATTCAGTTACCATCAGAACACAGACCAATCACAGTGCTACCATCATACAAACACCCCTCAACCTGTTTCCCACTAGAGTACATCTCTGTGTGCACTCAAAGATTGTCATCTCACAGACACTTTAATGATATGATATTGATGCTCACTCTTAGAAAAAGGGTTCCAAAAGGGTACTTTGGCTCCTCGTAGGAAAACCCTTTTTGGTTCCAGGTGGAAGCCTTTTTGGTTCCAGGTAGAGCCCTTCTGGGTTCCATGTAGAACCCTTTCTACAGAAGGTTCTACATGCAACCAAAAATGGTTATTCAAAGGGTTCTCCTATGGGGACAGCCGAAGGACCCTTTAGGGTACTAAAATAGCACCTTTTTTTCCTAAGTGTGTAGTTATCCTAGGGTGATCTGACCTGCTGGAAGCGTATGTCCAGGTCGAAGGTGACAGGTTCTCTGGGGTTACAGACAGGAGGCAGGGAGTACTCCAGACTGGGAGGAGAGGTACAGGGCAGCAGCTTCACTGTGTAGGTACCTGAGTAGTCACGCACCTGGGAGACAGGGGAATAAGACACTTATTTACACCAGATACACCAGTGCCGATAACACACTACGACTCAAGAAGGAAATCCTGTAAATGGGCTTGTAAGTAAGCATTTCACGGTAAGGTTGTTGTTGTTGTATTCGGCCCAATGTGACAAATAAAAAATGTATTTGATTTGATTTTCGATTTGATTTGCTACTCCCAAGTCTTTACCCTTATGACACAGAGTTAGCAGATAAAGAAATAAAGATGATATGAAATATATTGATAACCCAGTATTAAAGATGGAAGAAAAGATGCTGTCCTCACAGCGAAGTCTGATGTAAAGGTCCACTGCTGCATGGGCTGGTTGTAGGTGGGCTCGCTCCTCACCAGGCTGAGGTTAAAGGTCACCCCAGGGTGGTCCGCACACATCACCATGGACGACAGAGAGGAAGCTGGATACAGACACAGGTAAGGCTAATACAGAACTAAAGAGGAATATGTACAGTATCAAGCGTGTCAGAGTAGGAGTGCTGACTTAGGATCAGTTTTGTCTTTTACATCAAAATGAATAAGATTACATGGACGGGGGGACGTGATCCTAGATCAGCACTCATACTCTGAGACACTTGATACATACGGGCCCTGGGCTACTTGTTTAAGGCCGTGGATATACTGTATGAAAAGAGTAGATAATGTGAACATACCAGAGTGTGATATGACAAATAGTCCTCTGAATCGAGCCTCTGTTCTGAAGTTGACCACCAGACGACCCTGTTCGTTGATACGCATACTGGTGGGGTACAGGGCTCCTACAGAATATAGCCAGTCAGTCTCCCTGTCACACTGAACTAACACATCCCACTGAGGAAGGTGCGGTGAAGGGCACCTGCAGAATGTAACCCATCGTTCTCACTGTCACACCAAGCTAACACATCCTCATTAATTGCTGTAGAAGCAATAACATAACCATATCATCTGTGGTCAAAGTACACCAGACAGTGTTGTATTTGTTTGTTTTTGCCTCATTCTGTAAATACTGAAATGACTTTTGCATATATTTAATTTGATGTGAGACTTGCCTTGTAGCTCAGCCTCAGGAGGGCTGCCGATGCCGTCCCGCCACAAGATGGCAGTGTCGTATACGAAGGTGAGTCGTAGCTCAGATTGCAGGTCAAAATGCTGCCAGCCCCCTGCCCCAACCGGGGAGTGGAACACATAGGAGACGTGGAGGGGCACCCGGAGGGTCACATAGGACTGGACCAGGTTCAACACCTAGAGAGAGACATACATCAAATCAAGCCATATTTAACATGCATTTTAACATCAATACACTTTACAACAACTGTACAGTAATACAGAATACTAGCAATTGTAGGTTCAACTCCAACAGAGAGACAGGAGAAAGAGGGAGAACTAAAGAGAGAGAAATAGAGAGGGGGAGAGAGAAAGATAGTGAAATAAAAAGAGAAATATAGAGAGAAATAGAGAGGGGGGAAAAGAGAAAGATAGTGAAATAAAAAGAGAACTAAAGAGAGAGAAATTGTCACGCCCTGACCTTAGTTATCTTTGTTTTCTTTATTATTTTGGTTAGGTCAGGGTGTGATATGGGGGATTTATGTGTTTTGCCTGGTCTAGGGTTTTTTGTATGTTTATGGGGCTGTTTCCTTTCTAGGTAGTTTGTATTTCTATGGTTGCCTAGATTGGTTCTCAATTAGAGGCAGCTGTCTATCGTTGTCTCTGATTGGGAACCATATTTAGGCAGCCAGATTCTATGGGTACTTTGTGGGTGGTTGTCTTCTGTCTTTGTGTCATTGCACCAGACAGGACTGTTTCGGTTTTGTATTTTGTAGTGTTCTTGTTTAACACCAACGACGCAGCATTTTGGTCCTCCTCTCCTTCAGCGGAAGAAAACCGTTACAGAAAGAGAGAGGGGGGAGAGAGAGCTAGTGAAATAAAAAGAGAACTAAAGATAGAGGGGGGAGAGAGAGCTAGTGAAATAAAAAGAGAACTAAAGAGAGAGGGGGGGAGAGAGAGCTAGTGAAATAAAAAGAGAACTAAAGAGAGAGGGGGGAGAGAGAGCTAGTGAAATAAAAAGAGAACTAAAGAGAGAGGGGGGAGAGAGAGCTAGTGAAATAAAAAGAGAACTAAAGAGAGAGGGGGGAGAGAGAGCTAGTGAAATAAAAAAGAGAACTAAAGAGAGAGGGGGGGAGAGAGAGCTAGTGAAATAAAAAGAGAACTAAAGAGAGAGGGGGGGAGAGAGAGCTAGTGAAATAAAAAGAGAACTAAAGAGAGAGGGGGGAGAGAGAGCTAGTGAAATAAAAAGAGAACTAAAGAGAGAGGGGGGAGAGAGAGCTAGTGAAATAAAAAGAGAACTAAAGAGAGAGGGGGGGAGAGAGAGCTAGTGAAATAAAAAGAGAACTAAAGAGAGAGGGGGGAGAGAGAGCTAGTGAAATAAAAAGAGAACTAAAGAGAGAGGGGGGAGAGAGAGCTAGTGAAATAAAAAGAGAACTAAAGAGAGAGGGGGGAGAGAGAGCTAGTGAAATAAAAAGAGAACTAAAGAGAGAGGGGGGGGAGAGAGAGCTAGTGAAATAAAAAGAGAACTAAAGAGAGAGGGGGGAGAGAGAGCTAGTGAAATAAAAAGAGAACTAAAGAGAGAGGGGGAGAGAGAGCTAGTGAAATAAAAGAGAACTAAAGAGAGAGGGGGAGGGAGAGAGAGTGAGTGAAATAAAAAGAGAACTAAAGAAAGAGGGGGCGGAGAGAGCTATGTGAAATAAAAAGAGAACTAAAGAGAGATGGGGGAGAGAGAGCTAGTGCAAATAAACAAGAACTGAAGAGAGAGGGGGGAGAGAGACTAGTGAAATAAAAAGAGAACTAAAGAGGAGGGGTGAGAGAGAGATAGTCTGAATATGAAAATAAAAAGAGAAAACTAAAGAGAGAGGGGGGAGAGAGAGCTAGTGAATAAAAAGAGAACTAAAGAGAGAGGGGGAGGGGAGAGAGAGAGGCTAGTGAAATAAAAGAGAACTAAAGAGAGAGGGGGAGAGAGAGCTTAGTGAAATAAAAAGAGAACTAGATGAATAAAAGAGAACTAAAGAGAGAGGGGTGAGAGAGAGCTAGTGGAAATAAAAAGAGAACTAAAGAGGAGATGGGGGGAGGAGAGAGCTAGTGAAATAAAAAGAGAACTAAAGAGAGAGGGGGGAGAGAGAGCTAGTGAAATAAAAGAGAACTAAAGAGAGAGGGGGGGAGAGAGAGCTAGGGAAATAAAAAGAGAACTAAAGAGAGAGGGGGGAGAGAGAAGCTAGTGAAATAAAAAGAGAACTAAAGAGAGAGGGGGGAGAGAGAGCTAGTGAAATAAAAGAGGAACTAAAGAGAGAGGGGGGAGAGAGAGCTAGTGAAATAAAAAGAGAACTAAAGAGAGAGGGGGAGAGAGAGGCTAGTGAAATAAAAAGAGAACTAAAGAGAGAGGGGGGAGAGAGAGCTAGTGAAATAAAAGAGAACTAAAGAGAGAGGGGGGGGAGAGAGAGAGCTAGTGAAATAAAAAGAGAACTAAAGAGAGAGGGGGAGAGAGGAGCTAGTGAAATGAAAAGAGAACTAAAGAGAGAGGGGGGAGAGAGAGCTAGTGAAATAAAAAGAGAACTAAAGAGAGAGGGGGAGAGAGACGAGCTAGTGAAATAAAAAGAGAACTAAAGAGAGGAGGGGGGAGAGAGAGAGGGTGAAATAAAAAGAGAACTAAAGAGAGAGGGGGGAGAGAGAGCTAGTGAAATAAAAAGAGAACTAAAGAGAGAGGGGGGAGAGAGAGCTAGTGAAATAAAAGAGAACTAAAGAGAGAGGGGGGAAGAGAGAGCTAGTGAAATAAAAGAGAACTAAAGAGAGAGGGGGAGAGAGAGCTAGTGAAATAGTACATACATTACATCAAACTCTGCAAGGTGCGTTTAAACATCCACACACTTAAACATCCAACAAGCAGGGAGCTTACAGAATATAGGCCTATACTAAACATTTACAAGCTGCTTGTCTGTATGGAGCTTGCATATACCTCATGGGAACAGTATTCAGACCCACTCATAACTTAACAAATACCTCATTGGATCAGTATCCACTCATAACTTAACAAATACCTCACGGGAACAGTATCCACTCATAACTTAACAAATACCTCATGGAATCAGTATCTACTCATAACTTAACAAATACCTCATTGGATCAGTATCCACTCATAACTTAACAAATACCTCATGGAATCAGTATCTACTCATAACTTAACAAATACCTCATTGGATCAGTATCCACTCATAACTTAACAAATACCTCATGGGATCAGTATCCACTCATAACTTAACAAATACCTCATTGGATCAGTATCCACTCATAACTTAACAAATACCTCATGGGATCAGTATCTACTCATAACTTAACAAATATCTAATGGAATCAGTATCTACTCATTACTAACAAATACCTCACGGGAACAGTATCCACTCATTACTAACAAATACCTCATTGGATCAGTATCCACTCATAACTTAACAAATACCTCATGGGATCAGTATCCACTCATAACTTAACAAATACCTAATTGGAACAGTATCCACTCATAACTTGATATATGGTTATGGCTTGGTCTTCATCTATATTCTATAGATTCATGTCATTAAGAGCGCAACAAAGATAGCAGGGGACATACAGAGGGTATTACGGTGGCTTATGTAGGGCTTCAGTGCGTATTACTACCAGTAGACAGCATCATACCACTTAATATACACTGAGTGTACAAAACATTAAGAACACCTGCTCTTTCCATGACATAGGCTGACCAGGTGAAAGCTATGATCCATTGTTTATGTCACTTGTTAAATCCACTTCAATCAGTGTAAATGAAGGGGACGAGACAGGCTAAATAAGGATTTTTAAGCCTCGAGACATTTCTTAAATTTTATTTAACTAGGCAAATCAGTTAAGAACACATTCTTATTCCCAATGAGGGCCTCGGAACAGTGGGTTAACTGCCTTGTTCAGGGGCAGAACAACAGATTTTTACCTTGTCAACTCAGGGATTCAATTTAGCAACCTGTTGGTTACTGGCCCAAAGCTCTAACCACTAGGCTACCTGCTGGATTGTGTATGGGTGTCATTCAGAGGGTGAATGGGCAAGACAAAAGATTTAAGTGTCTGAACGGAGTATGGTAGTACGTGCTAGGTTCAACTGTTTGTGTCAAGAACTGCAACACTGCTGGGTTTTCACACTCATCAGTTTCCCGTGTGTATTAAGAATGGTCCACCACCCAAAGGATATCCAGCCAACTATGGGAAGCATTGGAGTAAACGTGGGCCAGCATCCCTTTCGACACCTTGTAGTCCATGTCCTGACAAATTGAGGCTGTTCTGAGGGCAAAAGGGGGTGCAACTCAATATTAGGAAGCTGTCTCTAATGTTTTGTACATTCAGTGTAGATACACAGTGCTGTACTATATTGGCTGTACTAGTACTACTGGAGCTCTTATAGATTCAAGAGGGTTTACATTGACTCTGACATTTACGCTGGCCAAATTTCAGAGAGATGGTATCTTTTCAACAGAGTTGAATCCAGATATATGGCAACAATAGCAAACCATTCCATTTGTAACTGATGAATGTTTGGTTGTGTTATTCAATTACTGCTTTGTCAACAATTAAAATAAAACCATCCCATTCTGAAGTGAATCATGCAATCAAGACATAACAATCCAGGCTGTTGATTTGTTCTATTGTACTTGAAACCCTTAAACAACAGCGAGACAAAGAACCAGAGAGAGAGACTGTAGAGAGATTCGAATGGTATCTGCACCCTCCGGTGAAATGAGAGTTACCTGTCTGCACTAGCTCTCCCTTCATGATGGGACCTGCCTATGCCCTGAAAGAGAGAGAGAGAGAGAATGAAGAGGAGAAAAATGAGAGAGAGAGCGAGAGAGAATGAAGAGGAGAAAAGTGAGAGAGAGAGAGAGAATGAAGAGGAGAAAAGTGAGAGAGAGAGCGAGAGAGAAGAGGAGAAAGGTGAGAGAGAGCGAGAGAGAGAGCGAGAGAGAGCGAGAATGAAGAGGAGAAGAGAGAGAGAGAGAGAGAGAGAGAAAATGAAGAGGAGAAAAGAGAGTGAGAGAGAGAGAGAGAGAAAATGAAGAGGAGAAAAATGATGAGAAGGAGAGAGAGAGAGAGAGAATGAAGAGGAGAAAAGTGAGAGAGAGAGAGAGAGAATAAAGAGGAGAAAGTGAGAGAGAGAGAGAGCGAGAGAGAGAGCGAGAGCGAGAGAGAAGAGGAGAAAAGTGAGAGAGAGAGAGAGAGAAAATGAAGAGGAGAAAAATGAGAGAGAGAGAGAGAGAGAGAATGAAGAGGAGAAAAGTGAGAGAGAGAGAGAGAGAGAGAATGAAGAAGGAGAAAAGTGAGAGAGAGAGAGAGAGAGAGAGAGAATGAAGAGGAGAAAAGTGAGAGAGAGAGAGAGAGGAGAAAGAGAGAGAGAATGAAGAGGAGAAAAGTGAGAGAGAGTGAGAGAGAGAAAGAGAGAGAGAATGAAGAGGAGAAAATAGAGAGAGAGAGCAGAGAGAGAAGAATAAGGAGGAGAAAAGTGAGAGCGAGAGAGCGAGAGAGAGAGAGAATGGCGAGGAGAAAAGTAGAGAGAGAGCGAGAGGAGAGAGAAGGAAAGCGGAGAGAGAGTTAAGAGAACTGGTAGAACCCAGAGAGAGTTAGAGTTAAGAGAACTGGTAGAACCCAGTGAGAGTTAGAGTTAAGAGAACTGGTAGAACCCAGAGAGAGTTAGAGTTAAGAGAACTGGTAGAACCCAGAGAGCTGAGGCAGATGATTTGCTGTATGACCCTGGCACTGTCTGCTGAGACCTAATGGATTCCTGTGGTCTGATAAGCTGGGGACAAAGCCTCTCACCATGACACACAGACACAGAGAGACAGTCAGTCCCAGCACGGTGAGAGGCCAGCCTGGGGCCCCAAACTCGGTGTGACTCAGTCTCTCTGTAGCCCGCAACCTCTCTACTCAGCCCCCCCAGCTTCCCAGTCAGTCAGTCGGCCCCTTAAGGGCCAATCATGTCAGAGAGAACACAGGGGCACAAATAATGATCCTCTAGACTAGAGCTGTTGTTGAGTCTTTATGTTTGTTCCGCCTGGCCACACTGATTGAAGCTTACAGTACAACTCACCTGTAAGACAGCTCATATGGATGTGACATTTTTAGTCGCTGCAGTAGGGGTATAGGGTTTCTGGGTGAATAGAGGCATGTCTATAGTACCTGGCGGGGTCTCATTCTCTTTGTTAGTTATGGATCTTACTTAAAACAACACAGTGATACTTAAAACAGTCTGTTATCACATGGCTGCCAGCGACTAGAAACAGCACATCAAACCTGCAGATAGGAGGGACATTGACAAAGGTAAACCAATGTTGGTAAATGGTACTAAGGCAGACCCTGACATTCAGGATTACTAAGTGGTAATCAACTCCAACCTCTCCCACAAAGCTCTGTCTTGTCCGAATATGAACTTCTTTCAGTTAGGGTAAACAAAGGGGCTGACACTGGATTGGAACCTGCCAGAAGGAAAGTCATAAAGTGTGGAGGAGGTTTACTTTAGAAGAGAATGATGATGACTGCCTCCATAAAATATCATTATCTTATACTTCCTATGTATCATAACTCAGTCACATCTTCTTCCATTTACAGTCTCATTTATCTTGCAAAATGAATTTCACTTGACATAGAATTTAGTGATATTCCATGGAGTTGGTGTCTTTTCAACCAAACATTATGAATAACCTTAAATTGGATAAGCAGTTAGCCTCTCGTAAATTCTACATGCACTGTTGATTTACGATGCCCTTTACTCTCTCTCTTTCTGCAGACATCTCTTCTCTCTGCTGTCATCTCTTCTTTCTGCAGGCATCTCTCTCTCTCTCTCTGTAGGCATCTCTCTCTCTCTTTCTCTGCAGGCATCTCTCTCTCTCTCTCTTTTTCTCTCTGCAGGCATCTCTCTCTCTCTGCAGGCATCTCTCTCTCTCTCTCTGCAGGCATCTCTTCTCTCTGCAGGCATCTCTTCTCTCTGCAGACATCTCTTCTCTCTGCTGTCATCTCTTCTTTCTGCAGGCATCTCTCTCTCTCTCTCTCTCTCTCTCTCTCTCTGCAGGCATCTCTCTCTCTCTTTCTCTGCAAAGCATCTCTCTCTCTTTCTCTCTCTCGTCTCTCTCTCTCTCTCTCTCTTCTCTCTGGGCAACTATCTCTCTCCTCTCTCTCTCTCTGCAGGCATCTATTCTCTCTGCAGGCATCTCTTCTCTCTGCAGGCATCTCTTCTCTCTGCAGGCATCTCTTCTCTCTGCAGGCATCTCTTCTTTCTGCAGGCATCTCTCTCTCTCTTTCTCTGCAGGCATCTCTCTCTACTTTCTCTCTCTCTCTCTCTCTTTCTCTCTGCAGGCAGTCTCTCTCTCTCTGCAGGCATCTCTCTCTCTCTCTCTGCAGGCATCTCTTCTCTCTGCAGGCATCTCTTTCTCTCTGCAGACATCTCTTCTCTCTGCTGTCATCTCTTCTTTCTGCAGGCATCTCTCTCTCTCTCTCTCTCTCTCTCTGCAGGCATCTCTCTCTCTCTTCTTTCTCTGCAGGCATCTCTCTATCTTTCTCTCTCTCTCTCTCTCTCTCTCTCTCTTTCTCTCTGCAGACATCTCTCTCTCTCTCTCTGCAGGCATCTATTCTCTCTGCAGGCATCTCTTCTCTCTGCAGGCATCTCTCTCTCTTTCTCTCTCTCTCTCTCTTTCTCTCTGCAGGCATCTCTCTCTCTCTGCAGGCATCTCTCTCTCTCTCTCTGCAGGCATCTCTCTCTCTCTCTCTCCCTCTCTGCAGGCATCTCTTCTCTCTGCAGGCATCTCTTCTCTCTGCAGGCATCTCTTCTCTCTGCAGGCATCTCTTCTCTCTGCAGGCATCTCTCTCTCTTTCTCTCTCTCTCTCTCTCTCTTTCTCTCTGCAGGCATCTCTCTCTCTCTGCAGGCATCTCTTCTCTCTGCAGGCATCTCTTCTCTCTGCAGGCATCTCTTCTCTCTGGCAGGCATCTCTTCTCTCTGCAGGCATCTCTTCTCTCTGCAGGCATCTCTTCTCTCTGCAGGCATCTCTTTATGACCGCAGCCCACTTAATTAAGTGTTAGTGAACTAATAGACTGACTGGGATTTAACTACACTGAAGTGACTGGAGGTTTCCAAGGGAAATCTACATGACAGGAGCACTGAAGCATGTGACCAGGGTTTAAGATCTCCACTCAGGGAGGGTTAGGGAGGGAGGGAAGTAGGGAGGGAGTTTAAGGGAGAGTTTAAGACCTGTAAGAGCAGTCCCTCCCTCAACACAGCAGCAGCTGTTTTAAAGAGCACAGTACAGAAAAGAGCAGAAGGTTTTAATGCCGTGAATGCTGGAGAAGGCATTTTGACAAGATAAGTAGTAGGCCACATGAGGAGTTGTGGGAATCCATAAAGCACTGTGTTTGGTTAGTTATTAGTGGTGAGGTTAACATGGGGTTTAGAAGAACATTGTCTGAGAGGGGCATCTCAAGAGGTAGCTAACAGATAAGTGGCTGTAAAGGATTGTGTCTGTGAAAGGAAAATTACAAGAACTGTTATAGGAAAGGACAAATACTGAGCAAGTATATTTCTCTTCCCAAGAAATCACCATAACACCTCTTCCCAAGAAATCACCATAACACCTCTTCCCAAGAAATCACCATAACACCTCTTCCCAAGAAATCACCATAACACCTCTTCCCAAGAAATCACCATAACACCTCTTCCCAAGAAATCACCATAACACCTCTTCCCACACACTGCTCTCACCTGTCCGTCTGTACCGATGGTCCCTCCACAGTCTGACAGTAGCTCAGACATGTCATAGTAACTAGTGAACTCCCATAGACAGGCCTCTAGGTTGAGATTCTTGTAGAAGCGCAGTACGCTAGATCCCCTCAGGGGGGGTGCTGTACTGGTAGGGAGAGGTCTCCCCGATCGCCTCAGGGTTCTTGGTGGCGTTGGTTATGAAGCCGTGGCGGGTCTTGACCTCAGTGTAGTCCAGCAGGTTAGAACAGCGGTGGTTCCCCACACGAGTACCATCAGGACTCAACGTCAGCTCAAAGTTAGACATAGGACGGGTGGAGACCACAGGGAGCATGCCTGGGAGAGGAGAGGAGAGAAGAGAGGGGAGACAAGGGGTTAGGAGAGAGAAAGGCGGGGGCGGGAAAGAGAGAGAGAAATAGAAAGAGAAAGAAGATAGAAGTCTCTCTGTGTTCTTCACCGTCTATGTGTGGCATGGTGACAGTGATCTTGATGAGGTTGGGGTGGTCTGGGTCCTCTGCTCCGGTGTAGCGTAGCTTGGCAGAGAAGGGCTCAGCGCCCACTGTACCCACCACACGAGGCTGGCACATACCATCCTCTATACTGATGGAGACTATGAAGCTGCTGAGTTCCAGGCCCTCATCTCCGTTAGAGTTCACAGCACGAGCTGCACACTGCACCCTAGAGCCAGCCTGGAGGGAGAGACACACATCTCACATCAATACAGTCAACTCAGTCGCATCAATACAGTCAACTCAGTCAACTCAGTCACATCAATACAGTCAACTCAGTCGCATCAATACAGTCAACTCAGTCGCATCAATACAGTCAACTCAGTCGCATCAATACAGTCAACTCAATCCCATCAATACAGTCAACTCAGTCACATCAATACAGTCAACTCAGTCACATCAATACAGTCAACTCAGTCGCATCAATACAGTCAACTCAGTCACATCAATACAGTCAACTCAGTCACATCAATACAGTCAACTCAGTCACATCAATACAGTCAACTCAGTCACATCAATACAGTCAACTCAGTCACATCAATACAGTCAACTCAGTCGCATCAATACAGTCAACTCAATCCCATAAATACAGTCAACTCAGTCACATCAATACAGTCAACTCAATCCCATCAATACAGTCAACTCAGTCACATCAATACAGTCAACTCAATCCCATCATGAACTAAATAATTCACTTTAGTTTCAACTCGTTGTCTGAGTCTGTCCAAATTCACAGATAATGTGTTCTCTACCTGGAAATAGACAGAGTCCAAGGTGATGATCTTGGAGGAGGAGAAGAAGGTATCAAAGTCCACCTCTCTCATGGAGCTGGTGACCCCGTCCAGGCTGGTTGGAGCGCTGACCAACCATCGATAGCGTGTCAGCGTGTCATTGATGTGCTCACTGATGCAGATGGAGCCAGTCTTGTCGTAGTCAGGGTACTTAGGGTTACAAGCCTGAGAGAGGGAGGAGAGAGGAGACCGTGTTTGGGAATGAGGCAAAATATACTGTAATGTATAGGGAAAATTTGCATTGTTCATCAACATCACTCATCTTCAATATCAAATTAAATCCTAATTGAATCCTAATTGACATATTCCTAAGCCAAAGAAACGACTTGGTTTTTTATGCAAATTAAGAGCAGACAGTGAATACAATGATGCCCTGGCCTATGTCCTAAATGGCATCATATTCCCTATATAGTGCACTTCCCTATGGGACTCTGCTCAAAAGTAGGTGCATAAAACAGAGAATAGGGTGCCATTTGGGACGAAACCCTGGACTGGGAGGTTAAAAGCCGTGATAAACCATTCTCCGTACCGTGACACAGACGACGGGGTAGCCTGCCACTGGGGGGGTGTGTCTGGCTCTGGAGGTGTCGTCATACTGCAGTAGGGAGAACACCTGGGGGACGGAGGGGAAGGTGACGTCCGCCATGCTGTTGGTCTCCTCTATGTAGATAATGGCCTTATTCATCTGAGGACAGACAGAACATAAACAGATCAAAAAGAAAAGTGTTGTTAAAAGGTAGTGATGTATCAGGGGCGACTAACGCAACAACTAAACTTCTCTCTTGTTCCTGTCCCTCAGCTTTCACGTCGAAGGTAAGTGAAGTGTACCCATGCACATGCGCAAATACTCTGCGTGACTGCATCGCGCTTATCTGCGATATTCTCCGTTCATCCTGCTACTTGGGTCAACGTCATATTGCTGAGTCTATGTGATGTTATTGTTCCAGTCCTCACCTGCGTCTCAGCCACCATGTTCTCATCAGGTTTCAGGTGGACCGTGAAGGCTTCTCTCATCTCTCTGACTCCATCAAACAAGATCTCCACCTCGATGTAGTGCTCTGTGTCACCCTCCTTGAACTCAATGTCTGGGGTAAACAACAACAACACGGCTCTAGGTTAAACAGGAAACATCTATACACTGCAGATACTGACGGAGTTACCTTATCAAGTTGATTATTTACATAGTATTAGGGTCAGGATATTTTCCTAATCAGATCACATTATCAGGAAAAACTCATGTCCTTATTGACGTGAGAGGTTGATGTGTGAGGTGTTGTAATATTTCTCACCTTCAGATACAGGATGGTAGTCCTCTCCGGAGGTGGCTGATCCGTCCTTGGTGTGGACGCGGACCACAGAGACCTTGGAGGTGTCTCCTACCCTCAGCACTGGGATCTTCACCATGGACACCTGGCCTGCCCCGCTAGGCTCACTCACGCTGAACTTAGTCTCCCCAAACTTGATGATGGCCTCTGGGGATAGCATGGATGAGGGTCACAGAGTCAGACATTGGAGCAGTGTGATAGGTGATATGAACTAAACAAGGTGACAGACTAACAGAGTAGAATGAGTTGTAAATGACACACACCAAAACAAGTCAACAGGATGCAGACTAGCAGATCATGAATTTGAGAAAATTTAAAAAAGTAATGTAATAAGTATCTGGGACTATTATAGAGTGTGCAACTTATTTTATTGTCTCCAGATGAAAAGATTCCATCTGTGAGTCAGTCAGTCTTACTGTCTGCGTCGTCCATGATCTTGACCAGAGTCTCGTTCTGTTTCCCGATGGACGCTCCGAACGGAGACTCACTGCGGGGCGACCCCAACAGCAGCCTCAGCTCCTCCTCCTCCTCATGCTCCGTGTCATCAACCAGCGACAGAACACACGGCTTCTCCACCTCCCCTGGAGAGAGAGGGGAGTGATAGAGAGATGGAGATGGGAGGAGAAAGAGGGAGAGAGATTGAGATACATTACCAAAAAGGGGTAACCAGTTGTTGAAAAATCTAATATTTTGAAGGGTTCCAAATGCGCAGAGAAACTATACCCTTTTGGCCTATGAGGTGTTTCTTGTGTCAGTGTGTTTCCTGGTCTTCTACAGTCTTTTACAGAAGAGATTTCAGTGTTACCTGGTAGGAAGGTGATGATGGAAGCGTCTGTGTTGGGTCGTTCGTTGAAGTCCATCATAACCTGAGCGGTGCCCTGTCTGGTATAACAGCGGACCGTTGACCTGTAACTGATGTCTCCACTACGATACACCATGACTGAGATCTGACCGGAGTTCTCATGCCCCGTGTGCATGGCATCACGGAACTGCACCTTGGGCACTGTTAGAGGACAATCACATCAATAAATCATCTACGTTAGATCAAGTGCTTCGTGAAACAGTGTTGATCATAACCATGACATAATGCTCATAACTGTCTACAGCTGATCTTATAATGCACTATAAGCCTTTAAAAAGGCTTTATAAATGCTTTGATAAGGAGACTTACAGTAACGTGACACCAAAGCTTTAGGTGGCAGCATTGATCAATCACCTTTATTGGTGTTGATGTGTTTCAGAGATGCCCTGTTTTGTCAGAGCAAGGTATGATAGGTTTTCTAAACTCCTGAATAAAATGCCATTGCTCATATTAATCTATATTAGATCTCATTGATAATTAAACACGTCCTAACAAATCAGATAGGTTCACTCACAGTCAGAAACATTGTGACTAGGACTGTGTCCCAAATGGCACTCTATTCCCTACATAGTGCAGAGCCTTTTGGCCAGAGCCCGATTCACTCACGGTCGGAGACGGAGTCGTTGATGAGGATGGTGGCCTTCCCCGGTTCTCCCAGGATGCCGTTCATGGGCATGCGGAGGACCAGCTCGAATGTCTTGGTCCCCTCCAGCACCGGCTGACCCAGGTCATCCAGGATGGTCACCCTGAACGTCTGCTGGCTGACCCCCGGGGCAAAATCCAGGTTACGACTGATCCCTACGTAGTCCACACCGGCTAGAGGAGCGAGAAAAGAGAGAGGGATGAGAGGATTAAAGTATTTGATGATATTTTAACACCTGGGCTGTATGTATCAAGTGTCTCAGAGTAGGAGTGCTGATTTCAGATCAGGTCCTCCCTGTCATTAAATAATCGTATTCATTATGATCTAAAAGGCAAAACTGATCCTAGAGCAGCAATCCTACACTGAGACACTTGATTCACAGTAGTATAATCAGTAGCGGTGAATGTAAATATCACAACATGTTTATCAAATGTTGCTTCCTCTCAACAGTACATAGCAGTGAAGGAGCACTAGGAATCTGTGTGAGGATTAAGACTGCAGTAGTGTGAGACATCTGATATCTCCCTAGGCCCCCGGGAGGGTGTAAACATGTTCTTCATCCACTCAGAGATATGAAGAGGCAGGGTGTTGATGGCATGGCCTTTACCCCCATGACTGCTTCCTGTACTGCTGACCTAGGCTGCGTCCCAAATGGCACCCTATTCCCTATATATATACTTTTGGACCCGGATCAAAAGTAGTGACCTATATAGAGAACAGGGTGCCATTCAGGACCAACCCTGCTATGGACATCTGACCCACAGACCCAGCTATGCGTTTCTGAACCAGCGTTGTGTGTACCTCCGCTTGGGACTGTATTATAAAGCTACAGTATGTGTGTCTGCTTGGGACGGCATTACCACTTAATCTCAACAGATTAGATAGGATAGAAACAATATTTTGCTGCGGGCAGGAGAAGAAAGAATTAAGGAGTGAGAGGGAGTAAGAGAGATAGTGGGGAGGGAGGGAGAGAGAAAGGGGGAGGGAGGGAGGAGATAAAAGAGGAGTGAGGGGAAGGAGGAGTGCTCGGGGGCAGGTGATATGAGGAAGGCTGCAGGCAGGGAGAAGGTTTTACTTTCAGGAGCTATATATACAGTATAGTCTCTCTATCCAGACTTAAACACCAGAGTATGAGGGATTCAGCCTACATTTCTCTGTCTTCACTCAATCTAGCTTTATCACCAACATTGTTCCCAACCCTGTCCCTCCCAACCCTGTCCCTCCCAACCCTGTAGGCCTACCCTCCTCTGTACCTTCCAGCCCTGTCCCTCCCAGCCCTGTCCCTCCCAACCCTGTCCCTCCCAACCCTGTAGGCCTACCCTCCTCTGTACCTTCCAGCCCTGTCCCTCCCAGCCCTGTCCCTCCCAACCCTGTCCCTACCAACCCTGTAGGCCTACCCTCCTCTGTACCTTCCAACAGCTACCAGACTGGGGTTGCGTACCAAATGGCGCCCTATCCGCTATGGGTCCTGGTCAATAGCGGTGCACTACAAAAGGAATAGGGTAACATGTAGGATGCAGCTGGGGCTGAGCAGAGCCCTTCCCCTCTCCACTAATGTTTACATTCAGAGGTCATATAACATCCCAACACATCCAGCCTGTGATGCTCTGGGCGTTCTCTCTACTTCCACAACACCAGAGTGACAGTCAGACAGACTAACCCTGAGGTGGACTCTGGGCGTTCTCTCTACTTCCACAACACCAGAGTGACAGTCAGACAGACTAACCCTGAGGTGGACTCTGGGCGTTCTCTCTACTTCCACAACACCAGAGTGACAGTCAGACTGACTAACCCTGAGGTGGACTCTGGGCGTTCTCTCTACTTCCACAACACCAGAGTGACAGTCAGACTGACTAACCCTGAGGTGGACTCTGGGCGTTCTCTCTACTTCCACAACACCAGAGTGACAGTCAGACAGACTAACCCTGAGGTGGAATCTGGGCGTTCTCTCTACTTCCACAACACCAGAGTGACAGTCAGACTGACTAACCCTGAGGTGGACTCTGGGCGTTCTCTCTACTTCCACAACACCAGAGTGACAGTCAGACAGACTAACCCTGAGGTGGACTCTGGGTGTTCTCTCTACTTCTACAACACCAGAGTGACAGTCAGACAGACTAACCCTGAGGTGGACTCTGGGCATTCTCTCTACTTCCACAACAACAGAGTGACAGACATACAGACTAACCCTGAGGAGGACTAAAGCATATTGTTCCACCTGGTTAACCTTCCCTCTTTAAACACAGCAGTAAAGCCAGTGTGCTGTAACACAAATGCATTGTATTGTAGTACAGTACCCTGTGTGAGAGCAGTGTGTTGTATTGTAGGGACTGGAGCACCTACCTTCAGCAGACAGTGTACTGTCATAGACATTCAGTGTGCTGTGCTGTTGCGTTTTTTAAGGGGTGGATCAGCTTTAATATTGCAGAAAGATTGTTGCTTCCATCAATGTAATTGTCTGCATCATTTCCAATACCCCATATATTTTATGGGTAAAAATATATATACATATACAGTTGAAGTCGGACGTTAACATACACTTAGGTTGGAATCATTAAAACTCGTTTTTCAACCACTCTACAAATTTCTTGTTAACAAACTATAGTTTTGGCAAGTCGGTTAGGGCATCTACTTTGTGCATGACAAGTAATTTTTCCAACAATTGTTTACAGACAGATTATTTCACTTATAATTCACTGTATCACAATTCCAGTGGGTCAGAAGTTTACATACACTAAGTTGACTGTGCCTTTAAACAGCTTGGAAAATTCCAGAAAATTATGTCATGGCTTTAGAAGCTTCTGATAGGCGAATTTACATAATTTGAGTCAATTGTAGGTGTACCTTGGTTGGAGGAGCCCTTGGTTCTCTATGGTGTAGTAGGTCAGGGCGTGACTAGGGGGTAATCTAGTATATTTATTTCTATGTTGGTGTGCTTGGTATGGTTCCCAATTAGAGGCAGCTAGAAATCGTTGCCTCTAATTGGGGATCATATTTAGGTAGCCTTTTTCCCCACCTGTGTTTTGTGGGATATTGTTTTGAGTTAGTGCATGTGGCACCACTGATGTCACGGTTCGTTGTTTGTTTCTTTTTGTTCGGAAGTTTCGCGTAAATAAATATGTGGAACTTTAATCACGCTGCGCCTTGGTCTGTCTCTCCACACAACCGTCACAGACTATCCCACCAAACCAGGACCAAGCAGCATGTTCACCAGGTGAAGGAGTTTTGGACATGGGAAGAAATGATGGGTGGATGCGATACCCTTCCTTGGTGGCAGACGGAAGGTAATAATGGAGGACAGCGACGACGCCAGGGTTCGCGGCCACAGAAACCCCAAGGACAACCAAGATTTGGGGGGGGGGGCACAAGGGGTGGCCGGTTGAGCCGAGGAGAGTGCCAGAGCCCGAATGGCAAACTCTGGAGGAGCGTGTCGTCAGACCACGGCCACAGAAACCCCAATATTTTTGGGGGGGGGCGGCACATGGAGCTGGCGGCTGAGCAGAGGGAAGAGCCAGAGACCACCTGAGAGGAGATAGCGAGATGGTCGGTCGACCCAACGAGAGTACCAGAGCCCACCTGGGATTCGATGGAACAGTGTGAGGAGGGATACCGGAGAATGGAGTTGGCTAGGAGTATGCGGCAATGCAGGCGTTTGGAAGAACGTGTCATCAGTCCGGTGAAACCTGGGCTGGCTCCACGTATCTAGCCTCCAGTGCGCCTCTCCAGTCCGGTACGTCCTGTGTCTCCTCCACGCACTCGCCCTGAAGTGCATGTCCCCAGTCCGGTACGTCCTGTGCTTCCTCCTCGCACTCACCCTGAAGTGCGTGTCACCAGTCCGGTGCAACCTGTGCAGGCCCCACGCATCAGGCCTTCAGTGCGCCTCCCCAGTCTGGTATGTCCTCCTCGCACTAGCCCTGAAGAGCATGTCACCAGTCCGGTGCCACCTGTACCGGCTCCACGCACTAGGCCTCCAGTGCGCATTCACAGTCCAGAGCTGCCGGCGGCGGTCCACAGTCCGGAACCTCCTGCGGCGGTCCACAGTCCGGAACCTCCTGCGGCGTTCCACAGTCCGGAACCTCCTGCGGCGGTCCACAGTCCGGAATCCTCTATGCCGATGCCCAGTCGATACATGGTGTCCAATCTAGCTCCAAGACCGGAGCCTTCCTCTACGCCGATGCCCAGTCCAGGCACGGTGTCCAGTCCAGCTCCAGGACAGGAGCCTTCCTCTGCGCCGGTGCCCAGTCTAGGCACGGCGGCCAACCCAGCTCAATGGCTGGAGACTTCATCTACACCGGTGCCCAGTCCAGGCACGGCGTCCAACCCAGCTCCATGGCTGGAGTACTCCTTTGCGCCGGTGCCCAATCCAGGCACGGCGTCCAACCAAGCTCCATGGCCGGAGCCCTCCTTTGCGCCAATTCCCAGTCCAGGGACGGCATTCAGCCCGGTGCCATGGCCGGATCTGGGTCCTGGGTGGGGGCTACGACCTGCACCAGAGCCGCCACTAATCACCCCCCCACCCTCCCCATTTTGTTTCAGGTTTTGCGGCCGGAGTCCGCACCTTTGGGGGAGTACTGTCACGCCCTGACCATAGAGAGCCCTTGGTTCTCTATGGTGTAGTAGGTCAGGGCGTGACGACTAGGGGGTGATCTAGTATATTTATTTCTATGTTGGTGTGCTTGGTATGGTTCCCAACTAGAGGCAGCTAGAAATCGCTTCCTCTAATTGGGGGATCATATTTAGGTAGCCTTTTTCCCACCTGTGTTTTGTGGGATATTGTTTTGAGTTAGTGCATGTGGCACCTCTGATGTCACGGTTAGTCTTTTTGTTTGGAAGTTTCGCGTAAATAAATATGTGGAACTTTAATCACGCTGCGCCTTGGTCTGTCTCTCCACACAACCGTGACAGTACCTGTGGATGTATTTCAAGGCCTACCTTCAAAATCAGTGTCTCTTTGCTTGATATCGTGGGAAAATCTAAAGAAATCAGCCAAGAACGTCAGAAAAATATTTGTAGACCTCCACAAGTCTGGTTCATCCTTGGGTGCAATTTCCAAATGTCTGATGGTACCATGTTCATCTGTATAAACAATAGTACACAAGTATAAACACCATGGGAACACGCAGCCGTCATACCGCTCAGGAAGGAGACACGTTCAATCTCCTAGAGATGAACGTACTTTGGTGCGAAAAGTGCAAATCAATCCCAGAATAACAGCAAAGGACCTTGTGAAGATGCTGGAGGAAACAGGTATAAAAGTATCTATATCCACAGTAAAAACAAGTCCTATATCGACATAACCTGAAAGGCTGCTCAGCAAGGAAGAAGCCACTGCTACAAAACCGCCATAACAAAGCCAGATTATGGTTTGCAACTGCACATGGGGTCAAATATCGTACTTTTTGGAGAAATGTCCTCTGGTCTGATGAAACCAAAATAGAACTGTTTGGCCATAATGACCATCATTATGTTCGGAGGAAAAAGGGGGATTGCTTGCAAGCCGAAGAACACCATCCCAAACGTGAAGCACGGGGGTGGCACAATCATGTTGTGGAGGTGTTTTGCTGCAGGAGGGAATGGTGCACTTCACAAAATAGATGGCTTCATGAGGGAGGAAAAACATGTGGATATCTTGAAGCAACATCTCAAGACCTCAGTCAGGAAGATAAAGCTTGGTCGCCAATGGGTCCTTCCAAATGTACAATGACCCCAAGCATACTTCCAAAGTTGGCTTAAGGATATCAAAGTCAAGGTATTGGAGTGGCCATCACAAAGCCATGATCTCAATCCTATAGAAGATTTGTGGGCAGAACTGAAAAAGCGTGTGCGAGCAAGGAGGCCTACAAACCTGACTCAGTTACACCAGCTCTGTCAGAAGGAATCGGCCAAAATGCACCCAACTTATTGTGGGGAGCTTGTGGAAGGCTGGCTACCTGAAACGTTTGACCCAAGTTAAACAATTTAAAGGCAATGCTACCCAATACTAATTGAGTGTATGTAAACTTCTGACCCACTGGGAATGTGATGAAAGAAAAAAAAGCTGAAATAAATCATTCTCCCTACTATTACGACATTTCACATTCTTAAAATAAAGTGGTGATCCTAACTGACCTAAGACAGGGATCACCACTTCATTTTAAGAATGACATTTCACAATCAGAAGCTTCTAAAGCCACGACTTAATTTTCTGGAATTTTCCAAGCTGTTTAAAGGCAGTGAACTTAGTGTTCACTTAGTGATACAGTGAATTTTAAGTGAAATAATCTGTCTGTAAACAATTGTTGGAAAAATTACTTGTGTCATGCACAAAGTAGATGTCCTAATTGACTTGCCAAAACTATAGTTTGTTAACAAGAAATTTGTGGAGTGGTTGAAAAACGAGTTTTAATGATTCCAACCTGAGTGTATGTAAACTTCCGACTTCAACTGTCATACATGCATACACACACACACACACACACACACACACACACACACACACACACACACACACACACACACACACACACATATATATATGGGTATGTATGTATACATAAACATTCATACATATACACACATACATTGGGTCAGCCACCAATTGTGCAAGTTCTCCCAATTAAAAAGATGAGAGAGGCCTGTAATTTTCATCATAGGTACACTTCAACTATGACAGACAAAATGATTTAAAAAATCCAGAAAATCACATTGTATGATTTTTTATGAATTTATTTGCAAATTATGGTGGAAAATAAGTATTTGGTCACTAACAAAAGTTTATCTCAATACTTTGTTATATACCCTTTGTTGGCAATGACAGAGGTCAAACGTTTTCTGTAAGTCTTCACAAGGTTTTCACACACTGTTGCTGGTATTTTGGCCCATTCCTCCATGCAGATCTCCTCTAGAGCAGTGATGTTTTGGGGCTGTTGCTGGGCAACACAGACTTTCGACTCCCTCCAAAGATTTTCTATGCGGTTGAGATCTGGAGACTGGCTAGGCCACTCCAGGACCTTGAAATGCTTCTTACTAAGCAACTCCTTCGTTGCCCGGGCGATGTGTTTGGGATCATTGTCATGCTAAAAGACCCAGCCACGTTTCATATTCAATGCCCTTGCTGATGGAAGGAGGTTATCACTCAAAATCTCACGATACATGGCCCCATTCATTCTTTCCTTTACACGGATCAGTCGTCCTGGTCCCTTTTCAGAAAAACAGCCCCAAAGCATGATGTTTCCACCCCCATGCTTCACAGTAGGTATGGTGTTCTTTGGATGCAACTCAGCATTCTTTGTCTTCCAAACACGACGAGTTGAGTTTTTACCAAAAAGTTATATTTGGTTTCATCTGACCATATGACATTCTCCCAATCTTCTTCTGGATCATCCAAATGCTCTCTAGCAAACTTCAGACGGGCTTGGACATGTACTGGCTTAAGCAGGGGGACACTGCAGGATTTGAGTCCCTGGCGGCGTAGTGTGTTAATGATGGTAGTCTTTGTTACTTTGGTCCCAGCTCTCTGCAGGTCATTCACTAGGTCCCCCCGTGTAGTTCTGGGATTTTTGCTCACCGTTCTTGTGATCATTTTGACCCCATGGGGTGAGATCTTGCATGGAGACCCAGATCGAGGGAGATTATCAGTGGTCTTGTATGTCTTCCATTTCCTAATAATTGCTCCCACGGTTGATTTCTTCAAACCAAGCTGCTTACCTATTGCAGATTCAGTCTTCCCAGCCTGGTGCGGGTCTACAATTTTGTTTCTGGTGTCCTTTGACAGCTCTTTTGTCTTGGCCATAGTGGAGTTTGGAGTGTGACTGTTTGAGGTTGTGGACAGGTGTCTTTTATACTGATAACAAGTTCAAACAGATGCCATTAATACAGGTAACGAGTGGAGGACAGAGGAGGCTCTTAAAGAAGAAGTTACAGGTCTGTGAGAGCCAGAAATCTTGCTTGTTTGTAGGTGACCAAATACTTATTTTCCACCATAATTTGCCAAATGAATTCATAAAAAATCCTACAATGTGATTTTCTGGATTTTTTTTCTCATTTTGTCTGTCATAGTTGAAGTACCTATGATGAAAATTGCAGGCCTCTCATCTTTTTAAGTGGGAGAACTTGCACAATTGGTGGCTGACTAAATATTTTTTTGCCCCACTGTATATACATACTTTTTGAATATACCTTTATTTTCCCCCGCAAACCCTACCACCCCTCCTCCAATTGGAGTAAACTAATAAACAATAACACTTAGGCTTCTACCTTCAGTTTATACATATTATACACATTTTACAGACAATCTATTTTACAACAGTTATATGTGGTTTGTTTTTAGTCCTTCCTCTATTTCTGATATCCATCCAGTTTAATTTCTATTTGTAATGGTGCTCTTTCACAACATTTCTGAACCTATATACATTTTACAGACCCCGTACATTTTACATTGGTTATCTTGTTGTTATTAGTCCCACCCTTCAGATCCATTCAACCCCTCCCATTCATCTCTTAACACCATCCATATTACATTTATATTTGCTATATATAATTCAACTGTGCTGTGATGCTTCACAAAAGTACTGAACCTTTCTTTTCTCATAGCTCATAGCTAAAATAATTATTATATTATTGATTGATTGACTATGACTTTTCAAATCACCCAGTATTGCTAGGTAAATTAGTTCTAGGTAAATGTTGCAATTCTTCAGCCATTCCTGGACCTGTGACCAAAAACGAGCTACGTATGGACAGTACCAAAATAAATTATCTAATGACTGTATTGTCTCTACCTTCAGCAGAGACAGGGTCTGTTTTCCTGGAGCGTACAGTGACCGTGGCTGTTTTAGAGAGGTCAGTGCCTGTCCTATACACCTTGACCTCCACATAACCATCACTCTCATCCACACGGTAGTCTGTGTCCCCGAAGTAGAATCCTGGAGCTGTGGAGGAGAGGAAACACAGGAAGATGCCGTACATCAGGATCTTGTTTGAGTCAGTTTCACAGCTGGAAACCGTCTGATGTAACTTTTGAGTTGAATTTGTAATAACCCACATTTCAAATACAGTTACTTCTGACGACATAGCTAAATGACTGCACATTGAGCCACTAGCCGGCACTAAACTCAACACTAGTCATTTCCAGCACTTATAGTCCCTGCATTACAGTATGGTACATTTGAGGGGATGTTATTACAGAATATAAATGTAAAGACTAGAAGCCTGAAGGCATCCCTCTATTTCTGTGTCTGGTTGAAAGGAGCCGGTGCAGTGTAGACGACTGTGGTAGAGGAGTGTTTGTGTGTGTGTGTGTGTGTGTGTGTGTGTGCGTACGCAGAGGAGTTGGAGGATTCCAGGCCCGCCTGTCTGCAATTAGTACTTTCCTGAGCCCAGATTCCGCTGCAGTCAATATCCCCCACACTGTTCTGTTCCTCTGACTCTCTCTCACCCTCTTCTTCTCACTCTCTTTGTTCCTCTTTCCCTCTCTGTACTTTGCGTGCTGTGAACTGGGCTGTCTCCTGGGAAGTTTCTGTCAACTAACATCACAGCTGACTCAAACAACCAGAAACACAGGGAGGGTGTTGATTGAGTGTAACGGCCCTCACAGTAAGAGCGGGACCCTGGGCTCATTTACTGTATGTTCTGGGAAAATAAACAACTTTGAGGTAAAATTGGAGTGGCAGTTGTTGGCTCTGGCTTTACTCATTTTTGTGTGTGAAAATGGATCAAACCAACCCTTCTCTCCAGACTACTGAACAGCAGAAGCCTGGTCCATCACAGAGGAACTGGAGTTATACACTACCATTCAAAAGTTTGGGGTCAAAATGTCTTTGTTATTGAAAGAAAAACATTTTTTGTCCATTAAAATAACATCAAATTGCTAAGAAATACAGTGTAGACATTGTTAATGTAAATGACTATTGTAGCTGGAAACGGCAGATAATTAATGGAATATCTACATAGGCCTACAGATGCCCATTATCAGCAACCATCACTCCAGTGTTCCAATGGCACGTTGTGTTAGCTAATCCAAGTTTATTATTTTAAAAGGCTAATTGATCATTAGAAAACCCTTTTGAAATGAAGCCAGCACATCTGAAAACTGTTGTTCTGATTAAAGAAGCAATAAAACTGGCCTTCTTTCCTTCTTTAGACTAGTAGAGTATCTGGAGCATCAGCATTTGTTGATTACAGGCTCAAAATGGCCAGAAACAAAGAACTTTCTTCTGAAATTCGTCAGTCTATTCTTGTTCTGAGAAATGAAGGCTATTCCATGCGAGAAATTGCCAAGAAACAGAAGATCTGGTACAACGCTGTGTACTACTCCCTTCACAGAACAGCGCAAGCTGGCTCTAACCAAAATAGAAAGATGAGTGGAAGGCCCCGGTGCACAACTGAGCAAGAGGACAAGTACATTAGAGTGTCTAGTTTGAGAAACAGACGCCTCACAAGTACTCAACTGGCAGCTTCATTAAATAGTACCCGCAAAACACCCGTCTCAACTTTAACAGTGAAGAGGTGACTCAGGGATGCTGGCCTTCTAGGCCAGTGTCTGTGTTCTTTTGCACATCTTAATATTTTCTTTCTATTGGCCAGGTCTGAGATATGGCTTTTTCTTTGCAACTCTGCCTAGAAGGCCAGCATCCCGGAGTTGCCTCTTCACTGTTGACGTTGAGACTGGTGTTTTGCGGGTACTATTTAATGAAGCTGCTAGGTTCTGTCCCAAATGGAACCATATGTCCTATATAGCACACTATTTTTGACCAGAGAGAGGCCAAAGAAGTGCCCTACACAGGACGCCATTTCAGCCACAGTGAATACATGAATGAATTCAATGGTGGTGATATCGCCACAGGCATATACCCTGTTTCCATGACGATGATGATCACACATTTAGGCTGTTAGTTAGCTGGGTTTCTCATCTCAAAGTGACACAGATAAATAGGAAGATAGGAGAGCAGAGAGAGGAGGCTAATACTGGCTGAAAAATAGCTCTGCATAGAACTAATCTGTCCATCTGATAAAACAATACTGTAGCAGTACTGTAATAGTACTGTAGTAACTAAAGCACTCCTTTTATCTGATGCATTGACTTAATATAAATAAACACTGCAAGAGGAAATTATACATGAAGAGCTTTTCAAAGCATGTGAAATAATACGGTGTGAAGCAAAATGCCTGATATCTATGTTTATCAGACAGGCTGATATCTATGTTTATCAGACAGGCTGATATCTATGTTTATCAGACAGGCTGATATCTATGTTTATCAGACAGGCTGATATCTATGTTTATCAGACAGGCTGATATCTATGTTTATCAGACAGGCTGATATCTATGTTTATCAGACAGGCTGATAGCTATGTTTATCAGACAGGCTGATATCTATGTTTATCAGACAGGCTGATATCTATGTTTATCAGACAGGCTGATAGCTATGTTTATCAGACAGGCTGATATCTATGTTTATCAGACAGGCTGATATCTATGCTTATCAGACAGGCTGATATCTATGTTTATCAGACAGGCTGATATCTATGTTTATCAGACAGGCTGATATCTATGTTTATCAGACAGGCTGATATCCGTTTGTCCGACAGGCTGATATCTATGTTTATCCGACAGGCTGATAGCTATGTTTATCAGACAGGCTGATATCTATGTTTATCAGACAGGCTGATATCTATGTTTATCCGACAGGCTGATAGCTATGTTTATCAGACAGGCTGATATCCGTTTGTCCGACAGGCTGATATCTGTTTATCAGACAGGCTGATATCTGTTTATCAGACAGGTGTAAAGAGATGTAAATGATTTATCTTCTAACACCTTATGTACTTATCTTGGACTCAAAGAATACCATAACACTTTTCAAGGATTGGATATCATCAACTCATTGTATTAGTCAGTTAGACAAGCAGAAGGAAAACTGTTAATGTAGACAAAGCCTGAAGATTGGTAGTTGAAGGCATTGTTGTCAGGTATGAAAGTGCTTTGAATTGGTAATAGGCTTACAGGGTGCACACACAGGACAAATACACCTGTCCTCCTTTATCTAGGTCGAGAACAAACCTAGACAAAGGATATGTAACAAACGGCACCCTCTCCCTTATATAGTGCACTACTTTTGACGTGCTCTGGTCAGAAGAAGTGCACCATATAGAGAATAGGGCTCCATTTGGGATGCTACAAAGTGCGTGTGTGAGTCGAGATCAAACCTAGACAAAGAGTGTGCGGTGTCAGGGTTTATGCAGCTGCCAGTGTCTTTCCCAAAAGACAAATCAAACAAGGCAGGCTTTAGACTGTCTCAGCTCATTCTCTACGCTACTGCGGTAATCAGATCTGTGTGTGCGCGAGTGTGTGCGCCGAGTCCCAGACTTGCAGCTGTAGTAATCAGATAAGGTTGGTTTGTACAGCAGACAAACACCATCTCCACAGGGGAGGGGTGTGGTATGGAGCCACCGGGGAGAGGTGTGGTATGGAGCCACCGGGGAGAGGTGTGGTATGGAGCCACCGGGGAGAGGTGTGGTATGGAGCCACCGGGGAGAGGTGTGGTATGAAGCCACCGGGGAGAGGTGTAGTATGAAGCCACCGGGGAGGGGTGTGGTATGGAGCCACTGGGGAGAGGTGTGGTATGGAGCCACCGGGGAGAGGTGTGGTATGGAGCCACCGGGAAGAGGTGTGGTATGGAGCCACCGGGGAGAGGTGTGATATGGAGCCACCGGGAAGAGGTGTGGTATGGAGCCACCGGGGAGAGGTGTGATATGGAGCCACCGGGGAGAGGTGTGGTATGGAGCCACCGGGGAGAGGTGTGGTATGGAGCCACCGGGGAGGGGTGTGTGTGGTATGGAGCCACCGGGGAGTGGTGTGGTATGGAGCCACCGGGGAGGGGTGTGGTATGGAGCCACCGGGGAGAGGTATGGTATGGAGCCACCGGGGAGAGGTGTGGTATGGAGCCACCGGGGAGGGGTGTGGTATGGAGCCACCGGGGAGAGGTGTGGTATGGAGCCACTGGGGAGGGATGTGGTATGGAGCCACTGGGGAGGGGTGTGGTATGGCGTGGGACAGTAAAACATGAGAATGCTCGTAGAGCAGAATTAGTCTTGTATTTATGCAGTGCTGTTACTGGTCTGTAAATCTCCAAAAACACTCTAAGTTCTGTAAGGTATGATTATGGTTCTGGTGAGAGTGGGACGGGTCTGGGTCCTAGACGAGGATGAGAGGAGAAAAGAGTAGTGGGTTGACCCTAAACCCTGTTATTACCTCCCTGGACCCATCTGGACTCATCTGGATTCACCTGGATTCCAGGTCACACTGAGAGCAACAGATGTGCTGCAGCATTTTAGGGAGAGGTAGCGTAGTGTTAACTATAGTGTTACAATTACACCTACAGGGCTAGACTGCATGTTCAGCAAGCTCTACAGTAGGTGAGTATCATTTCTGTATTCTAATAAAACCTACCACCCGTCTGTTAAACACATGATCCTAGTAAATAATGATTATAATCAGGCAGGGAAAGGCAGCTCCGGTCCTTGGGGGTCTGAGTGAAATTTTGTTCTGTTCAGTGTTTTAAACCTGGGAAACAAACCAGGTGTGTGTACACCATGAGCGATCATATTCCTGGCAATAAAAAGTGAAAAGCAGCAGACATCAAGTACCTGAGTTGCCCTTTACTGACTGAGATCATATGCAGTCTACACACGGTACCGATAATACATTTTTAGTTGGGTTGTATCTCTGGTTGTGTTTGGTTAGAAGAGACACTGGCTGCATCTCCTGAATATCCAGCTCTAATGTACATCCTTTTCTCTTTGGAAGTGAAAGGGCTGGGAGTGGAATTCAGGCAGGGGGGGGAACAGTTACCTCCTAAGGCCCCTGACTCTTTAATGGGACCGGGTCAGCCCACCCTGGAGAGGCACAGCAGGACAAAGGACCCTCACTGGCAGGGACAGGTGCTACACATGCATGCACGTACCATGCCAAAAGACCGCCACTTCTACAGCACAAAACACAGGGGAGAAAGGCTGATTCCACGCTCTGCCTGTACTGCCTGAGTATCTGTGTCATGTGTGGAGGAAAGGAAGCAGGATTACATGCTTATAATCCCTGGTAATGTATAGTACACTACTTTTGATTAGGCTCCATAGGGAACAGTGTATCATTTGGAATGTACCCAGGGTCTGGGAGAACAACAGTCAGTAATATCAATGATTGATTTATTTCTTAACTCTGATTTGACAGCTATTCTTTTCATTGTGAGTTAACTGTGTATTAATGTTTAGATAGCGGGTCAAGGATGTTTGAGAGGCCGGTAGGAAGGTAAACAGGGGAGACAGATTTCCTATAAGCCCTGAGATGAGATTAGCTAACTGGGTTTTCAGCTGACGTGAAGTGTTCTCAGAGGAACTGGGTTGAAGGGTCGAAAGTTTAAGGTGGTTACAGGCCAAAGGCCTTTCTTACCTGTCACTGTGTACCCACTGAATAGTCTACATCCTAGGTGGCATGGCACTGATAAACACCTGATAACTCACACTACTAGCCTGGTACCACACCTGTATGAGGTTTAGCTAACTGTACTGACAATCGTTGCCAGGCTATACATACTACCTCACCCTTTGGTCACAGTTTGAGAGAGCGCGGGCTGTAATCTGTATTTCCATGCTTTGTGACTGACAGGCAAGGCAGTGTGCTCGCAATGCTGGTACGAAAACCACAGTGTCAGTTTAATACAGTCACACTACAGCCCGGATCAGAAATTTGTTCTAGAATCATTCTAGATCATTCCAAATGTATAAAACTAAAGTTCCTCTTGGCATGAACTTAAGTTTTGGCATGTTCTGTTTCTTGCTATAGAACACTGTCATTGTTCTAGTTAATTTACAACCAAAACAACAGTTGACATGCCTTAATACATCCCCAGTCATGACATTCGACATCATCGTGTTCTCAGAGCCGTGGCCTGAGGCCTCAACAAGGCGTCTGACTGACAACCAGGATCCTCTCCCTCCTGCATATCAGTTGTTCGGGTGGAGTGGTTCATACGGGTTCATGTATAGAATGACACACACACAGAAGGGGCAGGTAGGAAAGGGGGAAATACCTACTTATTATTGTTATCTTGAATGGAATCGTGATTCTGTCTGCATGGCGTCAAGAATCAGATTAAGACAAAGAGTCAGAGAGGAAACCATAGCCTGAAGATACTGTCTGACAAGCTGCCTAACCCCCTCACTAGTGACGTCAGGAGCTGTAACCTGATCAACACAAAGAGGGAATGAGGTAAAACAGTGAGGCACCTCCCCAGGGCATCCTGAATCAGGTGCTGGGGGGGTTTAAGGTGCCAGGATACGATGAGATAGAAGGATGGAGAGATAGTTAGATAGTTCTGGAGAGACAGGGCTGATGTCAGCCTATAGATAAAGGAGGTGGTGGTAATGGAATGGACTGAGCTCTGTTAGATAAACTAAGGAGGAGAGCAAGGTAGATAGGCCTGGAGAAGAGCAGTACTGTAGATTGAGTACCTGTCAGGTCGTACCTACAGGAGGGAATAAGGTGTGATTCGGAACGCACCACAGATCATTGTGTGTTAGAGTGTGTGTGAGAATCTTAGGTTCATACGGACTGTGTATTGTCTAGAAACTCTCCCCCCACTACATCAAGACTTCCTGCTGAATAGAACTGTTTCACTGTGAAACTATGACATTCTGAAAAGGATTAGAGGTGAGCTACATTCCATGGCTGTTATACAGGGTTACAGACTATTATAGGTGTGTTAAACAGGGCTGTTATACAGGGTTACAGACTATTATAGGGCTGTTATACAGGGTTACAGACGATTATAGGGCTGTTACACAGGGTTACAGACTATTATAGGGCTGTTATATGGGGTTACAGACTATTATAGGGCTGTTATACAGGGCTGTTATACAGGGTTACAGACTATTATAGGGCTGTTATACAGGGTTACAGACTATTATAGGGCTGTTATACAGGGCTGTTATACAGGGTTACAGACTATTATAGGGCTGTTATACAGGGTTACAGACTATTATAGGGCTGTTATACAGGGTTACAGACTATTATAGGTGTGTTAAATAGGGCTGTTATACAGGGTTACAGACGATTATAGGGCTGTTATACAGGGTTACAGACTATTATAGGGCTGTTATACAGGGTTACAGACGATTATAGGGCTGTTACACAGGGTTACAGACTATTATAGGGCTGTTATATGGGGTTACAGACTATTATAGGGCTGTTATACAGGGCTGTTATACAGGGTTACAGACTATTATAGGGCTGTTATACAGGGTTACAGACTATTATAGGGCTGTTATACAGGGCTGTTATACAGGATTACAGACGATTATAGGGCTGTTATACAGGGTTACAGACTATTATAGGGCTGTTATACAGGGCTGTTATACAGGGTTACAGACTATTATAGGGCTGTTATACAGGGTTACATACTATTATAGGGCTGTTATACAGGGCTGTTATACAGGGTTACAGACTATTATAGGGCTGTTATACAGGGTTACAGACTATTATAGGGCTGTTATACAGGGTTACAGACTATTATAGGGCTGTTATACAGGGTTACAGACTATTATAGGGCTGTTATACAGGGTTACAGACTATTATAGGGCTGTTATACAGGGTTACAGACTATTATAGGGCTGTTATACAGGGTTACAGACTATTATAGGTGTGTTAAACAGGGCTGTTATACAGGGTTATAGACGATTATAGGGCTGTTATACAGGGTTACAGACTATTATAGGGCTGTTATACAGGGTTACAGACTATTATAGGGCTGTTATACAGGGCTGTTATACAGGATTACAGACTATTATATGGCTGTTATACAGGGTTACAGACTATTATAGGGCTGTTATACAGGGCTGTTATACAGGGTTACAGACTATTATAGGGCTGTTATACAGGGTTACATACTATTATAGGGCTGTTATACAGGGCTGTTATACAGGGTTACAGACTATTATAGGGCTGTTATACAGGGTTACAGACTATTATAGGGCTGTTATACAGGGTTACAGACTATTATAGGGCTGTTATACAGGGTTACAGACTATTATAGGGCTGTTATACAGGGTTACAGACTATTATAGGGCTGTTATACAGGGTTACAGACTATTATAGCGCTGTTATACAGGGTTACAGACTATTATAGGGCTGTTATACAGGGTTACAGACTATTACAGGGCTGTTATACAGGGTTACAGACTATTATAGGGCTGTTATACAGGGTTACAGACTATTATAGGGCTGTTATAGAGGGCTGTTATACAGGGTTACAGACTATTATAGGGCTGTTATACAGGGCTGTTATACAGGGTTACAGACTATTATAGGGCTGTTATATGGGGTTACAGACTATTATAGGGCTGTTATACAGGGGTATAGACTATTATAGGGCTGTTATACAGGGTTACAGACTATTATAGGGCTGTTATACAGGGTTACAGACTATTATAGGGCTGTTATACAGGGTTACAGACTATTATAGGGCTGTTATACAGGGCTGTTATACAGGGTTACAGACTATTATAGGGCTGTTATATGGGGTTACAGACTATTATAGGGCTGTTATACAGGGGTATAGACTATTATAGGGCTGTTATACAGGGTTACAGACTATTATAGGGCTGTTATACAGGGTTACAGACGATTATAGGGCTGTTATACAGGGTTACAGACTATTATAGGGCTGTTATACGGTGTTACAGACTATTATAGGGCTGTTATACAGGGTTCCAGACTATTATAGGGCTGTTATACAGGGTTACAGACTATTATAGGGCTGTTATACAGGGCTGTTATACAGGGTTACAGACTATTATAGGGCTGTTATACAGGGGTACAGACTATTATAGGGCTGTTATACAGGGTTACAGACTATTATAGGGCTGTTATACAGGGTTACAGACTATTATAAGGCTGTTATACAGGGCTGTTATACAGTGTTACAGACTATTATAGGGCTGTTATACAGGACTGTTATACAGGGTTACAGACTATTATAGGGCTGTTATACAGGGCTGTTATACAGGGTTACAGACTATTATAGGGCTGTTATACAGGGCTGTTATACAGGGTTACAGACTATTATAGGGCTGTTATACAGGACTGTTATACAGGGTTACAGACGATTATAGGGCTGTTATACAGGACTGTTATACAGGGTTACAGACGATTATAGGGCTGTTATACAGGGTCACAGACTATTAAACTGTTAAAGCTTTAGTTTAGCATCCCAACAGCTACTCTGACACCAAGGAACAGTAGGGGGAAGGAGGTACTGTACAGCAGAGAGCCATCTCAAGCATGTAACCCCTTCCTCATGTGGCAGCCAGGTCTCGCACGCACGCACACACACACACACACACAAAGTAGTGTGCCTGCCTCTGTTCCCAAGGAGGCTACAAGAGAACCTGCAACCCAATCTGAGTAATGCAGTCGGAACACTAATCATTCACTAAGCTCTCTATCCCACAGGTTGAAATATGTGACATAATTTCCTGCCAGTTTCAGTCAACACACAGGAAATATGTGACCAAGAACATCACTACGGTCTGAGACTCCGTGGCTGAGAAACTATTTGGACATTGAACAGGGAATACATAAATACATGCCCCAAAGTATTCGGGATACTTGAATTGGAGATCTATGTGTTGTGTTTCTATTCTAAAAAAACAGGTTGTTTAAAATAAGAGATAACACAAAACCATGCTCGCAAACAGACGAATATGTCATACAGTCTATGTACTGCATTTGATTGATATCCTCCAGAACGTCATGGTTCTTGTCTTGACTAGGGAGTGGAGCTCAACTATCATTTACTTTCCTGTCCAAGGCAGATTTATGAGAGGGACTGTTAGAGAGATATGTTTGGTAAGAGGGGAGTCATCCTGTCTAGATGGTCCACCCTGTGAGAGAACATCTGGTGAATCCTCACTCAGTTTGAGATAGTAGGTCAACCCAGGGCTGTGTCTAAAATGGCACCCTATTCCCTACATAGTGCACTACTTTTAACCAGGGCCCATAGGGTTCTGAGCAAATTAAGTGTACTATATGGGGAATAGGGTGCCATTTGGGACATGTACAAAAGTAGTGCACAATTTCAGGAAAGGGGTGTCATTTGAGATGCCCAACTGGTGTAGATCTAACCATGTTTAATGTATCTTAATGATGTGCATAGACAAGGTTTTCTTTCCGTCTACAGGCCTCCTCCAATACTGTTCTGACTCAAACTCCAGCAGCGAGGTTCTGGAATGCTGTGGAGAGTTGCTTCGACCCAATTAGCTCTGTTTCAAACTGACGTTTTGATGGTGTGTGTGTGCAGACAGAAAGTTTTGATGAAAGTTTGAAACGGAAGATTCAGCGATTATACCAAGGGATTTTCACATCGACTGTTCCCTGCCTGTCACCCTTCACAGCGTTGCTTCCTTTAGATGTCAAGGATACACACACACACACACACACACACACACACACACACACACACACACACACACACACACACACACACACACACACACACACACACACACACACACACACACACACACACACAAACACACACACACAAACACACACACACACACACACAAACACACACACACACACACACACACACACACACACACACACACACACACACACACACACACACACAAACACACACAAACACACACACACAAACACACACAAACACACACACACAACACACACAAACACACACACACAACACACACAAACACACACACACGGTCTATAGGGAGAAGGTAGATAGGGAACTAGTCAGGCAGATATGCAAGAAAGCAATGGTCAAGAGGTGCTGTTGAACAAAGGCTGTTTGTTAGATAGGAGGTACAGGAGACTATCAGATGTGGATATGAGCCTTGCAATAAGAGCTTCCCTTCAGCAAGAGGAGACACACAGGGTAAATGTCACCCTACTCCTTACATAGTGATCTACTTTGGACCAAAGCACATTGCACACATGTACATACACAAACAAGCCACTATTCCTCTATTGGTTACATTCAGTTGGTACTACATCATCTGTGTACCTCATGCTTCCTTGTATCAGTCAGCATAGCAACAATATGTCATTTATCATACCAATTATTTTTTCTTTCATAAGTTCATTGAAAGTTTACGGTTTGCTCCTCATCTAACCAATACATAAACAAAACCACATCCAATAGATGGGAGCCTGTTTCTATTGGTAAAGTCATGAATTCACTTTGCCTGAGGAGGGTTCTTCTCTTCCACTCTTCGTGTATAGGTGTGTGTGTGTTTGTGTACCTTTTGAAGGTCTCCTGATCTATCTGTTCTAGACGTTTCATGAATAATATTCATGTGTAAATGTACCTTTTTACACACCATCTCAACTGTCTCCTTTGCTTATAAGCAACGTTTACAAGTCTGCTAACATTGTTGTCTTAACATTATCTTCCAGAGGTGACAGGACAAGAGCAATCTTTTTTTCTCACCCTCATGTTGTGAAAAAACACATTTCCATTGTAAAAAAAAAATCCAAAATGGCACCCTATTCCCTAGAATAGAGTGAACTAACCTGGTCGAAAGTAGTGCCCTACGTAGGGAATAGGGTTCCATTTGGGAGGCATACCTAGTCAAGAGTGATATTAACACTTTCCTCAGCTGATAACTGTTATCCTGTGCTCCAGGCGAGCATTTGAAAGGTCAAAATTGAAAAGTGAAGGGTCATCTTACCATCATCCAGGTCAGGTATGATGGTGACCCTGGCAGTGTGGTACTCCTGTCCCAGACAGCCTCCCATGGGCATACTGAGGGTAACGTTGAAGCTCTCCTCCTCTTCATACAGAGAGTCATCTATGATCACCACACGACAGGACTTCTCCATCTCGCCCTTATCAAAGCGCAGGACACTGTTGTGTTCCTCAGGTCTGGATATGTAATCAGAGTAGGACAGGACTGTAGTGGGGATGGTCCCTGTAGCTGTGGCTGTAGGAGAGAGGAAAGGAGAGATGGATGAGAAGAGAAGGAGAGAATTCTAGCAGGGACATTACCTGAAGCTCTGTGTATGTGTGTGTGTGTGTGTGTGTGTGTGTGTGTGTGTGTGTGTGTGTGTGTGTGTGTGTGTGTGTGTGTGTGTGTGTGTGTGTGTGTGTGTGCGTGCGTGCGGACCGTACCTTGCTGTGTGTAGCAGATGACCATGAGTTCCTGTGTGATGTCACCACTCCTGCGTACTGGGATCAGCAGCTCCCCAATGTCCTCCTCTACAGGGTAGACTGCAGACGGGATGAACACTGTCGACTCTGGGGGGACAGGGAATGAAAGGGGGGGGGGGGGGGGGGGAGACAAAGCGAGAGAGGCAGGGGGGGTGAGACAGAGCGAGAGAGTCGGGGGGGGTGAGACAGAGCGAGAGAGGCGGGGGGGTGAGACAGAGCGAGAGAGTCAGAGGGGGGAGACAAAGAGAGATAAACCCTCACATCCTGCTCACTGCGTACGTACTTAATACACAAGCTACGCTGATGAGAAGAGGGTACAACAATGTGTTAAATATTTCTGTCTGAGTTACAGTATGTTGCTGCTGGTGCTCTGGTCCAGGCTCCTCTCTGAGGGCTTAACAGAGTTCTATAAAGGATGTGTTGACCCAGTGAACAGAGGCAGACTATCAGAACACATAGTCTGCGTCGCAAATGGCACCCTATTCCTTTTATAGTACACTCCCTTTGACCTGAGCCCTATGCAGGTCCTGGTCAAAAGTAGGGCACTATATTGGGAATAGGGCGTCATTTAGGATCCATCCAGAGGATATGATGTCTAACATCAGTGGTTGGCACAGACAACTACCCAGAAGCCTCTCTGACAGTTGACGCACAGGGACCAATCAGGGAAATACATATACATTTAGTGAATTGTTAATAGGAAAAGTCCAGCTTCCGTGCTGTAGACTTTGCATGCTAAGAAGAACAGTAAAAGTGGGCCTGGATAATAAACCTGACGTGTCTTGATTCTGTTAGCAAGCAGAGACCTGTTCAAACCATTGGTCTTTTTTACAGTTTGTTATAAAGTCACTCCCCCTGTTCTGTCCTCTCTTCTCCTTATCTCTCCTCTCCTCCTTTATTCTGCATAGCATGACTGTGTCTAAGTTACTAGACCTGAGATATATTCCAGAGGCCTACACTAAGAAGTACCTACCTCACATAGACATTTTTATAATATTATCTCTATCACTGTTACGTTTATTCTTCTTAAAACCTATTATTTACTCTAATTGTGAATCTGGACGTCTGTGCTAATAAGGTGCCAGCAGCGCCAGAACTCTCAAAATCCCAACAGTCATACCTGACCAGGACACTGGACCAATGGCTCCCTGCCCTGCCCAGCCCTGTTGTAGACAAGTAGATGTTCTATCTCCTACTCAGGCTGGCAGAACCTTCAAGCTTATAGCCCTTAATACTAGCTCCTGCCAAGGCAGAACATTCTTTAAGCTCCAAGCTGACAGGCGTTAATGTGGATAGTTTCTCCCCTCTCTCTCTCTCTGACTAAACTTGAACTCTTCTGAGTTGAAGAGATTCACATTTAAAGGAGCTGCTAGAAACTGGGTCAGTTGTAAGACAAGTCCCAAATGACACCCTATTCCCATAGGGCTCTGGTCAAAAGTAGTGCACTAAAAACAGAATAGGGTGCCATTTGAGAAACAGGCATACTCTGAGTATCTGGGAAATCATGGAAATCTAAAATAGTATGGTCAGGAAGCAGAATGATATTTTAGTGTGTAATGTTAAAATCTTAATATTGATAGCTGCAAGTTATCATTTCCCTCAAGGGACTAGAGTGTTTTGTGAGACAAACAGTACCATCCTCCATATATTTTAACCAATGTAAGTTGTTGACAGAATATTCCTCCTCTCACACAGAGGGACCCCAGAGGGGGAAGGAGAGGAGAGGCATAATTTATATGTAAATTTTGCAAGAGCTTCCCTCCCTCAGCCTTCCAACTACAGTATCACAGGGGAATGAATGGCTGAGCTGCTGTTTTTAAAAACCTTGTTTGTCTGAACTGTATTTAGATACTTTAACTACGTCACTAATAGCATCCTATTCCCTATGTAGTGGCCTACTTTCGATCAGTACCAATAGGGAATATGGTGTCATTTGGGACACAGCCCTTGTGTAAACAACATGAGAGCCCTGGGAAGGCTCCAGTCTAGTGTTCTCCATCCATACCCTGGACCTGACCCTAACCCTGGGATTTTCCATACCCAAAGTAACCGTATTTGTTTATTTACCTTTCTGGAGAAAACAACTTCCCATATATATTATTGTTGCAGTGTTGCTGATCACTATATCTAACCAGGGGTTGGAAAACTCCAGAAACCATCCCGGTTGGAAGATTCCTGGAATCAGGAGTGATTGAGGGAATAAGCAGGAAATGTGGGAATTTTGCAACCTTAATCCAAGCATAACACCCATGTTGGTTTCCATGATGTGACCAATATGATAGTATCCTGTCTCCCTTTACTCAGGCAGGTAGGCTAAACCCAGCTCTAAAACTTGACTCTCAGTCTCATCATGATTTCATGCTGTGGTTATGCTCTGGGGCCAAGCCAGGGATTGATAAGAGGCAGAGAGCAGCTTCACTAACAGAGAGCAGCTTCACTAACATGAGACACACTAATGAGGCTGAGAAAGGTCCATGTCTTGTTATCCACTGACCTGGATGTTCTCACTTACCTAATATAAAACACTGCCTCTCCCATAGAGATAACCTCAGACCAATCATCTCTGCTAAGACTGATGAATAACCTACCTGTAGTAATGACTTATAAACCATTAGTCATTTGAACACTACACTGTTTAAACTGTTAAAACAAGCTACTCTGGAACATGGACCTGTAGTACATACCATCAGCTGGGTCGAGGATCTCCACAGTGCCTGTGTCAGGGAACTCCAGGGCAGCCATGACAGGTTCTGACAGAACAATCTGGAAGGCCTCAGACTGTTCGTACACTCCATCCTGCAAGATTCTCACCCTCCATGTAGCCGTGCTCTGACCTGGGTTAAACTGGACCTGCTTCTGGGCTTTACCACGGAAGTCCTTATCCTTCTCCGCCGTACCATCTCTGGTGCCGATGCCTGGGCGAGGGGGGAGGAGATGAGAGAGGGGAGGAGGAGGAAGAGGAAATTATTAGGACCTAGAAGCAATAAACATAAAAAAGTTATTATAATATGGGATTCAACAATATAAGGTCAAAAAGGTAGCATCCAGATATAATAACCAGTCAACAACTGAGAACAGAGCCCAGTCAGAGATGGGGTCAGAGAAGCAGTCAGTGTTAGATGAAGTTGTGATGTGTCAGCTAGCAGATGGCCCTGAAGTGGACCGGGAGGAGGGAGTATGGTAATCACAGAATGGTAATCAGGATGTCTTGACAGCAGAGCCTATTCCCTCTGCTGTCACTCAATCTGGCCCCTAGTGGTCTGACTGAACACAGAGGACACTGTAATATATGTCAATCTTACCAAGGTCAAATACCTACCATGCCACATTGGGAGATAGTTTTGCTTCCTTTCAAGATAGCTTAATTGTGTCAAGGTTATCTTTCTTGTGGGTAAAGCAGAATCAACTTAAAACAAGGTTCTCTATGCAGGTAGTGTAGAAGTATTGGTAGATTGACATTGTTGTTACTGACCAGCCTACTGAGTCTAGCCTGCCCAGCTGGCTGGTGATAGTTTGTGCCAGTGTTGTTTGATCAGACCTGCTGTCACAGGGCTGGTGACGATGGCAGGCCTCCTGCTGCTCAGCTAGCTACACAGCCACAATGAAGTGTTACACACACACACGCTCCCTGCGCTTAGCTCCCAGCAGGAGGTCCCCAGTAAATAGATGATAGCAGCCAAGCAGACCAACAAAAATATAAATAAATAAATAATAATAACAAAAAAACAAATACATGAAGAAGCAGATACTTTCCACGCTTCCTCTGAACAGACACAGAGAGAAAGAGAGAGAAGAGCAAGAGTGAGAAGAGAGAGAAGATAAAAGAGCAAGAGAGAGTCGAGAGAGAGAGAGAGAGAGAGAGAGAGAGAGAGAAAGAGATTCAAGTGAGGAAGAGAAAAGACAACAATAAAGAGTTTCAACGGTGCACAGATGGAGGCAAAAACGTACGAGTTGGGGTTTTGGACCAAAATTACCATTTCATTCTTTGAAGAAATGAAGGTGAAAGTGAGCTTTGATACGCCTGCATCGAGAAGGGAAATGGGCCCTGTAAGTGTTCATAGGGCTCCTACAGTTCTTGCTGACATGTGTTCATAGATAACATGGATGAGCTCAACAGAGCCAGGATAGTACTGGCAAGATGGCACCAACAGACATGGCAGCTCTGCTTCTAGCTCCTAAGCAACTTTGCAGTATTTTGTTTTTTTGTCTGTTATTTCTTACATTATCAGCCCAGAAAGTTTTTTTGTGTTATTATATACAGCCGGAAATAACTTTTGTATATCAGAGCGACGGTAACTCACCAGCATTACAAACAGGAATACGACTTTCCCGAATTGGATCCTTTGTTCGTACACCCCAGGGCAATTGAACTTATCCCAGAGGCTGCTCCAAGACGCCACCGGTGGAGAAGAGGTATTCAGAGAGGACTTCTAGTCAGCCTCTGGAAGCGTGCATACCATCCACCACTTCTGAATATATTACTCGCTAATGTTCAGTCTCTGAACATTAAAGTAGATGAGCTCAGGGCGAGGATCTCCTTCCAGAGAGACATCAGGGACTGTAACATACTCTGTTTCACGGAATCATGGCTCTCTCCGGATATACTGTCCGCGTCCACACAGCCAGCTGAGTTCTCAGTACGTCGCACAGACAGGAATAAAGAACTCTCCGGGAATAAGAAAGACGGGGTTGTATGTTTCATGATGAACTACTCATAGTGTGATTGTGATAACATACAGAAACTCAAGTCCTTTTGTTCACCCGGCCTAGAATACCTCACAATCAAATGCCGACCATATTACCTCCCAAGACAATTATCTTCGGTTATAGTCACAGCCGTGCATATTCCCCCTCAAGCCGATACCACGACAGCCCTGGACTGGAAACCACATATCCTGAGACCGCATTTATTATAGCTGGGGATTTTAACCAAGCAAATTTGAGGAAAATGATACCAGAAGTTCTATCAACAGATTGACTGTAGTACACTCGACTGCTACTCCAACTTCCGGGATGCCTACAAGGCCCTCACCCGCTCTCCCTTCGACAAATAAGATCATGACTCCATTTTGCTCATCCCTTCCAATAGGCAGAAACCCAAACAGGAAGTACCCGTGTTAAGGTCTATTCAACGCTGGTCTGACCAATCGGAATCCATGCTTCAAGATTGTTTTGAACATTGGGAATGGGATATGTATACACTGACACGGTGACTGAGTTCATCAGGAAGTGTATAGCGGATGTTGTTCCCACTGTGACTATTAAAACCTCCGGAGGCTGAAGAAATTCGGCTTGGCCCCTAAGACCCTCACAAACGTTACAGATGCACTATTGAGAGCATCCTGTCGGGCTGTATCACCGCCTGGTAGGACAACTGCACTGCCCGCAACCGCAGGGCTCTCCAGAGGGTGGTGCATTCTGCCCAATGCATCACCGAGGGCACACTGCCTGCCCTCCAGGACACCTACAGCACCCGATGTCACAGGAAGGCCAAAAAGATCATCAAGGACATCAACCACCGAGCCATGGCCTGTTCACCCCGCTATCATCCAGAAAGAGATCAGTACAGATGCATTAGAAGCTGTTTTTCAGTCTCTCGGATCCAGCTTTATCTCAAGGCCATCAGACTGTTTAATAGCCATTACAAGCCGGCTACCATCCGGTTACTCAACCCTGCACCTTCGAGGCTGCTGCCCTATATACATAGACATGGAATCACTGGTCACTTTAATAATGGATCCCTGGTCACTTTAATAATGTTTACATACTGCTTTTTTATTTTACCTTTATTTAACTAGGCAAGTTGAATCAGCAATACAAAATTGGGTTTAATTATGTATTTACTAAATACCTAACTAATCACACAGAATTACACGTACACATAATTAATCATAACTTGATTACAAATTACGTCAAAGGAAAATGTACCTAGCGGGCGGAACAGATATGACAGCTTGTTACACAAAAGAAAAGGGGCTGTTTTGAGTGAAAGAGCGGGAAGACTGAGGAACAAAGGGTGAAGCTGTGCTATCGTAAATACAGTATCTTATGCATTCTAAATTACTGCCCATTTGGAAAAGGAAAATGCTATAAATATTTACTCTGAGCTGCGCTTCGGTAGGTTGGTGGTAGATGGAAGGCCGTGTTGCCAAACAGAGTCCTTTGAAGAATGTTTCTGGTGGTCAATTGGATACGTTGTAGTAACGTCGTTGTGTGATAGACGGGATACTCTGTCTGTTCCTTCCTAACCCTCGTTTGCAGCTGCTGTTGATAACTTAACGGCTAGGAGGTATCACTTCTGTAGTGAATAAGAGTTCGAAGTTCATACCATTCGAAACCAAAGCTCACGCTGATGTTGGCTTCGTTCTGTAGTTATTATCTGAACCATTCTGACATCAGGCCGTCGTCCTCACATCCCCGGAACAGGAGGTTATATTGTCGTCAAGGCTTTATATAGGAAGGGAGAGGAGGGCATGTTTGAAAAGTTTTATAGCCCATGTCCCTTCACAGGGGCAGGCCACTGATTGAGCAGAGCCCTACCTTATGTAAACCCAAATCTCACATTTTAGAAGCTAAAATCACATTTCATCCCATCACGAAGAATTTCATATTCAAACATTTACATTGAACAACAATTCCATGTGAATCCGATAACTCTGATGTGTAGACTTTCCACTGTAGAGTTTGTCATCTTATCATTGATGAGAATGTCTCAGATGACAACCGAACTGACATCATATTCATTAAGTACCACCGCATATGTTCAATTGGTCGGATTACCAGATTATAGTTCATTTCCCCCACATTCTGATTTTCCCAGAATATCTATGTTAACCAAAGGGGTTTGCAAATGTAACATCAGTAGGGTAGAGAGAGGAAAAAGGGGGGAAGAGGTATTTATGAATGTCATAAACCAACCCCCAGGCCAACGTCATGACAAAAAAATGCAATACTGTATTATATTCTATTTTAGTCAATACAATGCCAACATTGCTCATAGTAATATTTATAGATTTCTTAACTGTATTCTTTTACTTCAGATTTGTGTGTATTGTTGTGAATTGTTAGATACTACTGCACCGTTGGAGCTAGGAACACAAGTATTTCGCTACACCCGCAATTACATCTGATAAATACAGTGAGAGAAAAAAGTATTTGATCCCCTGCTGATTTTGTACGTTTGCCCACTGACAAAGGAATGATCAGTCTATAATTTTAATGGTAGGTTTATTTGAACAGTGAGAGACAGAATAACAACAACAAAAATCCTGAAAAACACATGTTAAAAATGTTAGAAATTGATTTGCATTTTAATGAGGGAAATACGTATTTGACCGCCTCTCAATCAGAAAGATTTCTGGCTCCCAGGTGTCTTTATACAGGTAACGAGCTGAGATTAGGAGCACTCTTACTTACTCTTACTCTTAAAGGGAGTGCTCCTTATCTCAGTTTGTCACCTGTATAAAAGACACCTGTCCACAGAAGCAATCAATCAGATTCCAAACTCTCCACCATGGCCAAGACCAAAGAGCTCTCCAAGGATGTCAGGGACAAGATTGTAGACCTACACAAGCCTGGAATGGGCGACAAGACCGTCGCCAAGCAGCTTGGTGAAAAGGTGACAACAGTTGGTGCGATTATTCGCAAATGGAAGAAACACAAAAGAACTGTCAATCTCCCTCGGCCTGGGGCTCCATGCAAGATCTCACCTCATGGAGTTGCAATGATCATGAGAACGGTGAGGAATCAGCCCAGAACTACACTGGAGGATCTTGTCAATGATCTCAAGGCAGCTGGGACCATAGTCACCAAGAAAACAATTGGTAACACACTACGCCTTGAAGGACTGCAGCGCCCGCAAGATCCCCCTGCTCAAGTAAGCACATATACATGCCTGTCTGAAGTTTGCCAATGAACATCTGATTGATTCAGAGGACAACTGGGTGAAAGTGTTGTGGTCCGATGAGACCAAAATGGAGCTCTTTGGCATCAACTCAACTCGCCGTGTTTGGAGGAGGAAGAATGTTGCCTATGACCCCAAGAATACCATCCCCACCGTCAAACATGGCGGTGGAAACATTATGCTTTGGGGGTGTTATTCTGCTAAGGGGACAGGACAACTTCACTGCATCAAAGGGACGATGGACGGGGTCATGTACCATCGAATCTTGGGTGAGAACCTCCTTCCCTCAGCCAGGGCATTGAAAATGAGTCGTGGATGGGTATTCCAGCATGACAATGACCCAAAACACATGGCCAAGGCAACAAAGGAGTGGCTCAAGAAGAAGCACATTAAGGTCCTGGAGTGGCCTAGCCAGTCTCCAGTCCTTAATCCCATAGATAATCTGTGGAGGGAGCTGAAGGTTCGAGTTGCCAAACGTCAGCCTCGGAAACTTAATGACTTGGAGAAGATCTGCAAAGAGGAGTGGGACAAAATCCCTCCTGAGATGTGTGCAAACCTGGTGGCCAACTACAAGAAGTACTAAGTCATGTTTTGCAGAGGGGTCAAATACTTATTTCCCTCATTAAAATGCAAATCAATTTATAACATTTTTGACATGCATTTTTCTGGATTTTTTGTTGTTGTTATTCTGTCTCTCACTGTTCAAATAAACCTACCATTAAAATTATACACTGATCATTTCTTTGTCGGTGGGCAAACGTACAAAATCAGCAGGGGATCAAATACTTTTTCCCCCTCACTGTATGTGCAGAAGGAAGGAGCACAGTTGGCTCCCTAACTCTGTCTGAATCCCAAATGAAACCCTATCCCCTACATAGTTCACTACTTTTTACCAGAGCCCTATATGGGTTCTGGTCAAAACTAGTGTACTATATAGGGAATAGGATGCTATTTGGGAAGCAGGCTCTGTCTCTCACACAACAGAAGGAGGACTACAGCGCCCTGATCCCAGCAGCAGCTCTAGGCTGACATGTTTGCTTTAGCCTATAAAGCAGTAGGCTAGCTCTTCATAGATGCTAGACTAGCACTGCCCGTGATGCACACGACGCTACCGAACGCCTCACAACGTCCAATAAAAGAACCAGGCGTCCAGTTAAAAGTAGTGCACTATATAAGGAATAGGGTGCCATTTCAGACGCATCCTAGGTCTTGTCATCAGGGCTGGGATGGAGCAGACATCCTCTGTCTCCTCTCTGTGTGAAGCACTGGCCTGTCAGACTGATCTGAACCCTGTGAGCCTGCTTCATCTGAAGGTTTGGCTTTCTCTTTCTGTCTCCCTCCATCCTTTAAAGTTTGAGATCCATTAGGCACATTGAGGAACAGAAAAGAATGCCAGTGTCCTGTGTGTGCTTCTGGAGGTGTTCCTAAATGCACCCTATTCCCTATATAGTGGCCTACCATAGGTCTCTGGTTAAAAGTAGTGCACTATGTAGGGAATAGGGTGCCATTTGGGATGCATTCCAAATATATCCTGTTCTGTTCTGCCTAACCTCATATAAGCATGGAGAGACAAACCTTTCACTGATGCAATGATGTTCATCTGAGAAATATATCAATATACTCTCAAATACTATCACATTTAGGGGAGTACCGTAGAAATCTTTTTAAATATCTTTTAAAAACAGCTTCAGAAGGGAGAGGGAGAGCGAGATCATTAGCTAACAGAGACACAGGGCTGCTTCCAAATTGGTACTCTATTCCATATATAATGCTGTACATTAGACCAGAGCCCTGTGGCCAACACTGGGCCCTGGTCAAAAGTAGTGCACTATATAGAGAATATTTCGGGCCATTTGGGATGCACACAGGGACAACGTAACACACCACAGCCTCAAAGCTAGCAAAGACACAGTGAGACACAGCTGGGGACAACTCAATACACCCGACCCATCTGATCTGACCTCACACTTCAGCTATTCAAACTAGCATAGCTTTATTGACATCCCGAACATATAGCGATACCAGACAAAAACAATGAAAACCATACCAGTGGTGCCAGTAGTAGTCAGCCATAAAACCTTTGTTATAAACCCTGTGTATAAACTTGTGTTATAAAACTATGGTTTACGGTTGTTATAAACCCTGTGTATAAACTTTGTGATATAAACTATGGTTCACTGTTGTTATACACCATGTGTATAAACTTTGTGTTATAAACTAAGGTTTACTGTTGTTATAAACCCTGTGTATAAACTGTGTGTTAAAACTAAGGTTTACTGTTGTTATAAACCCTGTGTATAAACTGTGTGTTAAAACTAAGGTTTACTGTTGTTATAAACCCTGTGTATAAACTGTGTGTTAAAACTAAGGTTTACTGTTGTTATAAACCCTGTGTATAAACTGTGTGTTAAAACTAAGGTTTACTGTTGTTATAAACCCTGTGTATAAACTGTGTGTTAATACTAAGGTTTACTGTTGTTATAAACCCTGTGTATAAACTGTGTGTTAAAACTAAGGTTTACTGTTGTTATAAACCCTGTGTATAAACTGTGTGTTAAAACTAAGGTTTACTGTTGTTATAAACCCTGTGTATAAACTGTGTGTTAAAACTAAGGTTTACTGTTGTTATAAACCCTGTGTATAAACTGTGTGTTAAAACTAAGGTTTACTGTTGTTATAAACCCTGTGTATAAACTGTGTGTTAAAACTAAGGTTTACTGTTGTTATAAACCCTGTGTATAAACTGTGTGTTAAAACTAAGGTTTACTGTTGTTATAAACCCTGTGTATAAACTGTGTGTTAAAACTAAGGTTTACTGTCCCATCTTTTGTTGCACTGTGTTTACTCCCTATTCAGTCCTGGACAGTAAAATATAAGGAATGTTCACAGAGAGAGGCGTCTAACTCGGCGACAGCGGGCGTCTTTCTGACGACAACCAACTCTGCGTAACCTCTCCCGTGAGCCCTTGCTGTCCCCAGGAGGGTCGTCCTGTCTGATTGGCTAAAATAACAAATCCTGCCCTGAGGAGAGGAGTCAGGGGTGAAAGGTTGTTTACTGTATGACCCGGAAGTTTTCTGTCCCTCCCCTGCTCTGTCTGAGTAATAGAGATTGGCCCTCCATTATTCTTGGTGTGTGTCCCAAATGGCACCTTGGGACACACAAATGGCATATAGAGTGCACTACTTTTGTCAGGACATCCATTAACATCCCTTTCCTTTAGAATATGTGAAAATTGGACAAGGAGTGATTGGACTATGAGCGACAGTTGGCTCTTAGATCTAGGGGCAGGTGACGTAACTGAGCCATGCTAACTCAGCCATCCGCTACATGAACATGACAGGCTGAAAAGCTGTGGAGCTTCCCTGGAGGGATAGAGCCAAGGATGTCATGATGATATCTATGGATGTACTGACTCTGATGGGAATAGAGTGCCATTCAGGACACAGACAATGTGCATAATGAGGAGTATAATTAGAAGGTAGTTTGACTCACTGACGAAGGATGTCTCTCCCAGGTATCCTCGTCGTTTGAGGACCACCTCCAGGTACTTGGCCTCCTCATCCACCACATAGTACTCCTTCTCCAGGGAGACCCAGGCCCAGTTCAGCCTGAACACCTGGTTCTTCAGCCTGTTGCCTCCTAAACACACACACACACACACACAGAACCTAATTATCAGCACCCTCAGAAACGATCACTTCACAATGTGTCTTATGTGCCACCTAACAGACACTTTCATCCAAAGTGACAGTATAGTGAGTACAGGAAACACACACACACACACACACACACACACACACACACACACACACACACACACACACACACACGTACATGTGTGGATGTTTGTCTTTGTAAACAACAACAGTCAACAACAACAAAAACATGAGAGGGAAATCATTCAGCACCAGAAGCAGTTAAGCTTCTGAACACATTATTTGCACTTCAAAACATTTATAATGGAAAAGCTGTTTGTTTTCAGGACATGTTCCTATCTCAACATCTTTTCATCCGAGTAATTTCACGGTGGTATTATGGGTACCTGTAGGACAGCTAGACTCCCTGCCTATATTTGGTGGGAGGCATATGTATCAGCACAAACACACGCGCATGCACACAAGAACAGGCAAACACACACACACAGCCACAGTATATTCAGTGGGAGTTATCAGTGCAGAGGAGGAAGTATAAAGTAGAAGGTCTAATTGGCTTCATAGTAATTAAGAGATAAAGGTTAGTCTGTGTGTGTCTGTGTGTGTGTGTGTGTGTGTGTGTGGGTTGTTTTATCAGTCCTGTTTGAAGTGGAATTCAAAGCTCTGTATTCCTGGAGGGCAGCACTGCCTGTTACCATACTGACCACAGAGAGAGCAACACCACACACAGACATCAAACGCACACACAAAATGACAAGTCATAGCATGTAGACGCTTACACGAGCACGCATGCAAGCACACACACACATACTATTGGCATGAACAGCAGGTTTATAACAGTGGCTCCAAGCACCTCAGCCTAAACAGTGTGAAATGAGGGATGACGGGAATGAAGGGAGAAAATGGAGAGGAGGGAGATGGAGGAATTAAGGGAGAGGAGGGAGATGGAGAGATGAAGGGAGAGGAGGGAGACTGAGGAATGAAGGGAGAAAATGGAGAGGAGGGAGAGGCAGGAATGAACGGAGTGGAGGGAGAATGAGTGATGAAGGGAGAGGAGGAGACGGAGAGATGAAGGGAGAGGAGGAGATGGAGAGATTATGGGAGAGGAGGAGATGGAGAGATTATGGGAGAGGAGGAGATGGAGAGATGAAGGGAGAGGAGGAGATGGAGAGATGAAGGGAGAGGAGGAGATGGAGAGATTATGGGAGAGGAGGGAGAGGGAGGAATGAAGGGAGAGGAGGGAGAGGGAGGAATGAAGGAAGAGGAGGGAGAGGGAGGAATGAAGGAAGAGGAGGGAGAGGGAGGAATGAAGGAAGAGGGAGATTATGGGAGAGGGAGGAATGAAGGGAGAGGAGGGAGATGGAGAGATTATGGGAGAGGCGGGAGATGGAGAGATTATGGGAGAGGAGGGAGAGGGAGGGATGAAGGGAGAGGAGGGAGATTAAGAGATGATGGGAGGAGTGAGATGGAGGATTGAAGGGAGAGGAGGGAAATTAAGAGAGGATGGAGAGAGGAGGGAGATGGAGGAATGAAGGGAGAGGAGGGAAATTAAGAGAGGATGGGAGAGGAGGGATGAAGGTAGAGGAGGGAGACAGACCCATGTGTTTCTACAGTACAGCTGGACAGCTGGCAGATGTGAGGTGGGAGGAATGAAAGGGTGAAAGAGAAACTACATGGCGGGTCTGAATCAGAGTTCCAAATGGCTTCTCATTGCCTATATTCATCACATTCTAACGCGGACTTCGAAGCCAGTTCCACTGCTTTTTTAAATTTGGTTTCCCTCTAATCAGGGACTAAATTAGACCTGGGACACTAGGTGGGTAATGAATTACCAGGTAAAACAGAAAGCCCTATGTGCCCCCAGTCAAACGTAGTCCATTATATAGGGAATGGGGTGCCATTTGGGACACATTTTGTTCTGAGGCCCTAATCCCCCAGTCCCCTCTCTCCTCTCCTTCATTCTACCCTTCCCCCTGACAACCCTTCTCCCAGTTGTCATGGTCAGTAAATCTGTCATGTCCAGTCGCCCACTCTGCTATGTAGCTTTTTCCCTTTCAAGAGAGGGTGAGACCTACACATTCACAAAGCGTTACTGTTTTATTGTGTGTGTGTGTGTGTGTGTGTGTGTGTGTGTGTGTGTGTGTGTGTGTGTGTGTGTGTGTGTGTGTGTGTGTGTGTAGAAGGGCATGTAGCATGGTGAGTGAGTGGAAATGTGGCCTATATTGCACCTGTTCATTGCTGTTTCATGTGACTAACACACATTCCCTTACCTGGACTTCAATAGGACTTAAACATGTGACACCAGAAGAGGATCAACACTAGGTCATACCAGGGCCAGCAGAGCAAACACACAGTAGAGGTCAGGAGACAAAGAAGAACTTAGAAATGGTTGTTTTTCGTTCACAACTAAACTCAGACACGTATTAACTCATCCTGAATCTGTCAAGGAGACTCTGTGGAAGAAAACACCTCATGACTTTATCATGAACCAATGAACCAACTCAGACATCCCTGCCTAAACCATGGAGTAAACTATGCTGAACCACATCATGGCCAAAAGGAAAAGACAGAGCTAGAGGAGAGGAGACCAAACTCATTAGATCTGATTCTGTCAACAAGACTCTGTGGAAGAAGAAAACACCTCATGACTTTATTATGAACCAATGAACCAACTCAAGACCTCACTGCCGCCGAAATCTCTACCTGTCTTCTGAACAGAGAAAAGAACATGAATATGACAAAGATATGACTGAACTAACATAGAAGACGAAGGAGAATAAAGTGAAGATGCCGAAAGTAGAGCTAAATAAAGTGGAGATGATGAGGATAACGGCTGAACTAACTGAAGGGCTGCCAGTTTCCTGGCTCATCTTCAAAGTCTGATTGTTTCCACGGTAATGGGTGGGTATCCTAGAACGGTACTATATTCGGTACTATTAATGTAAACCAAGCTACTACAGTACATCCATGCCACTGGCCCAAGCCTGTAGATTCTCAGGGGTTAAGGCCATACTAGGAGTAGAGTTGGGTCTAATAACTCTCTACTTTAATAACTCCTGCAGGTAAGACGTCTGCTGGAGTGAAAAGAGCTTTTCCCCCTGTGTGTGTTCTGGATTACTCTGCTGGAACAGAGGGGTGTGTGTGTTTAGATCTCCCTACCTTGTACTAGGGCTTAGAGGGAGCAGCTAGACCCATGCCACAGGTAATCACAGTGTGTGTGATCTCTGAGTAGTGAAGTCTACTGGTTTTAATCACCTGGCCCTCTCCCACCACAGACATCATCTCTTTATGGAAAACTGCTACAAACTCCTCGTTTCCTTCCAGGACTCAGGAGAGTCGTGACGGCTACTGGACCTATTCTCTAGCACATTAATCACCTGGATCTACCCCACCACAGCAGTCACAGACAACTTCAGAAACTCTGCTACAAACTCCTTCAACAACCTGTAGAGTTATACAACGACGCTAATAAGCACTCACAGCTGTTGTAAGAGATTTCAGACTGAATAGAATATTGTGTGAAGAGAAGACGGATCCTCCTAACTTCCTGGGTATGCTGGATTAAAGTTAGGATCTTATTGTGGAACACTTGGCATCGTCTCTATGTTCACACAATGTTGCTAATGTTAGCCTGATACTATTCCTCTCCTCTCGTCTCAGATGTGTAACAGCAAAGGCTTTGGGATGCATCTCAAATAGCACCCTATTCCCTATATAGTGTTCTACTTTTCAAAAAGGGAATAGGGGTGCCATTTGGAATGCAGTTTGTCTTCAGTGCCAGTTACCCACAGGGAGGTCCTAAGACCATGTACAGGTACAATACCACACGAGTCTGCCTGTTCCCCGGTCATACATCTCATTGTGAACATTACACGGTGGCATGATGTCTAATCATTTACATTACGCTGGGGGCAACATTCCCCTCAAGCTAGGCTTCAAAAGGTACCCTCCTCCACCTTACCTCGACATTAACCACTTTCAAGATCACCTGCTTGTGGGCAGGAAAAGTAGCCAACATGGAGGGCGAAATCCAAAGCAGTGCAATGCTTTCAGAACGCAGCCCAAACAACTACCTCTTTCCCTACTGTATTTATTTTATTTATTTATTTTGCTCCTTTGCACCCCATTATTTTTATTTCTACTTTGCACATTCTTCCACTGCAAATCTACCATTCCAGCTATATTGTATTTACTTTGCCACCATGGCCTTTTTTTGCCTTTACCTCCCTTATATCTCACCTCATTGCTCACATCGTATATAGACTTGTTTCTACTGTATTATTGACTGTATGTTTGTTTTACTCCATGTGTAACTCTGTGTCGTTGTATGTGTCGAACTGCTTTGCTTTATCTTGGCCAGGTCGCAATTGTAAATGAGAACTTGTTCTCAACTTGTCTACCTGGTTAAATAAAGGTAGAAACAACAACAACAACAACAAAAACGTTAGAAACACTTTTTACATTCATAATTCAGGAATATCAGTGAATAATTCTTTATCATATGAGCCAGTCATCATCAGGTTTGGGAGGCCAGAATTACAACACCACTGGGTGCTTGTGTTAGGCAGCTGTAGTGTGTTGGTGCAAGTAGCCAGAGGTCCATTTCCTTCCATAAGGTTATTTCTCAGTAATTAAGATAAGCAGGAGTTGAAGTAAGAACACTTCAAAGAGGCCCTAGAAAAACATCTCAGTTAATCTTTAACCGCCGCCCAGGGTCATTCTGCTGAGCTACAGGTTAGCTGTCTAAATTGGTTTCCCATGTTCCTCCTCATTCCCAGCCAAAGGACAAGCAGTCACCAGTCACTTTTCTCTAAAGTATACACCAGACTAAAAACCCAGCTAATGTCCTCTGTTGCCAGTCCCAGAGTCACTTTAGATTAGACTCTTGATCTATGTAAATGTTGTCACACTGTGCTCATTATAGATTGGAAAATCTATAATGAAAAATCTATATATGAAATCTATAATGGAAAATACATTAGATTAAATATGTTAATTCACCTATTCTCCCATGTCAATCGAGCTTTACTGTTGATACCAATGTGTGTCAGCGTGAAGCCTTGATCATGGTATTGTACTGTTAAAAGTAACTCTACTGGGCTGTGTAATGATGGACAGGAGAACTCTGTGAGGGAAGGTAGGGAATGTAGGCGGCTGAGCTGAGTGGTGCCAGTGCCAACTCTGTGCCCTTGTCTCCCACACAGTGTCCTTGTCTCTTGTCTCCACTCACACAGCAGACGGTCCTTATTTGGTGACCCTGGGGACCTGGATGCTCAACGGGTCCTTTTCTCTCTCTCCGTGTCTGTCTCAGGTCCTCCTCCACTCAGTCACCTTCTCTCACCTAGCAAGGCAGGCAGGCAGGATCAGCAGTCCTCGACCCACTGAGCTGCTCTACACTGAGTAAGCAGCAAAATAACCCTGGCTGACTGGGACAATGTGTTTAAAAATACACTACACTGTACACATTAAGATGTTTACCTAGACTGAGTAATGGGTCCTGGTCAAAAGTAGTGCACTATATAAAGGGCATAGGGTGCCATTTGGGACACACATGTTTCTCGCAACAATGGGCAATAAGCCAAGCTCTGAGGACCGGACATGTATCTCTCTCTGTTATTTATTACCACGCCACACTGTATAAAACTCCCATTACAGAGGATCCTACTGCTGAAGGAGAGAGAGAGTTAGAGAAAGAGAGAGAGATGCAGCCTAATCAGACTAAACTCTATATAAGCAGTAATGAGAGAGGGGGTGGAGGAGGATAATAGGGGCTGAATTAGAGAGGAGGTGGGAGTCACATCTATCATTGAACCAGGTCAGATTAAAGAGCTATTATAACAGATGGCTGTTTATTAGACAATTGTGAAGCAAGGCTACATATCCTTAACCCTTGTCCACAGGCAGGACTAAAGGACGTTAACCTTTAGACACTAGCTTTAACTCATTAACCCTTGGGCTCATAGACTTTCAGGGAGTAGGACAGCAATAAATCAGACATAAATCTGGATATGCGTCTGGCCTATTTTAACAATTTGTTCACTCAAGAGGTCTTTGGGATAGTGGTAACTCTGAGGGGACATTTTTAAGATCCTGAAAGGAAGGCCAAAGGTGGCTTTGAACATAGGAGATATGAGAGGGAGAGATAGAGGTGAGCGAGAGAGAAGGAGGGACATGGAGAATAGAGGGAGGGAATGAGAACCATCTAAGACAGGGGTCTTCAACCAGGGACCCCCTCCCAGGAAAACCAGCGACCCAGACCTCATACGTTGGCAAAATTTTGTCTTAACAACAGGTGAATGAAGAAGTAATCAACATTTTAAAATAGATTTGGTAGATCGTTTTTTCATTAATATTGACCTCCCCAGAAAACTTACCAGCAGCCAGCGGCACTTGCCTCACCGGTAGCCTATTCACGTGTGTGTGAGTGTAATTGGCTCCAATTAGTGTAATTTCCTCAATATTAGGAGGCAAGAAATAAAGCTGACATCTAATTTCTATTATAAACTGGGTAGTTTGAGCCCTGAATTCTGATTGGCTGACAGAAAGGTATATCAGACCGTATACCACGGGTATGACAAAATAGTTATTTTTACTGCTCTAATTACATTGGTAAACAGTTTATAATAGCACAAACCCCATCCCTCTGGGGTTTGTGAAATATGGCCAATATACCATGGCTTAGCCGTGGTATATTGGTCATATACCACACCCCCTCGGGCCGTGCTTAACTGTAGGTATGTACTGCAATTTTTATTGCATTGGTTAATTCTGTTGTTGCTAGCGATACACATAAAAATATTGAATAATATATATTTTGTCAACTTAATCCGCTTCAATATTTGACCCCCTGCAGTGACCCCCTCCTCCTCAAAGCTCTGGGTGAAGACCCTGATCTAAGGCTCAGAGAAACCAGTTCCTCCTCAAAGTCCCGGGTGAAGACCCTGATCTAAGGCTCAGAGAAACCAGTTCCTCCTCAAAGCCCCAGGTGAAGATCCTGATCTAAGGCTCAGAGAAACCAGTTCCTCCTCAAAGCCCCGGGTGAATACCCTGATCTAAGGCTCAGAGAAACCAGTTCCTCCTCAAAGCCCCAGGTGAAGTTCCTGATCTAAGGCTCAGAGAAACCAGTTCCTCCCCAAAGCCCCGGGTGAAGACCCTGATCTAAGGCTCAGAGAAACCAGCTCCTCCTCAAAGCCCCGGGTGAAGACCATGATCTAAGGCTCAGAGAAACCAGTTCCTCCTCAAAGCCCCGGGTGAAGACTCTGATCTAAGGCTCAGAGAAACCAGTTCCTCCTCAAAGCCCCGGGTGAAGACCCTGATCTAAGGCTCAGAGAAACCAGTTCCTCCTCAAAGCCCCGGGTGAAGACCCTGATCTAAGGCTCAGAGAAACCAGTTCCTCCTCAAAGCCCCGGGTGAAGACCCTGATCTAAGGCTCAGAGAAACCAGTTCCTCCTCAAAGCCCCGGGTGAAGACCATGATCTAAGGCTTAGAGAAACAGGTCTTTGTTCTCAGAATTCTTTGAGCTTAACATCTGTCCCTCCATTATAAAGATTCTTTAGCTTCCACTGGCCTCCCATATTATTGACTCCACTTACCAACAGAAAAGTGTTTAACACCATTGGTATGCAGAGGAGCACAAGGCGCTCAATAAACGTGAGACAAGGTGCAACAACAAAAAAGCGGGGGGGGCAGGAGCCCTTCTCTTTAGAGGAGTAATTCCCAAAGATCTGATTTCAGATGGGGCTCCTTTATTTGAATCCCAGGGAAAAGAGAGGAGAGGAGGGGGAGACTAGAGGGAGACAGGCACGGGGGAATGCCAGGAAATACACTGCGTCCAAAGGTTGCTCCTGTCCTGGCCAGACATGGGTTCAAATTCTATTCAAAATATTTTGAGCGTTTGCTCTAGCCTGTCTGGAGTGTCAGATGGGTGAGATTTAACATTTTCAGACTTTTCTATTGGTCGATTGTGCCTTGCAAGCTCAATCAAGCACAGACACATTATTAGAATTTCTTTCAAATAATATTTGAACCCAGGTCTAGTCCTGGGAGTCTGCTGCTCCATGCTCCAGTTACTTCACTGATGATGCTATTCCCAACACACTGGATAAACTCTCCTACACAATGGGTAGATGAATGCACACTATGGAGAGTGTTGAGTAAATACTCCACTCTCTAGTTTGCCCGGACGCACAGGCATCGCTCAGTTCAGACAATGTGACAAGGTTTGGAAGGATGGCCAGGCGAGACCGCTCTCTAGTCATTTTTACAGCATTGAATTAGGTGAGAAATATTATGAAAAGAATACAAAAAATAAGTCAAATATGTTGATTTCATATAATTATGCATGAGAAACCAGTAGGAAATGTTTTTCCAAACAAGCAGAACAATCTGCTAAAGTATCCAGTATTTTTAACCTTAGGTAGTTTGGTAAAGGTCAATGTAACTGGAAATGTGTGGCATGTGCACATTTATACAACAGGTGGGTCTAATCCTGAATGCTGATTGGTTAAAACCACATTCCAGCCAGTGCCTATTAAACAAGTTACTAATCAAAATACTAAAGGCTAAATCTATGACGTTGAAATGTCTTTTTACTCTGTTCCATCTGACTGCACAATCCACTGTCTCATCAGCCCAGCCAAGCAATTTCTAAACTTGATCTCCACTATAAAAAGCATCTAGACATGATCTCACATTTCTTTTAGACTAACATTTGTTTAACAGTGGAGATTTGTATAAACCTTGCTGTCTGTCTCTCCGACAATTGCAACATTGTTTCAATATTCAAATTCGATCTCCAGCTGTCCCATAGTAATGAACGTGTCGGGAGTCGGGATGAGACGGACAGGCAGGCAGCGTTTTCAGCCAGTCGAAATCATGAATCAGCTGGCATAATTTTTTATGGATATATACAAAGATCTATCAACTGAAAAAAGGTTAAATGAGTTTGCAGTCTTTCTATTAGTCTTACCAGCTTCAGTTTGTATTGATTGTGTTACTGTGTTGTTGGCTCCTCTGAACAACAGTGTCCTGACAAGTGAGCACATTTTCTATAACGTTTTTAATGAAAACACCCGTGCCAATATATAACCCAAACACCGGCTTAGAGGGCACTATCACTTAAATAAAAACAGTGCATGGCTTTTACCAATAATCCTATTAGTTCTGTCTTGGAATATTAGCTCCTAAAGCTCCCGCTTTCTAAGAATAGGTTCATACAGTAGTCCACTATATACGGAATAGGGTGCCATTTGGGACACACCCTAGCTTCTACAGCAGGCTATACAGAACACCTTGTGGATAAGACAGCTGCTCCACACTGCAGACCGCAGATGGTTGGTGTAATGGTTTTCCTCCTCTTCGTCTGAAGAGGAGAGGCGAGAAGGATCAGAGGACCAATATGCGGCGTGGTAAGTGTCCATTGTTGTTTATTTAAACACATAAACAAAACACTCCACACAAAACAATAAACGTAACGTGAATAACCGAAACCGAAAACAGCACCGTGTGGTGTAAAACACAGACACGGAAACAATCACCCACAAACAAACAGTGAAACCCAGGCTACCTAAGTATGATTCTCAATCAGAGACAACTAACGACACCTGCCTCTGATTGAGAACCATACTCGGCCGAACACAGAAAAACAACCTAGATACACAAAACATAGAATGCCCACCCAACTCACGTCCTGACCAACTAAAACAAACAATTAACACAATAACTAGGGCAGAACGTGACAGTACCCCCCTCCCAAGGTGCGGACTCCGGCCGCAAAACCTGAACCTATAGGGGTGGGTCTGGGTGGGCATCTGTCCGCGGTGGCGGCTCTGGCGCTGGACGTGGACCCCACTCCACCATAGTCTTAGTCCGCCTCTGTGGTCTCCTAGGTACGGCGACCCTTGCCGACGACCCTGACCTGGGAACCCTAAACAACAGGCCCACCGGACTGAGGGACACCTCTGGACTTAAGGGGTAGCTCAGGACTGAGGGGTAGCTCAGGACTGAGAGATAACTCAGGACTGAGGGGTAGCTCAGCTCCTGGCTGGCTGACGGATCTGGAAGCTCCTGGCTGGCTGACGGCTCTGGCAGCTCCTGGCTGGCTGACGGCTCAGGCAGCTCCTGGCTGACGGCTCTGGCAGCTCCTGGCTGGCGGGCGGCTCTGGAGGCTCCTGACTGGCGGGTGGCTCTGGAGGCTCCTGACTGGCGGGCGGCTCTGGAGGCTCCTGACTGGCGGGTGGCTCTGGAGGCTCCTGACTGGCGGGCGGCTCTGGCGGCTCCTGACTGGCGGGCGGCTCTGGCGGCTCCTGACTGGCGGGCGGTTCTGGCAGCTCCTGACTGACGGGCGGCTCAGGTGGCGCTGGTCAGAGGGGCTCTGGCGCCTCTGGACTGTGGGGCTCTGGCGCCTCTGGACTGTGGGGCTCTGGCGCCTCTGGACTGTGGGGCTCTGGCACCTCTGGATTGTGGGGCTCTGGCGCCTCTGGACTGAGGGGCTCTGGCGCCTCTGGACTGAGGGGCTCTGGCGCCCCTGGACTGAGGGGCTCTGGCGCCTCTGGACTGAGGGGCTCTGGCACCTCTGGACTGAGGGGCAGAAACTCTGGTAGCGCCGGACAGGCGGGAGCACCTGTATTGATGGGACGGAGACACAGCCTGGTGCGGGGTGCCGGCACTGGTGGTACCGGGCTGGGGACACGCACCTCAGGGCGAATGCCTTGCATACTACGCCAAATCAACAGCTCTCTCTCTTCACTCTCCAACCAATTCTATTAACATCTCCTCGAGTGTCTCCTCATCTCCCATCCGTTCACTCTCCTCCAATCTGTCCAATAACTCCTCGACCCTCTCAGACTCAGCCCTCAGCTTCGCCGACAGCTCCAAGTGCCCCCCCCAATAAATATTTGGGTCTGCCTCTCGGGCTTCCTTGCCAGTCGCGTTCCCTCGTATCGATGGCTCCTCTCTCCGGCTGCCTCTGCTCTCCTCAATGCCTCCACCTGTTCCCATGGTAGGTGATCCCTACCAGCCTGGATCTCCTCCCATGTGTAGCAACCCTTGCCATCCAAAACATCATCCCATGTCCAGGAATCCTGACATTTCTGCTGCTGCTGCTTCTTCTGCTGCTGTTGTTGTTGCTTCTCCTGCTGCTGATTTTGCTGCTGCTGTTGCTTCTCCTGCTGCTTCTGTTGCTTCTCCTGCTGCTGCTTTTGCTGCTGCTGCTTCTTCTGCTGCTTCTGTTGCTTCTCCTGCTGCTTCTGTTGCTTCTCCTGCTGCTTCTGTTGCTTCTCCTGCTGCTGCTTTTGCTGCTGCTGCTGTTGCTCCTGCTGCTTCTCCTGCTGCTCCTTGGGACGGCGACACTCCCCTGGCTTTGCCCAGGGTCCTCTCCCGTCGAGGATTTCCTCCCACGTCCAGGAGTCTTGTGTCTTCGGCCGCTGTTGCTGCTCATTACCACGCTGCTTGGTCCTTGTTTGGTGGGTGATTCTGTTATGGTTTTCCTCCTCTTCGTCTGAAGAGGAGAGGCGAGAAGGATCGAAGGACCAATATGCGGCGTGGTAAGTGTCCATGGTTGTTTATTTAAACACATTAGCTGAACACTCCATACAAAACAATAAAAGTAACATGAATAACAGAAAACAGTACCGTGTGGTGTAAAACACAGACACGGAAACAATCACCCACAAACAAACAGTGAAACCCAGGCTACCTAAGTATGATTCTCAATCAGAGACAACTAACGACACCTGCCTCTGATTGAGGACCATACTAGGCCGAACACAGAAAAACAACCTAGACACACAAAACATAGAATGCCCACCCAACTCACGTCCTGACCAACTCAAACAAACAATTAACACAATAACTAGGGTCAGAACGTGACAATTGGGTCTGTCGGGAGAGGTCTGTATGTCCTGACATCCAGACCAGACCGGTCCAGTCCAGACCAGACCAGACATAGTGTGCCCTGCCAAGCCCCAAGGTCAGGCTTGATCCCTGGCCAACACCACCTCATCAGTTTGGTCTGTTTGGGTGGGCACAAGATATTCAACAAGATATTCAAGGTTCTCCTTCAATCTTCTTGGGCTTCCTTTTACAAAGATAATGTAATGGGGGACCGAGTGCTAATGTTGAGGGACTCAGGATCAGGATTTTTTTTTTGTGATTTAAAAATAATAATGATAATCTACAATAACAACAACAAAAACAACAGCAGTGACTCTCTGGGATCAAATAATAAATACATTTCCCAGACTTGATTTGAGGAGCTAAACCAATACAAGTGTCATAACCTGGGGCAGAGCCGTGTGTGAATCCTGAGCTGAAGTCAGATATAAAAGTCTTTGAAGGCCATCCTCATCTATCAGAGTTATTTACCTGAGTTGGTGCAGACAGTAGAGTCCTGAATCCTAACGGTTTCGGAAACAACAACATATGAACTATATGGTTTAGTTCCTCTAGGCCTGCATCCCAAATACCACCTTATTCCCTTCATAGTGCACTACTTTTGACCAGTACCCTATGGAATAGTGCACTACATAATGAATAGGGTGCCATTTGGGACACAACTCTCACACATGAAGGCATTCCAGCTCCCACCTATAAAGGTCACAGCAGATTAAATATTGAGAGACTTTCGAGTCGTCCATTAACAGTCAATTATGCATGACCACTCCTAGCACCACAATGACCACCCCATACAGTCCACAGCCACAAGGAAAACTCTGACTGCTACAAGGCCATTGCTCCTGGAGGAAAAATAGAATTCTTCTCAGAGACATTCTGGACACAATATGCTAAACAAGACTTCAGCTGACACACATACAGGCCAGAAAAATTGCTTACAATGTCTGTCCATTCAGAAATCAACCCACTACACTCAGAAAAAAAAGAGTTTCAAAAAAGTTATTCCGTTGTCCCTGTCGGGGAACCCTTTTTGTTTCCAGTTAGAGCCCTTTATGGTTCCATTTTTAAAAAAGGGTTTTAGGTGTACCAAACATTAGGAACAGCTTCCTAATTCTGAGTTGCACCCCTCCCCCCTTTTCCCTGTCATGACGATGCCCTGTTTTCTCTCCACTCTACATAATGGACTCTTGGAAAGCCCTGTGTTACTACAGAGAAAGTATGGTAATATCAAAAGATTGGGGGAATGGAACAATAATTCCCTTTCTCAACCAGTTGAATGTGTCCGTTGGTACTTAAAGAATATGATGTGAGATCAGTTGTTGTCTGCGACATTATATCTGATGATAGGACGACATAAATTGTATCTTGGAAAGTCGACATTCTATTCTATTGATATAAAAGATCTAAAGATCTTTAAGAGAGTTTATTCGGAAGACAGCAGCTCTTTAAGCAATCTTCCGTGGAGCCCCAGCTTATTAATGAGTTAATTGTTGCACGATTCAATCACATAATCAATTAAACATTAGGTAATCGATTTGATAAAATAGCCTGTCATCTCATTTAATCATAATCAGAGACACGACAGCCCTATGAACAGCCTTAATTCGACGGGGGATGGACTGTACAAGGTTCCACAGGGATGCTGGCCCATGTTGATTCCAATGCTTCCCACAGCTGTGTCAAGTTGGCTGGACGATGAGCGTGAAAACCCCAGCAGCGTTGCCGTTTTTAAACACAAACCGGTGCGCCTGGCACCTACTACCATACCCTGTTCAAAAGGCACTTAAATATTTTGTCTTGCCCATTCACCCTCTGAATGGCACACAATCCATGTCTCAATTGTCTCAAGGCTTAAAAATATTTTTTAAATCTGTCTCCTCATCTTCATCTACACTGATTGAAGTGGATTTAACAAGCGACATCAATAAAGGGATCATACCTTTCATCTGGATTCACCTGGTCGTTCTATGTCCTGGAAAGAGCAAGCGTCCCTAATGTTTTGTATTGTCAGTGTACATCGAACCCAAAATGGTCCTACCTGGAACCAAAAGGGTTCTACTTGGAACCAAAAACTGTTCTTCAAAGGGTTATCCAATGGGAACAGCTGAATTATCCTTTTAGGTTACACAATTTTTTAAGAGCGTACGCAACTTCAAAATAAAGATCGTATAGATCTTCCTCTTTCATTAAGAACTAGCTCATTTAAATAGACACCTGTTTTGTTGCTCAAACGCAGAACATATTACACTCCTCTGAGCTGACTGGCTTGTAAAACAAACAACATCTTTCAAGTTATGTCCAACACATCTGTCACTCTTCCCACTTGTAGAGAAGACAGGAGAGAGAGTATAATGTAGTCAGTAGTCTGTTGGAATAAAGAACGTTTACCATACCAGAGGGTACAAAGCAGCATATTGTCACGTGTCTCAAAGATGTCTCAATTCGAGAGAGAGCGAGAGAGACAGAGAAGTGGAGGCTGTGATGAGAAGATGAGAAGAGAACAACTGGAGGGTAGGGGTGTGAAAACAGGGGGAGAAAAAACAAAGCGACAGAATGACGATGCAGGGAGGATGAAGAGAATAAGTGGCAAAGAGAGAGGGACGTGCTTATTGTCTTGACCACCTGAATGATGCCTGTTTGCTCTCTTGTCAGCGGGAATAATGGCACACTGTTTGCTGAGGAGAGGAGAGCTGTGGTGTGGTGTGAAGGAGCAGAATATAAAACTCCAGACCCTACAGGCTACTAATCATGCATCCCAAATGGCACCCTTTTACCCATAGGACTCTGGTCAAAAGTAGTACACTATATATTATAGGGAATATAGTACCATTTGGGACGCAGCCCTAGAGTCTCTGGTCTCCATACTAATAGAGCAGGCTGTTTGTTGAGCTTGTCTCCTTTCACAGGGCTCAGAGCCAGCCCATAGTGCCCCACAGCTTTCATTTAGTGCAGCATGTCTCTACAGTATTACACAGTTGTTACTGTTGTCTGCCAGGCTGCTAATCCTGTAGAACAGGAAGTGGAGAACACTCTGGAGAGCTGCATCTGTATGTGTCCCAACTGGGACCTTATTCCCTATATATAGTGCACTATTTACCATTTTGGGATGCCACCTCTAGTTCCTAAGGAGCTGATAAATTATCTGAGGCTCTTTGTTTATGACAGGTAGAGAGCGAACTTCTAGTAGAAGCTTGCAAACCTGTCTGTTTGAGATTAGCATGTTAGTGTTTCTCTAGTAAAAAATTAAAGGGACAATCTGGGATTAATAAATACATGTTTAGGAATTATTTATAAAAATGTTCACCCCCCCAAAAATGGGCCCCTTTTTCTCCCCAATTTTGATCTGTCTCATCGCTGCAATTCCCCAACGGGCTCAGGAGGCGAAGGTCGAGTCATGCGTTCTCAGAAACATGACCCGCCAAACCGCGCTTCTTAACACCCGCCTACTTAACCCGGAAGCAAGCCGCACCAATGTGTCGGAGGAAATACCGTTCAACTGACGACCTCATCAGCCTGCAGGCACTCGGCCCCGCCACAAGGAGTCGCTAGAGCACAATGAGCCAAGTAAAGCCCCCCGGCCAAACCCTCCATTAACCTGGACGATGCTGGGCCAATTGTGCGTCGCCCTATGGGACTCCTGATCACAGCTGGTTGTGATACAGCCCGGGATTGAACCTGGGTCTCTAGTGATGCCTCTACCACTGCGATGCAGTGCCTTAGACCGCTGCGCCACCCGTTTTGGATTTATTATTATTTTTAAAAAATTAGCCCTTTTTCTCCCCAATTTCGTGGTATCCAATTGTTAGTAGCTACTATCTTGTCTCATCGCTACAACTCCCTTACGGGCTCGGGAGAGACGAAGGTTGAAAGTCATGCTTTCAACCCAACCAAGCCGCACTGCTTCTTAAAACAGCGCGCATCCAACCCGGAAGCCAGCCGCACCAATGTGTCGGAGGAAACACCGTGCACCTGGCAACCTTGGTTAGCGTGCACTGCGCCCGGCCCGCCACAGGAGTCGCTGGTGCGCGATGAGACAAGGATATCCCTACCGGCCAAACCCTCCCTAAAACACTTTTCACGTGCGCTGACTAACTGCACTGTAAATATCGTAGGCTTTGAAAATACTGTAAGTTACATGGAGATTACACTTAAAGAGACACTCTCTGTTCTAACTTCTAACAACCGCAGAGCTTTTTTCACTTGAACTACTGCAAGCATGTGTCCTATATGGCACCCTATTCCCTATAGCGCACTAATGTTGACCGGGGCCCATACGGTGCCATCTGGGACGTAGCCCCTGACAGTTGTCCCATTCAGTTACAGTATGTCAACAAGGTCATCTATAGGCATCTTATATGATCATTCAAATATTCCAAAGATAGGTGTAAACATCATCATGTAGGAACCAAATCCTCTCACTAGAGTTGCACATTGTCCATTTAGCCGCTCCCCAGAGACCTACCATGTTAGCTCTGGGAACACAATGATGGGAGCTCAGGCCTCCCCTTCTGTCTCTCTGGGTTATTCTGTGTATTATAGACTGGGTCTTTGAGGTCAGCCATCTATGTACTAGCTCTATGTATGCAGACCACTGTTTATTCTAATGGACTAGGACTATGAGGTCCACTGCTCCCTGTTCTCCCCAAGACTTCCCACCCCTTTCCCTCAGCCTCCCTCTCCCGTCCACAGTCTCCCTCTCCCTCAGCCTCCCTCTCCCGTCCACAGTCTCCCTCTCCCTCAGCCTCCCTCTCCCGTCCTCAGTCTCCCTCTCCCATCCTCAGTCTCACTCTCCCATCCTCAGTCTCCCTCTCTAATCCTCAGTCTCCCTCTCCAATCCTCAGTCTCCCTCTCCAATCCTCAGTCTCCCTGTCCAATCCTCAGTCTCCCTCTCCAATCCTCAGTCTCCCTCTCCAATCCTAAGTCTCCCTCTCCAATCCTCAGTCTCCCTCTCCAATCCTCAGTCTCCCTCTCCAATCCTCAGTCTCCCTCTCCAATCCTCAGTCTCCCTCTCCAATCCTCAGTCTCCCTCTCCAATCCTCAGTCTCCCTCTCCCATCCAGTCTCCCTCGCCCATCCTCAGCCTCCCTCTCCCATCCAGTCTCCCTCTCCCTCTCCCATCCTCAGTCTCCCTCTCCTAGCCACCCCTCCTGACAAGTTGCCTGGGCCCTGCAGAAGTGCGTCCCTACATAGTGCACTACTATTGACAAAAGCCATATGGGTCCTGGTCAAAAGTAGTGCACTCTATAGGGAATACTGTAGGACGCCACTTGGGATACAAGCCAGGGCTCTCCCAATAGCTAGATATTTCTGTCTGCATGTCTCTTTATGCTAGAGGTCTGTATGGCGATGTCTGTCTACACTAGGCCACACTCTTGGGAGTGCTGGTGCCATAATGCAGAGAAGTGAGGGGAAGTTCAGGGGGGAGCCACTCTCTCTCTCTCTCTTTGAATCCTCTCGCTCTCTCGCTCTCTCTTTGAATCCTCTCTCTCTCCCTCTCTCTCTTTGAATCCTCTCTCTCTCTCTCTTTGAATCCTCTCTCTCTCTCGCTCTCTCTTTGAATCCTCTCTCTCGCTCTCTCTTTGAATCCTCTCTCTCTCCCTCTCTCTCTTTGAATCCTCTCTCTCTCTCTCTGAATCCTCTCTCTCTCTCGCTCTCTCTTTGAATCCTCTCTCTCGCTCTCTCTTTGAATCCTCTCTCTCTCCCTTTGAAACCCCTCTCTCTCTCTCTCTCTCTCTCCCCCCTCTCCCTTTGAATCCTCTCTTCCCCCCTCTCTCCCTCCTTCTGAATCTTCTCTCTCTGTCCCTCCTCTCCCCCCTCCCTCCCCCTCTCTCCCCTCTCCCTCCCCCTCTCTCCCCTCCCCTTCCCCTCTCTCCCCTTCCCTCCCCCTCTCTCCCCTTCCCTCCCCCTCTCTCCCCTCTCCCTCCCCCTCTCTCCCCTCTCCCTCCCCTCTCCCTCCCCCTCTCTCCCCTCTCCCTCCCCCATAATGACCTCAACACTCCCATTTATTGAACAGCAACAGAGAACACCCAGAGACTGAGAGGAGTCAGGGTCAGCCTTCCACTACTGATCCTCCACCACTACTCTAGCTAGCTATAGAAATACTTATCAGGCAGCTATACAGTACTGACTAATTATAATAAATGGTATGTTGATTCATGATGAACTATTTTCACTAATATTATACTTCCAGTATGTTTCAATAATGAGAATTCTTCAATTAATGTAAAAATACAATTTCAGGTATACAATAATGCAGTATTTTAGTTACCTGTAGGAATAGACTAAAACTGGTCTACGTGATTGTAGCTAAATATTAAAAGATGTATCAGAGAAAGACAATCTGCACTGTCACCCACATTGATGCCTGTGACATGTTAACTGAGAAGCACTCATGCATGTGGAATGCCCTTTACAGAATGGCCAATCTCCTTTTAGATAGTTACTGCAGAGAAAACCGTCTTAGCAATTCGAACGGCCCCAAACTGGTGACAATTACACTGTTGAAGAACAGGGCCAGAACACCTCTATGTACCATGTCTATTGTCAGATTCCTTAATCACCCAATAAAACATTCTGAATGAATAATAATCCACACTGTACAACAGAAGTGAAAACAGCTAAGGATAAAACGATGAAAGCGTCTTCGCTGAGCTAGGGGCTGAGTGAGGGGTCAGAGTTATGCTGAGGGGAAAGCCAGACTGAAGAGTTGGGTTTGTGAATAACATTACTTTATAACCTCGAAGATGAGTCACTGATCATTACCAAAGAGGGGTTACAGACCAATTATCTGCTGATAGGGTCTGAGCTCTAACAGATTAGAGAGGGGTTTAGGAAGCGAAATGAAACAGATGTATATTAAATTGCTTCAGCGTCAAGTCCTTTTCCCTCATTGTTTCTCTCTCTCTCTCTTTTCTTTTGTGTTATTTCCCTCCACTTGCCAATGTAACTCCTCTCCCTCTCCCTCTCTACAGCCTTAGGTGCTGCTGGGTTACTGTCGGGTAGAGAGATAAGCCCAGACACGGACTGACGGGTTCCCTTCAGACACACAGAGAGAGAGAGAGAGAGATTCCTCCTGAGACACATACCCCTATAGAGGGAGGGGTAAACCATAGCTCTGGGCCGGGATTAGCCATTTAACTTAAGTATAGCATATAGAATAGCCCTAAAGGGACAAATTATGTTGTTTGAATTTAATTTAATTTGCAAATCAGCATTCACAGAGAAAGTGATGCCTTCCAGCAAGAAACGTATCTCTTCAGTAACTCAGTTTATGGAACACTGATGCATACATGTCTTGAAAATAAAAGACATGACTGTGTCCCAAATGACACCCTATTCCCTTTATAGTGCATTACTAGGACCCACATCTGATGATTCTGCTGTAAGAGCACGGCTGTAGCAGTTCTCTGGGGGCGGAGATAAAATGGAACATCCAAACAGTCAGTCAGTGTTTCCGACATGAGTCTGTACTGCCTGCAGCCCTATGAAAGGTGTCGGGGTTCGCTGGACCCATTTACACAGTGGTGTCTACATTTACAGGCAGACATGATCGTTTTCCACACTCCCTCCATCTGGGTCACAGGGTGATGGCTCTGTCTGTCAGGGTCCGACTCTGGAGACTCCAGGACAACATCTCTGTTAAGCTGCTTGTATAAACCTGAGGTCTCCGGTCATGAAGTGACAGCTATAACAGCAAGCAAACTATCAGCAAGTCAGGAGGAAAACATGTTACATGTCCTCTCATCACCTCTTAAAACAGACACAGTATATTACAATCTACGCAGGAGGAAGGGAAACCTATGAGTCTGGTACACAAGATTTGCTCCCTACAAGCCAGAGAAAACCATTGTATGTGGGCCCTGGTCTAAAGTGGTGCACTATATAGGGAATAGGGTGCCATTTGGGACTCTGCATTGGTCTTAATTTAAGGCCTGTGTTGGTGCGTTTCTTTCAGTCTCCATGAGCTCTGTAGGATCCCTGAGAACATGCCTCTACAAGCCTGTTATGAGAGTAGAGCAAGGCTGCAGGCTTCAGAATACACACACAAACACACACACCAGTCCAGTCTGCGCCTTTCATCTCCTACAGTCTGCTTCTCCCTTTCGATTAATTTCCCTACTAGATCAATCGCCACATCCTGCCTACCGGTCTCCACTTGAGGAGGAGAGGAGGAAAGGGGGACAACAGGAAGAAGATGAAGCTGGAACAGGCACTGAATTTAGGACTGCATCACAAATGGCACCCTATTCCCTATTCAGTGGTGTAAAGTACTCAAATCAAATACAATGTTATTAGTCACATGCGTTGAATACAACAGGTATAGATAGACCTTACAGTGAAATGTTTACTTACGAGCCACAAACCAACAATGCAGTTAAAAAAAATGCAAATAGTTAAGTAATACAAAGTATTTTTCCTTAAGTTGTTTTTTGGGGGTATCTGTACTTTACTATTTATATTTTCACAACTTTTCCTTTTACTCCGCTACATTCCTAAAGAAAATCTGTATTTTTTACTCCATTTCATTTTTCCTGTCACCCAAAGTACATTTCAAATGTTCAGGCTGGACAACAATATGGTCCAATTTACACCTATCAATATAATGTGTTGTCATCCCTACTGCCTCTGATCTGGCGGAATCACAAAACACAAATGCTGCGTTTGTAAATTGAGTGTTGGATTGTACCCTTCTCTGTCCGTATATATAAGAAACAAAAAAATGATGCCATCTGGTTTGCTTAATATAAGGAATACTGATGCATAAATCTCTTACTTGGTACTTTTACTCAAGTTTGACAGTTGATCACTTTTTTCACCACAGTACTTAAGTACTTTTTAAACCAGATACCTCTGGACATTTTCTCAGGTAGTATTTTACTGGGTGACTTTCACAATTATATGACAATTGAGTACTTTTTCCCCCACTGTCCCCCATGTAACGTACTACATTTGACCAGAGCCGATTGTCACGTTCGTCGCATGAATCAGACCAAGGCATGGTATGCGTACATTCTTTATTATTATAAGAATGAACACTGAACAAACTAACCAAAATAACAAAACAAACCATGAAGCTATAGTACAGACAGGCAACTAAATATAGAACAAGATCTCACAAACACCAAAGGGAAATGGCTACCTAAATATGATAAACAGCTGCCTCTGATTGGGAACCATATCAGGCCACCATAAACATACAAATCACCTAGACCTACAAAACCCTAGACATACAAAAACCCTAGACAATACAAAACCCCTTGACAATACAAAAACTAGCGTGACACCCATGGAGAATAGGGTGCCATTTGGGGTGGAAGCAGGGGGTTAAAGATGCCATCCTCAAAAGACTACAAAGATTCCCTTCATACCTTTTCATTATCGTGGCCTTAGGCCCATCATATTAAAATCCCTTAATGATGTAGTGCTTTGGCAAAGTGGGTGGGGTTATATCCTTCCTGTTTGGCCCTGTCCGGGGGTGTGATCGGATGGGGCCACAGTGTCTCCTGACCCCTCCTGTCTCAGCCTCCAGTATTTATGCTGCAGTAGTTTATGTGTCGGGGGGCTAGGGTCAGTTTGTTATATCTGGAGTACTTCTCATGTCCTATCCGGTGTCCTGTGTGAATTTAAGTATGCTCTCTCTAATTCTCTCTTTCTCTCTCTCGGAGGACCTGAGCCCTAGGACCATGCCTCAGGACTACCTGACATGATGACTCCTTGATGTCCCCAGTCCACCTGGCCGTGCCAACCCAGCTGTCAACGGCTTTTCAAAAAGGCCTGTCCAGCCCCACCGCAGCCCAGTGTGTGTGTGTGTGTGAGCAGTGTGCTGCCACTGAGCCACCAAGCCCCAACGCGAGGAGCCAGGGGGCTAAACACATTATCCTTGCTGATTTAGGGAGCCAAAGTCTTGCCGCTGTGAAGACAGAAATGTCAGAGAGCACCAACCACACAGGATCTGGTAGAAATTGATCGTCGCCAGTTTCAGTCAACCGTGAAAGAGGGTGAATGTCTGGGCCCTTCACAGAGGCCCTTCACAGAAACAGCCTGAGATGGAAAGAGGGTTAGTTTCCCAAATGGCAGTCCTTTCCCTATTTAGTACACTACTTTTTGACCTTGACATTCTATCAGTGTCTCTTTTTTGACTGTTTTAATCCAAGGACAATGCTACAGAGCTTAACTGTGCTGTCTGAACAGTACAGAACAGCCTGTGTTCTGCTAGAGCGACATCCAATGGCTGGATGACAACACACGTCATCCTCCCCAGAACAGAACAAGCCTGGACTGGGCCTTCCATCCTCTAGGGAATTTGGCCTCCCTACATGTGAACCCTAGCTGGCTCCTGTCCCTCACATCTCTGTCTGGTAGCTCTCTCGCTCTATGTGCTCACACACACACACATAGTCACACACACACACACTCCTGACGCACGCGCAGACACACACTCCTGACATACAAACACACACACACACACACACACACACAAGGGTGGGATTGCCCTCCCTAATAGGGGTACTGTATTAGGCAGCTCCCAGGAACTATCTCTCTGCTCTCCAGATAACTGGGTCAGATGAACACAGTGGTTGCGTCCCAAATGGCACCCTAATCCCTATATAGTGCTCTACTTTCATCAAGGCCCACAGAGCTCTGGTCAAAGTAGTGCACCATATAGGGGATGCAGAAACATGCCACCCAGGTTATAACACAACAGGCCAGTCTCCCTCTCTCCATATTCACACACTCATGTCTCACTCTGCCTCTGTCCCTCGAGGCTCCCGAGTGTCACAACGGTCTAAGGCACTGCATCTCAGTGCTAGAAGAGTCACTACAGACCCTGGTTCGATTACAGGCTGTATCACAACCGACCGTGATTGGGAGTCCCATAGGGCAGCACACAATTGGCCCAGCGTCGTCAGGGTTAGAGTTTGGCCGGGGTAGGCCGTCACTGTAAATAAGTATTTGTTCTTAACTGACTTGCCTAGTTAAATAAAATACAAAAATGATGGGCACTCTGGAAAGGGGAGGAGGGCAGGAGAAGGGGGTGAGGGAAAATACAATGCAGGGAAACAAACTTTTAATCGGATCTAACTCTCTCCAGCTGGGCATGGAGAGCCCTGTGGATGGACAGAGGACAAGAGAGTAGAAAAGAGTGTTAACCTGAGGAAGAATGAAAGAGAGCGAGAACAGACAGCCATGCCCTCTGTGCCAGATCAACTCTTTCTTATTGCCAGACACTACAGGTACAGGCAGCTCTGGAAGCCATCCAGAACATTTCTCCCTGCTGAACTACTTACTATCATTCATCTGTCCTGGTCATTGATGTGTGTTTATGTTCAAGTCGAGGAGAGGATATTGATTAGGAAACAGTGGAAGCAGAGAAGACCGAAGGGTTGAGTGTTTCACTGTACTGTTACGGCTTTCTTCCGTTGAAGGAGAGTCGGACCAAAATGCAGCGTGGTTAAATCGAGACATCTTTAATAACGATGAAAACAAACAATACAAAACAACAAACGGAATATGTGAAAACCTATACAGCCCGTCTGGTGAACACTAACAGAGAGACAGGAACAATCACCCACGAAAACACTCACAGAATATGGCTGCCTAAATATGGTTCCCAATCAGAGACAACGATAATCACCTGACTCTGATTGAGAACCGCCTCAGGCAGCCATAGACTATGTAGACACCCCACAAAACCCCTAAGACAAAAACACACCACAATAACCCATGTCACACCCTGGCCTGACCAAATAATGAAAGAAAACACAAAAGACCAAGGCGTGACATGTACAGAACGTAACAGTTACATGTAGAGAGGATTGAATGTTTAGGAAACAGCAGAAGCAAAGAGAACAGATATTTAACTCTCAGACAGCAACTCACCTCTAATTGAGGAGCTATGCTGATCTACACATTAAATCAATTAGAGGCCTTTAAACTCTGCTGGAGGAGTATGATCAGCATTAACTCACCATGGGGCTTTATCGTAGAGTAGACAGACATGCATACACATTATGAAGCATGTTGGTTCCTGGTGGGCTAGTGATGACAAGTTTGACTGACTCTATCAATCAATCACATTTACTTATAAAGCACATTTTACATCAGCTGATGTCACAAAGTGCTGTACAGAAACCCAGCCTAACATCCCAAACAGCAAGCAATGCAGATGTAGGAGCACGGTGGCTGGAAAAACTCCCTGGAAAGGCAGGAACCGAGGAAGCAACCTAGAGAGGAACCAGGCTCTGAGGGGGAAAAGGTGTTGTGGTGGCAGATGGGTTGTTGCCTACCCTTACCACCTGTGGGCGGCCCGTCAGGAAATCCAGGACCCAGTTGCAGAGGGAGGTGTTGAGTCCCAGGGTCCTTAGCTTAGTGATGAGCTTCGTGGGTACTGTGATGTTGAACGCTGAGCTGTAGTCAATGAACAGCATTCTCACATAGCTGTTCCTTTTGTACAAGTGGGAAAGGGCAGTGTGGAGTGCGATCTGTTGGGGTGGTATGCGGATTGGAGTGGGTCTAGGGCAGGTATTCCCAAACTGGGGGTACGTGCCACAAAGGTATGCACAATGCCGTTGGGGGTACGCCAAATAAAAATGCGATTCACTTTTTTTTTTTTTTTACTTTTTCAAGCAGTACATTTCTATTTCCAACGGGGCTTCACATTTGGGTGAGGTTTTTTTCTCGCCATAGTAGCCTCGTTTCACTGCCCCCCCAAAAATGTTATCATCTAGTGTTTATCGAAATAACAACACAATGTCAAACACAGGTAGCCTAGTCAAATAATTAACATCCAATCACATTAACCGTTACTCTCTCGCAGGAAACCTTCACTCTTGCGCAGACATTTAGAAACATGACCATTTAAAAATAAGTGACAGTCGTTTTTTGAGCGAGAATATAGACGACTTTCGAGTAATAAGACATGTATAAAAGCAACATATACCATTAATAAGAAGGGGCTAGAAGAGTCGTATATGGTGAGCTACCAAGTGGCTAGGACAGGCAAGACCCATACATAATTCGTCCTGCTGGAGCAGATATGGCTGGGACAATGCTGGGGGAAAAGGCCCAAAAAAACTATACAGACAATGCCTTCAAATTGAATTTAAATCAGATGCCACTGGCAGATTTCTGGATAGGGCTGCGCTCAGAGTTTCTTGCCTTGGCAATGCGCGCTGTTAAGACACTGATGCCCTTTGCAACCACGTACCTATGTGAGAGTGGATTCTCCGCCCTCACTAGCATGCAAACTAAATACAGGTACAGACTGTGTGTGGAAAATTATTTAAGACTGAGACTCTCTCCAATACAACATTGCAGAGTTATGTGCATCCTTAGAAGCACACCCTTCATGAACCTGTGGTGAGTTATTCACCATTTTTGATGAACAAATAAGGTTTTATATGTAAGATGGCTAAATAAAAGAGCAAACTTATTGATTATTATTATTTATGCTCTGGTCCTATAAGAGCTCTTTATCACTTCCCACGAGCCGGGTTGTGACAAAAACTCACACTCATTCTTATGTTTAATAAATGTATCGTATAGTGTGTGTGTGTGAGTGGCAGGCTTACAATGATGGCAAAAAATGTAAAAATAATTGAGAGTGCGCTGAACCTGGTGCTAGAGGGGGTATGTAGCTGGAGGTTGAATGTTGCAGAGGGAGGTGTTTAGTCCCAGGGTCCTTAGCTCAGTGATGAGCTTTGTGGGCACTATGGTGTTGAATGCTGAGCTGTCGTCAATGAACAGCATTCTCACATAGGTGTTTTTCCAGCCTTTCAACGCACTTCATGGCTACTGACATGAGTGCTACGGGGCAGTATTCATTTAGGCAGGTTACCTTTGCTTCCTTGGGCACAGGGACTATGGTGGTCTTCTAGAAACATGTAAGTATTACAGACTCAGTCAGAGAGGACACTTGCCAGTTGGTCCGCACATGCTTTGAGTGCACGTCCCGGTAATCCATCTGGCCCCGCAGCTTTAAGAATGTTGACGTGTTTAAAGGTCTTGCTCACATCGGCTACCGACAGCAAGTGTTGCTTGCCTCGAAGCCAGCATAAAAGGCATTTAGCTTGTCTGGTAGGGTTTCCCTTTGTAGTCCGTAATTGTTTTCAAGCCCTGCCACATCCGAAGAGCATCAGAGCCGGTGTAATAGGATTCAATCGTAATCCTGTATTGATGCTTTGCTTGTTTGATGGTTCGTCTGAGGGCATAGCATGATTTCTTATAAGCATCTGGATTAGTGTCCCGCTCCTTGAAAGCGGCAGCTCTATCCTTTAGCACGATGAGGATGTTATCTGTAATCCATGGCTTCTGGTTGGGATATGTACGGTCACTGTGGGTACGACATCATCGATGCACTTATTGATGAAGCCGATGACTGAGGTGGTGTACTCCTCAATGCCATTGGATGAATCACGGAACATATTCCAGTCTGTGCTAGCAAAACAGTCAAGTAGAGTAGCATCCTCGTCATCTGACCACTTCCGTATTGAGCGAGTCACTGGTACTTCCTTTTTGCTTGTAAGCAGGAATCAGAAGGATTAGCTAACACAACGTGCCATTGGAACACAGGAGTGATGGTTGCTGATAATGGGCCTCTGTAAGCCTATGTAGACGTTCCATTTTTTTTTTTATCTGCCTTTTCCAGCTACAATAGTCATTTACAACATTAACCATGTCTACACTGGATTTCTGATCAAATAAAGTAAATTTTAATGGACAAAAAAAATGTGCTTTACTTTCAAAAACAAGGACATTTCTAAGTGACCCCAAGCTTTTGAATGGTAGTGTATATTTAGCAGATGTTAATGCAGGTGTAGCGAAATGCTTGTGAGATAAGAGAAGAGACAGTGGAAGGACTGAGAATCATGTAAAGGCAGGGTGTGTAATGGAGCCACAGGTTCAGGAGCAGAGCAACTGTTACTGTGAACATCAGTCTGTAATCAACACACTGTTCCACAACACAGGATCACTAACCAAATGTTTAAAGAGAGACAGACAGATAGACAGCAGCATAGGTGGGGTGTGAGGAGGTGGAGTGTGAGGAGATGGGGTGTGAGTAGACATCTTAAAACAGAATCCTGTCTGGAACCTCGTAAAACATGTAGAATAATTCTTACTCTGAAGCCCAAAAGTGATGCTTATAGAAGTATTATTTCCTGAGGACACATACACGCTCCATTGGTGTAAGTGTAAGTGTGTGTGTGTGTGTGTGTGTGTGTGTGTGTGTGTGTGTGTGTGTGTGTGTGTGTGTGTGTGTGTGTGTGTGTGTATGTATGTATGTATGTATGTATGTATGTATGTATGTATGTATGTATGTATGTATGTATGTATGTATGTATGTGTGTGTGTGTGTGTGTGTGTGGTGGTTTAATTATGGGATGAAAAACATCAGCGGAAATGCAGAGTCATCGTTCTCCTTGGCTGAGGGGAGGGGATTACACTCACACACAAACACACATACCTAGTATTCCCCCATCCCACACACACTCCCTGACCTCCTGCTGGAGTGTGAGTGCTTGTTCCCTATAACCAGCTACAGCCAAAATACCCTGAGATTACACAGCCAGAGACAGACAGAGGGTGACAGAGACAGAGAGTCAACAGAGATTAATATTGATCATACAGTACCAATGACAGCTTCCCAAATGGCTTTCCTGGTCAAAAGTAGTGCACTATGTAGGGAATAGGGTGCCATTTGGGACGTAAACAAGGTCTTGGCAGACGTTGCTACAGACATCAGCTCCTGGATGGTTCTGAGAACCTGGGAGGAACATCAAGGTGTTTACGGTAGTGACCTGATCTTATCCAGTTTCACAAGGCAGAACTAAGTGACACCTAAAACTGGCCTGCTGGGTCTGGTGTTGCAGACAGTCAAGCGATGGTAACTGGATATGAGAGAGACAGATTCCTATTTTTCTAAGGTACTCAGGATCAATGGTCTAGTCTGGAATTACAAACTCACTCACTGTTACAAACTCACTCACTGTTACAAACTCACTGTAACACTGTATTCTCATAGCTCACCTTGAAGACTTTTAGTTACAACATGGATAAGATGAGCATACTTCTGATTGTGAGTTTTTCAGGCAGGTACTGGTTAGGAAGTGAGTGAAACATCTTCAAGACCTGTCAGCTGAGTCTCGGAGCAGCAGGTTAAGAGGTAGGATGTGCTCTGAAGAGAGGGAGAGACACATTTTTTGCTGAAGATAGGGAAAATGAGTGCGAAAGAGAGAAACAGAGAGAGAGAGAGAGAGAGAGAGAGAGAGAGAGAAAGAAAGAAAGCACTGGGATGAAAACCAAAAGCCAGGGCAGGGTGTGTGTCTGGGACAGACAAGGACAAACAGGGAGCCAGTTCAATTCAGCTCAGTTCCACTAACACCCTCCTGTCTGGGAAAGAGAGATGCTGCCAGGGCCTGTGTGCTCAGGTAAACCCACATGAATACCCCAACTGATAAGGAGGTGAAGGAGCTCCAAAACACAACAATTAACCGGCTTAAACATGACAGGTGCTCATCCCCCTCTCCTCTCCTCCTCTCTACCCTTGTCATGTCCTGGTCTAAAAACAGTTATGACAGTTTCTGTAATTACAGCAGTTTCAAATTGCAGGGCGCCGTTTCTCTGTGTGTGTGTGTGTGTGTGTGTGTCAATGAACTTCCTTTAGAGGAGAGGAAAACAGCTGAGAAGTGTCTCCAAACACAAAAAAACATGAAGCCACAAACAAATGTGTGTAACTTCACACTCAGTGATTATTCATTCAAAACCTTGACAAGCCTGACAAGTAGCAAGACACACACATGCCTCTGTGACCTCTGTCATCTCTTTTAGCTCAGGATTCATCCACTGCAAAACCAAGACTAAAAAGACAGGCTGTGCTTCCTTTATTTCATAATACTAATAGGAAATGGTTTCTGATGAAAAGTTCAGATGATGAATGGCCAAGCTCCTATTCTTTTCACTTTTCACTGTTCCGATTATATGTCAATCACAGCAATGAGGTGAAGGATGTGTTTGTAAACCTCTGAGGTTTGTTCTTGTCAATGGGGTTAAGAACACCAACAGTTTCTCTGACCCACACACAGATACACGAACACACACACACTCACGCAGAAGTTTATCAAGGTAATAGAGGTAAAAGAGGCAATAGTGATCATATGTTATTATCTTTATGTCAAGACCAAGGTTATTACAACCTTATAATGCATTTCAGCATGGTGATATTTACATTTTGGCGATTTAGCAGTGACTTACAGTCACTGCATTCAACTAAGTTGGGTAAAACAAAGACACATATTTAGGTTCTCTACAGCCCCAATCCAGCAAAATTTCCTTTGCAGGTTGGGCAGTGTTCATCCCCTTTCGGAATGACATCAATCACTCAGCAGGAACGGCATCTGGCAGAGACCCAAATCTAACCAGGACAAAAGTTATTAGCAGCTTTACATGGATAAACACACAGACACACAATACATGACCAAAGATTGTGTTTTCAGAGAATGCGTTTTCACTGCTCCAGAGTCCAAAGGCGGCTAGCTTTACACCACTCCAGCCGACGCTTGGCATTGCACATGGTGGTCGGCATTGGAAACCCATTTTGTGAACCTCCCGTCGAACAGTTATTCTGCTGAGCTTGCTTCCAGGGGCAGTTAGGATCTCTGTACGAGTGTTGCAACCGAGGACATCAGCACTCGGCTGTCCTGTTCTGTGAGCGTGTGTGGCCTACCACTTTGCGGCTGAGCCGTTGTTGCTCCTAGACGTTTCCACTTCACAATAACAGCACTTACAGCAGCTCTAGCCGGGCAGAAATGTGTACCAGCATACCTGAGCATGCATCTGACAGGAACTCCCAGTACATTCTATATCACACAACTCGTCAGTAGTCAGCTCATCTCTGCCAGTTAAAATATGTAGTCAACTCCCAGCGTAAAGTGGTGTCATTTATCAAGTTAATGCATTAATGGAACTGGAGATTTCAACTTCGACACAATGAATAGCCCTGTGGCTTCATGCCAACATTGATAAAACTAACATCAGTCTTGTAATACAGCATTATGGAAAGCTTGGAATTTCACAAACATTCTACCACAGTGGGGAGGAAGGAATCCACGTGAAGTAAATGAGAGCACTCGTGCCTTGTAATGAGTGCTGTGTGTTAGTGGGTTGCGGCAGCTGCATGCTTTATGTAGAGGTTTATGTTAGCTGTGAAAGCCGTAACACACACACACACACACACAAACACACACACACACACAAACACACACACACACACACACACACACACAAACACACATTCAGGGGAGGCAGCCTCCAGCACTGCTCAGATCATTACTAAAACAACTCATGAAAGATAAGCAGCAAGAGAACAATTACTGACTGCATTTGACATTCACCTACTCCTTGTGAAGTGCCTGTCTGACTGCCAAATGACTGATGAAACAAGCTCAGCTAATGAATGAGTCTGAAAGACAGAGAGCCGACAGAGAAACTCCTGCAGTGTTTTCAGGGAATAGAGAAGCACCTTCATGGTTTATAAGAGGAGCGAGAGAGAGAGAGAGGAACGAGAGAGAGAGAGAGAGGGAGCGAGAGGCAAAATGGGAGGGAGAGAAATAGAGAGAGATAGTGAGGGAGGAAGAAAGAGAGGATAGGGTAGAGAGACAGAGAGAGGGCACCGAGCGAGAGGGAAAGGTAGGGGAGATTGAGAAGAAGAAGAGAGAAGCAGATCCATGACAAATAATCCAACTGAGAGGATAATACAGGTATTGACTGAACTTGACTCCACTGATAAAAACCCATTAAACCTTCTCTATGATAAAGCCTCAAAAGTATTGCACTTTACAGGGAATTTGGGTGCCATTTGAAACACCAAGCAGGTTTTATCATAGAAAAGATTGAATGGCTCACACCAGTTAACATCCCCATTAGCTCCTCATTCAGCTACACACAGACTTGCAGATTGCTGAAATAACCTATGTATTACCTCACTGAACCTCCTGCTGTAATAATCTGTGTATTACCTCACTGAACCCCCTGCTGTAATAATCTGTGTATTACCTCACTGAACCCCCTGCTGTAATAACCTGTGTATTACCTCACTGAACCCCCTGCTGTAATAATCTGTGTATTACCTCACTGAACCCCCTGCTGTAATAACCTGTGTATTACCTCACTGAACCCCCTGCTGTAATAACCTGTTTATTACCTCACTGAACCCCCTGCTGTAATAACCTGTGTATTACCTCACTGAACCCCCTGCTGTAATAACCTGTGTCTTACCTCACTGAACCCCCTGCTGTAATAACCTGTGTATTACCTCACTGAACCCCCTGCCGTAATAACCTGTGTATTACGTCACTGAACACCCAGATTACTCCCAGGTCGAGAGTAAGGGTGGGTCGGGCTGGGGGTGTACAGGAGGTGTTTAGAGGGTCAGAGAGGTGCCTGTGGGAAAAGAGGCCCTTGTCTGAGCATCCTTTGTATTCCATCAGACCGTCACGGCCGTGGAAGAGCAGAAGAAAGGACACACTGTCAGCCACTCTACTTAAACTAATCACGAAGCACCAGCCGCATCCACCACCATTCACACGCCTCGCACTGCAATTGCATCCTGAACGGGACCCTAATCTCTGTATAGTGCACTACTTTTCACCAGGGTCCATAGGGCTTTAATCAAAAGTAGTGCCCTATATAGGGAATAGGGTGCCATTTGGGACGTAGAGACTGCCTCATCGCAGGCAGAGCTCAAAGTGAGAGTATTTTTCTGCTCGTGGCCCATTCCATACATGGAGAAATTGAATTGGCCAATCATGTTGGGGTGTCTGTTGGAGGCCGTGGGTAGGCTGGTGAAATAGGATGGTGTAAAGCAGACTTCACAGAGCATCTCTTTGTCTAGCCGACAGACAGACATGCGGGCAGGCAGGCAAACAGACAGGCAGCCAGACCTGACAGGCAGCCAGACTGGCTTATTGACTGACTGTCTTTCCTGAATGATTGAGTGAGTGAGTGAGTGAGTGAGTGAGTGATTGGCTGGCTGACTGACTCGATGAGGGAATGACTGGTTGGAACACCATACACAAGAAGAATGATGGAAATTCTAATTCCGTCCGCTGCCAGCTGTTTAGTTGTTAGTCTGTTTTCAGCAGCTCTTCCCAAACTTCAATACTATGATTTTTCCAAAACATGACTTACAGTATTTGCCCTGAAGACAGTCAACTAGGTTACGTACCAAATGGCACCCTATTCCATCGCTTAAGGGCCCTGTTCAAAATAAGTGCACTACATAGGGAATAGGGTGCCATTTGAGACGCAACACTAGTTTCCTCTGTGAATCAATTAATGTTACTTGTATTACATTGCTGAGAGATGTTCAACAGGGGATTTCTGAATTGGACTTGTGCTATATACTGATCCAACATACAGTACATATACAATTCCAGCCTGCTTCCACATCCCCCTTAAAGAAACCTCACCGTACTGTCGGACTACATGCTAAACGTGATAAGATCATGCCCCAACAAGCTGCTAGAGCAGCTGAAGATTCCTTCCTTCCTGTCGACACGTTTTAAACAGGTTTCCATCTGTGTCCTCTCTCTGGCATCACTCAAGCAGAACTTCAATCTTCACTGAAAAGATTAGGAAAATCCTGCATCCACAATGTTGGTTCACAAAACACCTCTCAACTATTCAAATAGTTTGATGTGGTATTATTTGATGTAAACCATCAGTAAAACATTTATAGAATGACTTACCATTGTCCTCAATGGAGAAATAGAAGATGTCACTCGTAGCATTTCCACCATCTCTTAGTATGTAGCAAATCTTCATGTCATCAATTTCAGCTGAAAAATAAAATCATATTGATGTAACAACATTTGATATGCATATCTGTGATGAACAGTTGTAAGGCATTTCTCTATTATAGCTTTTATTGCTTAAAACTATTTGCACATGTCATATTACGGAACTACTGCAACCTATTTATACACTGTTTGACAACTTATTTGGATGAAGCCTCACCAGTAAAAGAGGAAGAAAGTGTTATTGAGATGCAGGAGAGGAGAGCTGATTTAACTCTGTTTAGTGTCTAGCTATATATTAGCCTGCTAAAGGACGGGGAGCATAAAGAAGAATTAGACTGCAGGAGCTACACTACATCACACCTGTCTGCCGCATCTGCTAACAACGCGATGCTGGAGTGGGTTCTTAAGATTGATATTATCTAGGAGGAGGGTTGGTTCTGGAGTGGCTTCTTGATAGGCCGGGAGACTGATATCAGGGAGGAGGGTTGGTTCTGGAGTGGCTTCTTGATGGGCAGGGAGACTGATATCAGGGAGGAGGGTTGGTTCTGGAGTGGCTTCTTGCTGGGCAGGGAGACTGATATCAGGGAGGAGGGTTGGTTCTGGAGTGGCTTCTTGATAGGCCGGGAGACTGATATCAGGGAGGAGGGTTGGTTCTGGAGTGGCTTCTTGATAGGCCGGGAGACTGATATCAGGGAGGAGGGTTGGTTCTGGAGTGGCTTCTTGATAGGCCGGGAGACTGATATCAGGGAGGAGGGTTGGTTCTGGAGTGGCTTCTTGATAGGCCGGGAGACTGATATCAGGGAGGAGGGTTGGTTCTGGAGTGGCTTCTTGATAGGCCGGGAGACTGATATCAGGGAGGAGGGTTGGTTCTGGAGTGACTTCTTGATAGGCCGGGAGACTGATATCAGGGAGGAGGGAGTGAGGTGTAATGCTGCCCCTGCTATCTTCTATATTTGATGTCAAAACATTTCCCTTCAAAGCGGCCGGTTCATAAAAATGGAAAGCCAGTTTTGGGACACTGCCGCCGGCTTTGCCAGATTAGCTAACGTTATTTACTGTCTGTTTAGCAGCGATGGATCTGCCAGAAATATTTAACAGGACTGCAGAAGGAGAAAGCAGTGGCAAGAGAATGGGGGTCAGTAAATAAAGGAGAGAATGCATCCCACCCAAATGGCAGCCTTTTTCCTATAGTGTTTAGTGCACAACTTTTTACCAGAGCCCATAGAAATGCACTATATAGGGAATAAGGTGCCATTTGGGATGCAGCCATATAGAGATCGATTGGGGCCTTGTTCATACATTCCTTACTGACTGTTACTGTTCGCTAACCCCACCTTTTCATTTGTACTGTAGACTGGGCTGTATGTATGTAGTTGTTCTACACTGTGGCTATTTCTGTGGCTTAAACAAATGTTGGCCTGCTTTTACTGTGAGTGAAGCTAACACATCTCTCTCTCTCACACACACACCCTCTCTCCCCCTACCTCTCTCTCTCCCCCTCTCCCCCACTCTCTCTCTACTGTGTATCTCTCTCTCTCTCTCTCTCTCTCGCTCTCTGCCTTCCTCCCTCCCTCTCAGACAGAGTATTCATGTCCTCACTCTCAATTCTTCATGTCTGTGGCACCCTGCCTTCATGTAGGGTGAAATCTGTTGGTATTTACTCAAGAGCTCGAATACTCTGTAGAAGTTTACTAAATTATGTCTGGGATAGGAGAAACCCCTACCTTGTGAAACCCTATCTTTCTGTCTGTCTGAGGAACTTGTGGAACTCCATTCATGGACTCTCTAGAAATACAAAAGATTTCTCTATCAAGTTAAGCCTGTTTCACAACACATGATTTCTGAACACCTCGCTGCAGTTGCGGCCAATAGCCATACTAGTTACATAGTACCATTATAAAAGGTAAGCGCTATAGTAAGTTCTTATGCCATTTATAAGAGCAACAGCGCTACAGCTCTAAGTGAAAATTGCTCAACAGCTTAAGAAGAATGAAAAAATAATAAAGTTATTACAACAATAAAGTTGTAATGTAAAAGACTAAAGTATAGTAGAGTATAACTTTCTATTTAAAGTAACGGCCGTCTTACCTTGAGTGAATGTGGTGACGGTAGCGTTGCCTGTACCCAAGTTGATGAGGTATCCATGCTCTGGTCCCACGGTGATCTTAAAGGTGACAGACAGCTGAAGACTATCCCTGTCCTCGGCCTTAAGAGTCTTAGAGGTAATGAGGAAGCCCAGGTGACCCATCTCTAACACCCTCAGGGTGGGCCCCCCTTTATTCACCACGATCTGGGGCACCCCGTTATCCACCGACAGGACCGTGATCTTCATCATCTGGGGGCGCCGCGTCTCGAACACGGTGTCTGGGAACACGTAGAAGTCGGTGTGCGTCCCGTCAGTCACGATAAAGGAGAAGGAATCCTTGGAGGACTCAGTACCGTCGTGTTTGTAGCTGATGAGGTTCTCGTTCAGGTCCTGTTTGGTGAAGGAGGTGACGGGGCGGGTGTTGTTGAAGAGGAGACGACCGTGGACAGGGACCTGGGTGACCGTGAACTTCAGGAGGCGGTCAGCTGTGTCGCGGTCCTCTGCGGTCAGCTCGAAGGGCGTGATGAGTTTGTTCTCTCCCTCGTTAACCACCAAGCTGTGAACCGTTAGAACCGGTTTCTTGTTGTCCACATCGGTGATGGAGACACGGAACGTGCGGAACACAGGGTTGTAACCGTCGGTGACCTCGAACTCAAAGCTGTCCATCTTGACCTCATCATCGGTCGTGTGGATGTAGTACACCTTTATTATAATTTAAAAAACACAAAACAATAAGCTATTTTAAAACGTTTACAGAAAAACAAAGAATAAAATCACGAGTATTAAAACAATTACATCGAAGTACCTTGCTCCCAGCTAGCTGGAGCTGGGTAAAGGAGGAGATGGGCATGCCAGGGCCGTCGGTACACTCCAGATGGCCTCTCTGTGGGGCTCTGGTGATGGTGAACACCAGGTGTTCATCTGGACTGTTGAGGTCGCTGGTGCTGAGCAGGTCTGTGGTCAACGTTACTCTACCGCCTTCTTTCAGAGAGACCCCCTTACTGACCACGTCAGGGAACACCATGTCGATGCCGCCCACTGTCACATAGAAGTACCTGTCAATTGACAGAAAGAATATAACAAATAAACAAAACAAACAATTGCAAGACAATCCGTTAGGAGACACCCTGACACAATAATCATCATTGTACAATAAGCATAGTGCTATATCCAGAATTACAGATTTCTTTCAATAAATTTTTCATTTTTTTCAAGTAGTTTATTCTATTGTTGTAGTGTATTGTTTTTATTTTAGAAAACACATTTGTATAAATGAAGTACCTGTCGATCAGAGGGTTGATGCCGTCCGTCACGTCAAACTTGATAAGGTCCCGGATTCCTTCCTGCCCGTTGTGGATATAGACGATGAGAGCCTGGTCCACCTGGTACTGGGTGAAGTTCATCCCCACTGTGATGTTCTCTAACGTCCCGTAAGGGGTTCTCCTCTGTAACAACCCTTGGCCCGGCCCGTAGCGAACAACGTACGTCAGAGTACTATCCTCAGAGTCCAGGTCGGTGGCTTTTAAAACATTGTTATCGATCACTTTAACGTCTCCTATCTCTATTTCCAGACCGTCGTTGATGGCCATCCTGGGTGTCTCGTCATCTACAGGAATGATCATAACAATGATGGTCTTCTCCACGGTATATTTACCGTCCGTCAGGATTAAGTCAAAGCTGTCCTCCTTGGTCTCAGAGTCGTCATGTTCGTACACTATACTGGAGGCTTCCCTGATCTGGTCCAGGGTGAAGTTGGTGACTGTGACAGTGTCGGTGGTCAGCTGGTTGAGGATGAAGCCGTGCTTGGGTGGTTTGGTGATGATGAATGTGAGTTCGTCCGAGGGGATGTCTGCGTCGGCTCCATTCAGGATGGGCGTATCGATAACAATATTCATCCCTTCCATAACGACAAACTCCCTCATATAGATCTCTGGCTTCTCATCGTTGGACGGGATGATAGCGATGGGGAAGAAATGTCTCTCGGAGAAGTTGATGCCATCTGAGCATCTGAACGTGAACCTGTCCTCGACCGGCTCCACTCCCTTATGGATGCTTTGGACATAGTAGATGTGGTTCTGTCTGATGTCCTTGATGGTGAATGCACTGATCGCAGTCCCAGACCTGGACTTCTCTGAGCCTGGGGCAGGGGAGATGTTCTCCACGTAGCCTGACGTGGGCTGTACGATGATGGTACAAAGCAGGTCATCATTAGGAGTGTCAATATCATCAGCACTAATGTGAAGAATCTCAATCACATTCTTCTCTCCCTCTACAACAGTGAACTGTGGGCCTACGAACACCTCTGGAGCCTGGCTGTCCATGGGGAGGATGGTGATCTGTACCCTGACCCCCGTGACCCTGTTGCCCCCTACCGTCCACTCATCAGACATGTCTGTCAGCGTCAGGTTAAAGTAGTCGTATTTAGTGGTGAGGCCGATCTCTCCGCTGGTGTGGGTGTACACCACCAGTCCGTTGATGATGTCAGCCTGGGTGAAGCTCCCTGATTGAACCCCGTTCACCAGGATCTCACCGAGAACCGGTGGGTCCTCCAGGATGAAGGTCAAACGGAGGTCGTCCGTGTCCTCGTCCCGCCCCTGGATGACGTTAGTCGTGATCTCCGTAGCTCCGTTCTCCAGGACGTCGATGTAGGAGCCAATGGTTCCGGCCGGCAGGGTGATGGTCGGGGTCTCGTCATCAATGGGCTTCACGGTAACCCTGATGGTGATGGTCACAACATGGACGCCGTCACTGACATCCAGCTGGAAGAAGTCGCTGGTGGACTCGTCTCCGTTGTGGATGTAGGAGATCCTGTCATTAGCAATGTCCAACAGGTTGAACTGGTCCCCTTTGGTCAGGTCAGTGAAGGTGTACTGGACCGTGCCGTGCTGAGGGGGCTGAGTGACTGTGAAGGAAATCTGTCTCCTGTCCGTGTCTAAGTCCACAGTATCCAGCTCAGCTCTGGTGATTTTGTGTGTTCCCCGCTCGAATATAGTGAAGCCAGTGTTGGTTATCTGAGGCGGCTTGTTGTCGACAGGCTGCAGGAATATAGAGAACGTTCCGGTGACAGTGTTCCCTGACGTATCCTCCACCGTGTACTGGACCTGCAGAACGTGGGCTGTGATCCCCAGCTCCAAGTCAGGTGGGTTGTATGATATCTTATGGTGGTTGACCTGAGCCTGAGTAAACTCAGTCACTACAGTGTCTGGACTCTCTGTTAACACAATAGACCCCAGTACCACAGGGCTGTTCTCATCTGTGTCTGTCGGGGGCTGGGTGACGGTGTACTTCAGATCTCTGTCCTCTGAGTCCAGGTCAGTGTAGCGGAGAAACTTCTTCCGGAAGTAGGTGAGCTGGTACTCGTGTACGGTCATCTGGAGGGTGGTACCAGGATACAACTCAGGGGATATGTCATCCACTGGCAGAATCTTGATGATGAACGAGCTCTGTTCTGATTGGTTAGGGGGGTCATTATCATCCTGGACCCGGAAAACAAACTGGTCCATGACTGTGTCAGTGCTGTGAGGCCCAGTGTGTCTGTAGAACAGTTTCCCATCTGTGATATCCTGCTGCAACCAATCTGTAACCTCTTTCTCATACAGCTCATCCTCAGCATTAAACCTCCAGGTGGATGGGTCTGCTGGAGCCTCTGACTGCCTCAGCAGCACCTCCCCTATAGGCGAGAACGGTGCCTCTATGGTGAACCTGATAGTGGAGTCTTCAGAGTCGATGTCTGCAGCGCTCAGTGTGAGTGGCGAAATGAGCATAATCTGGTTCTTGAAGAGGATTAACCCCGTGTTAGCGTTGATAATGGGCGGCTCATCGTCCGTGGGAACGATCGTTAGGGGAAACAGGAATTCCACCTCGTGCTTCCCGTCCGTCATCCGGAAGATGATGTTGTCGCTGTACGTGTCGCTGCCGTCGTGCTGGTATATGACCATGCCCCCGTCCAGATCGGCCGGGGTGAAGAACTTCCTGAGTGACCCGAGCACCGTCAGCTGGCCATGCCGCAGCCCGTCGACCACCGTGATCCTGACATTATCCAGGTCGTCCTCGTCACTGACCCCTAGGTTATGAGAACTGGACAGTGGTCTGGACTGACCCTCATAGAGAAGCTGACCAGTATTCCTGGTGACTACTGGAGCAAGCGTGTTCATAGGTTTCACTACAATCATGAAGGCGAACGGATCAGACACAGCCCCATCAGTGTCCACCACCTCAAACTCTATCTGGAAGATACGTTCTGTCTCAGAGTCCACAGACGGAGGCTTGTAGGCTATCTTTAGTTCTTTGAGGTCTCCCTGGTAGAAAGAGGTGATGGGCAGGTTCCGGTCATCTGTGCTGACAATGTACCCCTCCTCGAAGGAGAGGGGGGTGGTGATGTTGAAGATAAGGTCGTCAGGGTTAGACTCAATGTCCTCGGCAGCCAGCATGTCGGGGGTGATGGCTGTCATCACAAACTGATCCACCTCCATCATCATCATGGCCACGAAGCTGGGTTTAGGAGCCGTGTTCTCCTCTCCATCCTTTATACGCACCATCATCTGGAAAAACTCCTGCTTCAGAAAATTACCCTCTTTATCTTGTAATTCCACAATCATTGGGAAATAATCTCTATTGGGTGATTTGTGTGCAGAAGTGTGCTGATAGCAGATATTCATTTGAATAAATTCATCACAATCCACCATTTCTCCAAGTTTTCCCTCATCTACAAGTTTCCCATATCTGGGTAATGCACTGCCACTGGAGAGAGATGTTATTTTACACTGATGTTCACTTCTATCATAGGTGAACTCTAGAATCTTCCTGTCAATGGGGTTACTAGTGCCAAGCAGTTTGTCAACAGTCAGAGGCATGTTTCTGGTTAACACTTCCAACTGTGTGAAAATCACCTCCACTTCCATCATAAACGGGATGATTATGGTGTCGGTATGAGTGTCATATCTGAGCTGTAGCCTCACCCTATCCCGCGGGGGGCTCCTGGACCCGAAGTGAGAATACTTTACGTCATTGGGTCCAAACTCACAGGGAAACTTTTTGGGAGAGAGCTGCCCGGGCCTCTGGGAGAGCGGGTCGTTATCCAGAACCGTCATACTACATCTGTCTCCCGGCTGTACTTGGATTACCAGATCATTGATAGGATCAATGAATACTGCTCTCCCGAAAGGCACGCGTATTCCATTGTTGGCCACCAATATAGCATCCTCTGATAGTTCCGATCTCAACGCGTATGATAATCCATAACTGTCGAAAACCTGCGCGGCGGAGTCACCTGTCACAATCACCGCGATCAAAGCAGAGAGCAGAAAAACAGCGCCAGTCCCTTGGCGTTTCCACCGCGGGGAAATAATCCAAGCCATTTGGAGAGAGAAACCACTGCAAAGACACGTTGAATTGTGCACATAAGATCCAGAAAAAAAAACTAAGAGCAATGCAGCTAAAGTTATGAGAGTATAAAATGAGTGTTGATAAATATCTCACACGCATCCGTGATGAGGTGTACCATGCTCTCTCTCTCCGCAGCTCTCTTCTATTCAGGTTAAACTTCATACAGTTAGAGTCCCCGAGTGAGAGATACGCCCTCTTGTCTGCCGATTGGAGGATATTTATGGTGGAATGCGTTTATTGATTTTTGATTGGATGAAAAATATGTCAATCAAAATCCGAAAACGATAGTGCATGGGTTGGATTTGAAGAAGCAGGTTGAATAAAGTGCGAAATTCTACCGAAAAATAAATGGAGTGATGTGTGCAGTCAGGTGACCACTTTACCTTAAATTGGCAATCTGCAGTTCAAACAATACAAAGCAGTCAGGCACCCCTGCCACTGATATGGTAAATAGCTGCTTGATGGGGCTTGGAGAAATGTAACCACTCAAATTCATATACAGAGCTATGGATGTAAGGACTGACCATCCATGAGATCAAAATTATAGTTTTAACCATGTTTTGAGGCTACAGTGTTTGCTTACAAGTACATTGTTTACAAAGGAGTAAAACAAGTTTATATATGAACACAATTGAACTTAGCTCATGAGGCATGTATAATTTCTATTCTTCAAGAATCAATGGGCATATATCATTCATTTTAAAGTCCACAATTGGATGTAGCAATCACAGATTGCCCCTTTAATCGCTTTCTTTTGTAATTAGTTGACAGTAGAACACCAATGTCTAAAACAGATTTAATTTGCCCTTTTCAACAGCAATGGAAACGTTGTAGGTAAATCGGTCATTATTGCCCGAGAATGTGAAACATTTTGATAATAAGCCTATCTATAACCAGTGGTGGAAAAAGTACCCAATTGTCATACTTGTGTAAAAGTAAAGATACCTTAATAGAAAATGACTCAAGTAAAAGTGAAAGTCACCCAGTAAAGTACTATTTGAGTAAAAGTCTAAAAGTATTTGGTTTTAAATGTACATGTAATTGCTAAAATATACTGAAAAGTATAAATAATTTACAATTACGTATATTAAGCAAACCAGATGGTATAATTTATTTTGTTTTACAGATAGCCAGTTGCACACTCCAACATCATTCAGAAACTAAGCATGTGTGTTTAGTCCACCAGGTCAGAGGCAGTAGGGAGGACCAGGGATGTTCCCTTGATAAGTGCATGAATTGCACCATTTTCCTGTTCTGCTAAGCACTCCAAATGTAACAAATGGGTGTCAGAGAAAATATATGGACTAAAAAGTACATTATTTTCTTTAGGAATGTAGTGAAGTAAAAGTCAAATATATAAATAGTAAAGTACAGATACCCCCAAAAGCTACTTAAGTAGTACTTTAAAGTATTTTTACACTGTCTAAAACAGGTCTATACAGTATATCAATTAATAGGGTATAACTATGTTACATTATAACAAATCTCCTTCAACATTTAATGAAGATATTTGAACAAAACATTTATTTGCATCAAGTAGTTTACACACTATACCCTAAAATAGAGGATTCAATGTGTATGAAAATCAATAGAGGGTAGAGTTTAAGGCAACTTGTTCAAACTCCCTCTTGTGGTGTAATGGAATGTATCATTTTGGGGTCACTCTGGTCCAGGTCAGAGCAATATACTGAACAAAAACATAAATGCATAGTGTAAAGTGTTGGTCCCATATTTCATGAAATTAAAGATCCCAGAAATGTTCCATACGCACAAAATGCTTATTTCTCTAAATTTGCTCACTAACAGGGATGTAAACATTTCTTCTTTGAACAGATAATCCATCCACCTGACAGTTGTGACATATCAAGAAGCTGATGAAAAAGCATGATAATTTCACAGGTGCACCTTGTGCTGGGGGACAATAAAAGGCCACTCTAATATGTGCAGTTTTGGCACACAACACAATGCCGCAGAAGTCTCAAGTTTTGAGAGAGCGTGCAATTGGCATGCTGTCTGTAGGAATGTCTGTCTGTTCATAAGTCACCTCAAATGTAGTTTTAGAGAATTAGTCAGTACATCCAACTGGCCTCACAACTGCAGACAACGTGTAGCCACGCCAGCCCAAGACCTCCACATCCGGCTTCTTCCCCTTCGGGACCATCTGAGACCAGCCACCCGGACTACTGATGAAACTGTGGGTTTGCACAACCAAAGAAGTTCTGCACAAACTGTCAGAAATCGTCTCAGGGAAGCTCATCTGCGTGCTCGTCGTCTTGACCTGACTGCAGTTCAGTGGCGTAACCAACTTCAGTGGGCAAATGCTCACCGCCGATGGCCACTAACATGCTGGAGAAGTGTGCTCTTGTAACGACTGTTGGTGGAAGAAGGTGAGGACCAAAGCGCAGCGCTGTATGTGTTCATGTTATTTATTAAACTGAACACTAAATACAACAAGTACCAAAAGAACACCTGAACCAGCTCCGTCAGGTACAAAACAGAATATAACTACCCACACCACACAGGTGGGGAAAAGGCTACCTAAGTATGGTTCTCAATCAGAGACAACTGCCTCGGATTGAGAATCACACCGGCCAAACAACACAGAAATCCAAAACATAGAAAATGAACATAGAATGCCCACCTTAGTCACAGCTCTTCACGGATTAATTCTGGTTTCAACTGTACCTGGCTGACGGTACGGTGTTTTAACTAAAGTAGTTCACAAAACAAAACAAAAAACTATCATATCTAAATCTGAAATATCATAGACTGCAAATTGCAAGAACACATCACTCTGGAGCCAGATGTTAACAGAATGTGTAGTTTAGCCTATAAACACAAACATTTTTAAGTGAGAAATAGGCAGGTCTGATGGCGAAAAATAAAATAGAATTCTTGCCTACGTTACCCATATTTTATTTTCACAATAAAAGTAGTGTGTAGTTCCAGTTGTTAGCTACATGGCAGAAAAAAAATATGAACTACTGAAAACACTACATAGATTTGAATTTAGTTAAAACTACCACCAAGCTACTGCAAAATGTATTTAAATTGCTAGTTGAACTACATGTAGTTCACTTCTCCCCGACAATGCTAACTAGACCTACTGTATAAAGATATTGCACAGATGAATTCATAATACTAACTATTCCTAATACCAATACACATACAGTGGCAAGAGAAAGGATTTTGGAATTACCTGGATTTCTGCATAAATTGGTCTTAAAATGTTATCTGATCTTCATCTAAGTCACAACAATAGACAAACAGTCTGTTTAAACTAATTACACACAAACAACTATACGTTTTCATGTCTTTATTGAATACACCGTGTAAACATTCACAGTGCAGGGTGGAAAAGGTATTTTCTGTTGTTGATTTACTTCTGTGTTTGGGTCGTTGTCCTGTTGCATCACTCAACTTCTGTTGAGCTTCAATTGGCAGACAGCCTTACATTTGCCTGTAAAATGGCTTGATAAATTTGGGAATTCGTTTTTCCGTCGATGATAGCAAGCTGTCCAGGTCCTGAGGCAGGACAGAAGCCCCAAACCATGATTCTCCCTCCACCATAATTTACAGTTGGGATAAGTTTTTGATGTTGGTGTGCTGTGCCTTTTTTTCTCCACACATAGTGTTGTGTGTTCCTTGCAAACAACTCAATTGTAGTTTCATCTGTCCACAGAATATTTTGCCAGTAGCGCTGTGGAACATCCAGGTGGACTTTTGCAAACTTTAGACGTGCTAACAATGTTTTTTGGACAGCAGTGGTTTCTTCTGTGGTGTTCTCCCATGAACATCATTCTTGTTTAGTGTTTTACGTATTGTAGACTCGTCAACAGACATGTTAACATGTTCCAGAGATTTCTGTAAGTCTTTAGCTGACACTCTAGGATTCTTCTTAACCTCATTGAGCATTCTGTGCTGTGCTCTTGCAGTCATCTTTGTAGGACGACCACTCCTAGGGAGAGTAGCAACAGTGCTGAACTTTCTCAACTTATAGACGATTTGTCTTACTGTGGACTGATGAACATCAAGGCTTTTAGAGATACTTTTGTAACCCTTTTCAGCTTCATGCAAGTCAACCATTCTTAATCGTAGTTCTTCTGAGATCTCTTTTGTTCGAGGCATGGTTCACATCAGGCAATGCTTGTGAATAGCAAACTCAAATTTTGTGAGTGCTTTTGATAGGGCAAGGCAGCTCTAACCAACATCTCCAATCTCGTCTCATTGATTGGACTCCAGGTTAGTCGATTCCTGACTCCAATGGGCTTTTGGAGAAGTCATTAGCCTAGGGGTTCACATACTTTTTCCAACCTACACTGTGAATGTTTAAATGATGTATTCAAATCAAATCAAATCAATCAAATCAAATCAAATCAAATTTTATTTGTCACATACACATGGTTAGCAGATGTTAATGCGAGTGTAGCGAAATGCTTGTGCTTCTAGTTCCGACAATGCAATATTCAATATAATATATAATCATTTGTGTGTTATAAGTTTAAGCACACTGTGTTTGTCTATTGTTGTGACTTAGATGAAGATCAGATAACATTTTATGACCAATTTATGCACATACTTTTTCTTGCCACTACATATTCCTCATTCTACATTTTACACATACTAAGCTAACATTATGACCCAATGGGTCTAGCCCAGGACAAATATCCAAAATATATTATGTGGGATGTGTGTCATTGACTGACATGTCATGCATAGCATTGCATAGCTTTGTATTGAGCCAACAGCACGTCTGAGCGGAGTAGGCAACTAGCTGCTTATAATGAATGTGAGAGAGTGCATGGACAACAGGCTGGTGTCTACATCATCATAAAGGGAAGTATGGAGTATTCTAGTCTGCTCGCACATAGTTGATTAATGTCTCTATGAATGCGTCCCCAAATTGCACCCTATCCCTACTGTACATAGGGCACTACTTTTAACCAGAGTCCTATGTCTTAGTTGTGGTTGATTTACTCTGTCCTGCAGAGTTTAGCAGTGCTAAGAGCCATGCAGTGACTTCCTCAATCTGTGTCCCTCTTCCCTCCCTCCATCCGTCACGCTCATCACCCAGGTCTTCTAGCTGTCAGATGTTTCCTTAACAGTGCATTCCTGCTCCAACAGCTGTCAGGCACAGTCAGGGTGCCTCTACCTCTCTCCACACCACAGGAGGTTGGTGGCACCTTAATTAGGGAGAGCAGGGTCATGGTAATGGCTGGAGCGGAATAGGTGGACTGGTATCAAATACAAGGTTTCCATGTGTTTGATGTCATTCCATTTGCGCCATTGCAGCCATTATTATGAGCCGTCCTCCCCTCTGAAGCCTCCACACATCCCTCACCTTTCTCTCTTCCCTCTGCTAATTTGACTCTCTGCTCATCTCTCCACATTCTCCCCCAGTCATAACATCTCTCTCGCTGTCTGTCTACACCCCTCATCTCGCTCCACACCCTTCAGCTGGCAGCTGAACATTGATCAGTCAGTCAAAGACAATGGAAAGTATGATATGATACTGATGCCGCTAGCTCATTAGCGCAGTGCACACAGAAATTAACCTGGTGGTTATAGATATAGATATTATAGATAGGCCCACAGTTTTTCATGGTCACGTTTACTCTACAGTTTAGTTTTAGTGTGCAGTATAGTACATGTGTATAACCTTTTTCTATTCAGCGATTCAAACAAAATATGTACATTACTCTATGAGCAGGTGTCCTATTAATGTCTTAAAATGACAACATTTTCAGACTAAAGTGTACCCTGAGGACGGAGTAGTGTAGCCAACAGAGCAGAAGCTGTGACCTGTCCATAGACAGGGAGGCTTTTACATAGAATTACTCTGTTTAACAAAGAAAAGGAGATTGAAGAATATAGATGTCTTTTGCAACACCCTAACTCATGCTAAAAGTAATAAAGCTGAAAAGTGATACAGTGTTCCAGTCAGTTTGACAGTATACTTACTGTATGAGTAGTAGCTATCCAGACCCTTAGGTTGTAATTCATCACCTCATCCACTGTGCTCTACCGTACATGTAGAGAGGGCCTTGCCTTGTTTATGTATTTGTGCATCCCAAATAGCACCCTATCTCCTATATAGTACCCTACTTTTGACCAGGACCCATAGACAGTGCACTATATAAATCAAATCAAATCAAATGTTATTGGTCACATACACAATTTTAGCAGATGTTATTGCGGGTTTAGTGAAATACTTGTGTTCCTAGCTCCAACAGTGCAGTAGGATCTAACAATTCACAACAATACACACAAATCTAAAAGTTAAATAATGGAATAAAGAAATATATAAATATCAGGACGAGCAATGTTGGAGTGGCATTGACTAAAATACATTAGAATAGAATACAGTATATAATACTTGCCAAGAAACTGAAGAGCACAAACTTTCACAGAACAAACTAGACACTCTAATGTACTTGTCCTCTTGCTCAGTTGTGCACCGGGGCCTCCCACTCCTCTTTCTATTCTGGTTTGAGACAGTTTGCGCTGTTCTGTGAAGGTGTAGTACACAGTGTTGTACGAGATCTTCCGTTTCTTGGCAATTTCTCGCATGGAATAGCCTTCATTTCTCAGAACAAGAATAGACTGACAAGTTTCAGAAGAAAATGATTTGTTTCTTGCCATTTTGAGCCTGTAATCGAACCCACAAATGCTGACGCTCCAGATACTCAACTAGTCTAAAGAAGGTCTGTTTTATTGCTTCTTTCATCAGCACAACCGTTTTCAGCTGCGCTAACATAATTGCAAAAGGGTTTTATAATGATCAATTAGCCTTTTAAAATTATAAACTTGGATTAGCTAACACAACGTGCCATTGGAACACAGGAGTGATGGTTGCTGTAGATAATCCATTAAAAATCAGCTGTTTCCAGCTACAATAGTCATTTACAACATTAACAATGACTACACTGTATTTCTGATCAATTTGATGTTATTTGAATGGACAAAAAATGTGCTTTTCTTTAAAAAACAAGGAAATTTTGAAGTGACCGCAAACTTTTGAACTTATGCTTCCCTCAGGTTGGAATGTCGCTGGAGCTTCAGATGAGCTGAGATAGTTTGACATACAGTATGCCACCACTGAAGAAGCTGTCACTGGGCTGTCACTGGGCTGTCACTGGGCTCCACAGTGGCTCCTCCCATTTGGAGAACTGCCATCATTCCATCCACTGGCTCCTGTGCCCAGCCTTTCTGTCTGGCTGGCAGGAGACCAGGACACGGCGTTCAGACAATGTGATCTTGGATTATGGAGAACCTGCTATGTCTATCAACATATTTTACTGCTTTACAAAAGAGACATGTGCATGACAGATGGCACCCTATCCCCTATACCTATAGGGTGCGATGGCATGCAGCCACGGAGAACCTACAACATCTATACACCTATTTGACTGCTTTACAAAAAGATAAACCCTCTCCCAGCTAACACATGTTGAATTCTGTATACCAGAACACACCAGGATGTGAGGAAGAAACACATGTGTGCTTCAGGCCTTTCCATCAGGGCCCAATTAGAAACACATCAAAGGAGGTTGACTGCAGAGCGAAGCCCCCAGCCATACAGGGCCTGGAGGAAAAATATAGACAGAGAGAGAGAGAGAGAGAGAGAGAGAAGAAGAGTAACTAACTATATTGTATTGTACTATGTTGGGGCACTCACAGGTTATAAAGACGGAGATATATGGACTGGTGCCCGGTGCAGACAGAGGTTGTAGAGGAAGATTGTTCTATTTTACTGACCAAAAATACATAATTTATGACATTTTAAAAAGTTCCTGAAGAGCAGGTTACTTATTTGTTCACCAATATCCTGGATGGACAACACACACATGGGCTACAGTTACAATAAGAAAATATTGCGTCTTTTATCTTTCGGTAATATCCTTAAAATAGACACGTTTGTGTTCAAAGTGGGTCGTACAAGACTACGCTACATCCCCCTGTAATCACTCCTCTAGTATGAACATCAATGTTTGGAAGCATTAGATGCTGTATACTATGTTTATACATGCTCTATCTGTAGGCCAACTGTAAATATAAAGCTCTGTCTCTGAATGCAACAGTGATGGTTAGTGGAAAGCCCCATAAGGAAGAGGTGTAACCAAGAGAGGGTTGGCATAATGCACCACACAACCCACCTACATACATGGGCCCCTATTTATAAAGCCTCTCAGTGCTGAGTGCTGATCTTGGATCAGTTTCTCCTTTGAGATTATTATGAATGGACAGGGGGACAGGGGGGGGGGGATCTGATCCTAGATCAGCACACTACGATTACGGGCCCTGGACATGAACATGTTGGACTTGATAGTAACTAAAGTCATTATCTAGTCAAAAGTTGAGGTGTAGTGGGTCACTGCAGACTTGTAGAGAAGCACCGGCTGGCACCTCTTCTAGAATACCTCTAAAACACAAACTCTGTTACAGTCAAATTAAAGTGAGCACTATCATCCTTTTCATTTCACTTCAAGCACTGGTTATAGTGTATCCACAATAATAACAGACAAATAAAGATGTGTGTTGCCTATTGTACTGTTTAAAGCATGTGTGTTCTCCATCCCTGGTATTGTTGAATGTTTAATCTGAGTTGTGTGTGGTATTGTTGAATGTTTAATCTAAGTTGTGTGTGGTATTGTTGAATGTTTAATCTGAGTTGTGTGTGGTATTGTTGAATGTTTTATCTGAGTTGTGTGTGGTATTGTTGAACGCATGTGTCTGTGTGTTATCCATCCATCCATGATTTGTTGAAAGCTGTAGTAACATAACAGCAGTCTCCCCGCTCATAGGGATGTGTCCCAAATCGTACCCTAATACCTATATAGTACATTAGGGTGCCATTTGGGACGGGATCTAGATCTTCCTGCTGAAATCTATTCCTGTTAATTGCCCCCCAGGCGTCAGCCCCCCATTGGCCTCAGTGTAAAAGTCATTCATGTTGATTCCAGTGGAACAATAGTTGGGGCTTATCAGGTCTATTTTAGCTGCTGGGTTGTTAGAGAGACAGGGCTGGCTGGGCCCCACTGCTCATTACGGCTATTTCACTTCTTTACTTCACAGCCAGGGACCAGGCTTTGATCGCTAATGCTGGTGGGGTTGACACACAAGCATGCACACTCGCACTCACACACAGGCATGCACACACACACGTAACCTACAGCTGTACCATAACAAACAGGGGGAAGAATCCAACGACCCCCGAGGAGTAAGAGGGGTGTGCCATTTGGTACGCACACGGGGGTAGATCAGGAAAAGTGGTTCTATTGACCTGAACAGTGCAGTACTATAATATTGATGCTTGGTCCTACAGACATTTCATTGTCCAGGGAAATAGTTTGGTTTATTCAGATACCTAGTAGTTCATCGGGACTAATATTTCATACTGACACACTATCCAACACAATGCAATACATAAAACACAAGATAGACAGTCTGTACACTCATTTGTAGCAGAAAAAATAAAATGGAGTCGAGGGAGACAGATCATCTGTCATAACACACAATGTAGTAACCTACTCTTATAGATTCCCTGCTAGTGGCTGTAAAACTGTGTTGGTTAAAACCCGTCTTTACCAATTGTTCGGAAAATTAGTTGCACTAAAATAAAACCCTGTAACAAGTTCTTCCCATCTAGCTAAAATGCTGGGGGTGTTGATATAAATAGCAGATTCCCAAGGTGTCTCTGGCAGAATTTATTTTTACAAGATCTGCTTTTGTAAGTGCTGTAGTTAAACACAATGCTGAGAATGCCAGTAAAACTATGCAAAAGGTCACACACCAAAAACCATACATAAAGTTTTCACCCTTTTCTGGTATATAGTACATACAATATGTGGGTATGAGGCATGTAGTGGACAATTCACTAAATAAAAGATGTGAGGCATGTAGTGGACAATTCACTAAATAAAAGATGTGAGGCATGTAGTGGACAATTCACTAAATAAAAGATGTGAGGCATGTAGTGGACAATTCACTAAATAAAAGATGTGAGGCATGTAGTGGACAATTCACGAAATAAAAGATGTGAGGCATGTAGTGGACAATTCACGAAATAAAAGATGTGAGGCATGTAGTGGACAATTCACTAAATAAAAGATGTGAGGCATGTAGTGGACAATTCACTAAATAAAAGATGTGAGGAATGTAGTGGACAATTCACTAAATAAAAGATGTGAGGCATGTAGTGGACAATTCATAAAATTAAAGACGTGAGGCATGTAGTGGACAAAGATGTGAGGCATGTAGTGGACAATTCACTAAATAAAAGATGTGAGGCATGTAGTGGACAAAGATGTGAGGCATGTAGTGGACAAAGATGTGAGGCATGTAGTGGACAAAGATGTGAGGCATGTAGTGGACAATTCATCAAATGAAAGACGTGAGGCATGTAGTGGACAAAGATGTGAGGCATGTAGTGGACAATTCATCAAATGAAAGACGTGAGGCATGTAGTGGACAAAGATGTGAGGCATGTAGTGGACAATTCATCAAATGAAAGACGTGAGGCATGTAGTGGACAAAGATGTGAGGCATGTTGTGGACAATTCATCAAATGAAAGACGTGAGGCATGTAGTGGACAAAGATGTGAGGCATGTAGTGGACAATTCATCAAATGAAAGACGTGAGGCATGTAGTGGACAAAGATCTGAGGCATGTAGTGGACAAAGATGTGAGGCATGTAGTGGACAAAAATGTGAGGCATGTAGTGGACAAAGATGTGAGGCATGTAGTGGACAATTCATCAAATGAAAGACGTGAGGCATGTAGTGGACAAAGATGTGAGGCATGTAGTGGACAATTCATCAAATGAAAGACGTGAGGCATGTAGTGGACAATTCATCAAATGAAAGACGTGAGGCATGTAGTGGACAATTCATCAAATGAAAGACGTGAGGCATATAGTGGACAAAGATGTGAGGCATGTTGTGGACAATTCATCAAATGAAAGACGTGAGGCATGTAGTGGACAAAGATGTGAGGCATGTAGTGGACAATTCATCAAATGAAAGACGTGAGGCATGTAGTGGACAAAGATGTGAGGCATGTAGTGGACAATTCATCAAATGAAAGACGTGAGGCATGCAAGGAACAACACAGCTGTTCTGTTCTATTCTGTTGTGATAGAATTATCCACTTTACTGTCTCTTTATGCTTTATCCTATTTCTTTACCCCACTAATGGTATGTATAATAAGGATCTTACACAGCTATTTTAAGACATGGGACTTTAAGTAAAGGCAGTGAGATCAAACAGACAGAGGAGGGTATAATGGTTATTATTAGGAACCGGGGCGTCTCAACATGAGCACAGACATGAGACATTTCCAGGGCAAGTACATGGAACATTATTTATTCTGATATCTTTAATAACAGGGAATAGGTAAATGGTAGGAGAGTTCCTCTTCCAAATCAGACTGCTCCGTAGGTGTTTGTTTCCCAAATGGCACCCCATGCCTTATGTACTGTATGTAGTGTGCTACTTTTGACTAGGTCCTGTTGATGACTCACATAGATCTGAACCCATTACTGCTGCTGTTGTGAAAATGTGAGAGACACAGGATGCATCCCTTATGGCACCATATTCACAATATAGTGCACTCCTTTTGACCAGAGCCACTACAGGCCCTGGTGAAAAGTAGTACACTATAAAGGGCATAGGGTGCCATTTTGGACTCAAAAAAATACACCTGTTTTTCCCCTGAAAATAACATGTTAGCTACATCCTAATTATTTCCGCTGACTGGCTGCCCATCCTTATTCACCCCTAACCATCTATTAAATCCCTCTGAGCCAAAACACATACTAAAAACATCAAGGACAGGGAATAGAGTTCTTTCACAACTAGCCTCCTCACATTCCGGTGTTTAACTAGTTGCTGAGAGGCTGGGTGTGCATCCCAAATGTTGTGCACTACTTTTGACCAGGGCTCTGGGCCCATAGGGCTCTGGTCAAAAGAAGTGCACTATATAGGGAATAGGGTGCCATTTGGGATGCCGCCTGGCTTAGGGTAATAAAGACCCTGCAGGGTCTAAATGACTGACTGCATTAATAATATCACTGCTGTGACTATTCAACCACAATAGAAACCAGTCTAACACTTGTCCAGAGCTGTGAGCTTTTATAGAGGTTATTCAAAAGTTCCTGGGGGTTTCCTGCCGGGCTGTAGTCACCTAGAGTTCAGAGGTCACAGTGTTTAATCCGGTTTGTGCAAGTTCTGCCTAGATCCCCCACAGGCTGTAGCTCTGCTGATGAGTTTTAAACCCAAAGCACTTAACCCACAGGCCCACCTCATGGATGAACCAAGCCCAGACCACCCCTTTAACATACTACAGGATCGTAATTTAATCACCTGTTGTTGCAGGAAATTTGCACAGCAGGAAATGCGAGCTTGTAGTGTATTCAAGGTTTAAAATGGTTTAAAAAGTTAGCAATTTTCACTTTAAAATGTCTTACTTGATTTGCCATAGCTGAGAATTCTCAACTCCATGATATACAGTTGAAGTCGGAAGTTTAAATACAATTAGGTTGGAGTCATTAAAACTTGTTTTTCAACAACCCCACAAATTTCTTATTAACAAACAATATTTTTGGCAAGTTGTTTAGGACATCGACTTTGTGCTGACGTAAGTCATTTTTCCAACAACTGTTTACAGATGACTTCACTTATACGTAATTCACTGTATCACAATTCGAGTGGATCAGAAGTTTACATACACTAAGTTGATTGTGCCTTTAAACAGCTTGAAAAATTAAATTATGTGTCAACCCCACAATTATGTCTTGGCATTAGAAGCTTCTGATAGGCTAATTGACATCATTTGAGTCAATTGGAGGTGTACCTGTGGATGTATTTCAAGGCCTATCTTCAGTGCCTCTTTGCTTGACATCATGGGAAAATCAAAAGAAATCAGCCAAGACCCCAGAAAAGTCTGGTTCATCCTTGGGAGAAATTTCAAATGCCTGAAGGTATCACGTTCATCTGTGCAAACAATAGTACGCAAGTATAAACACCATGGGACCACGCAGCCGTCATAACGCTCAGGAAGGAGACACGTTCTGTCTCCTAGAGATGAACGTACATGGTGCGAAAAGTGCTAATCAATCCCAGAACAACAGCAAAGGACCTTGTGAAGATGCTGGAGGAAACAGGTACAAAAGTATCTATGTCCACAGTAAAACGAGTCCCATATAGACATAACCTGAAAGGCCGCTCAGCAAGGAAGAAGCCACTGCTCCAAAACCGCCATAAAAAGCACAGACTACGGTTTGCAACTGCACATGGGGACAAAGATTGTACCTTTTGGAGATATGTCCTCTAGGCTGTTGAAACAAAAATGTTTGGCCATAATGACCATTGTTATGTTTGTAGGAAAAAGGGGGAGGCTTGCAAGCCAAAGAACACCATCCCAACCATGAAGCACGGGGGTGGCAGCATCATGTTGTGTGGGTGCTTTGTTGCAGGAGAGACTGATGCACTTCACAAAATAGATGGCATCATGAGGGAGATTATGTGGATTTATTGAAGCAACATCTTAAGACATCAGTCAGGAAGTTAAAGCTTAGTCACAAATGGGTCTTCCAAATGGACAATGATCCCAAGCATACTTCCAAAGTTGTGGCAAAATGGCTTAAGGACAACAAAGTCAAGGTATTGGAGTGGCCATCACAAAGCCCTGACCTCAAGCCTCAGATTTGTGGGCAGAACTGAAAAAGCGTGTGTGAGCAAGGAGGCCTACAAACCTGACTCAGTTACACCAGCTCTGTCAGGAGGAATGGGCCAAAATTAACCCAACTTACTGTGGGAAGCTTGTGGAAGGCTACCTGAAACATTTGACCCAAATTAAACAATTTAAAGGCAACACTACCAAATACTAATTGAGTGTATATAAACGTCTGACCCACTGGGAATGTGATGAAAGAAATAAAAGCTGAAATAAATCATTCTCTCTACTATTATTCTGACATGTCACATTCTTAAAATAAAGTGAAGACAGGGAATTTTTACTAGGATTAAATGTCAGGAATTGTGAAAAACTGAGTTTAAATGTCTTTGGCTAAGGTGTATGTAAACTTCCGACCTCAACTGTACGTCACATCTCAATGGAGTTTTGGCGGAGTGTAACTCAGACTACATGTAGTCGGTATCAGGTAATACTTATCTTTCATATCCATTCTTTAATGCGTACCTTGTACCTATGTTTGTCTTGTTTAAAGGCTTTCTTTCCTTTCCTTGCTGCAATCCGGAGTTTTGATAAATACTTTGTTCAATGTGTCCACTGTCAAATTGCATTGCGTAATCCACTGTTCGAATGGAGTATGAAGTTAGCCCAAATAAAAAAATATGCTGTGCAATGACTGTGTTTCTCCATTAACAAACAACAGCTCCCTTGTTGGAGGTCACATAAAATGCTATTTTTATCAAAAACACTGGATTGCAGCGCCCAAGGAAAATAAAGCTGTTTTAAAGTATCAACTGATACCGACTCGATGTAGTCAGAGGTACACTCAGCCAAAACTCATCTCCACTCAACTCCCTTGTTGGGTTGAGAATTCTCAGCTAGATTTGCCGTAACAAAAAATGTATCAACCCTTATATTATAATCCACACAATAATTCACATTTCCTGTTGCTGCAGGATTATTTTTCTGCCGTGAGAAACTGGTCAAATTAAGATCCTACACCTGTACGTCATACAATTAACAGAAAACATTATCTTTGTCATTAAGAATGTTTACCAGGGCAATAGTGCAGTACACAGGGCTCTGGTCTAAATTATTGCAGGAAATTGGGAATAGGGTCCCATTTGGTAAGCAGGCAACTGGGGTTAATTCTGGCATAATTTGCCAGTGTATTTTATCCTGATAGTCTGATACTTTTTTTATAAGAGTACAATAACTGATAATAACCTCCTAAAAATATGTGTCTGTTTATCTTTCCCTCTGGTTTTACAGTAAAACCCACTGTCAGTTCAAATGATTGACCTGGTTTCAATCCATAGAGAAAAACAATGCACCATTAGAGCAGCATTGTCATAGAATAAAGAGAGAGAGAGAAAGAGAGAGAGAGAGAGAGAGAGAGAGCCACAGACAGAAAGACTGAAAGACAGACAGACAGACTGACAGACAGACTGACAAACAGACAGACAGACTGACAAACAGACAGACAAACAGACAGACAGAGACAGCAATGAAGTGTCAACCTCATGCCATTATGCAATAGAATCATTGTTTACGAATATGAATGTCAAAGCCAGCAGCTCTCTCTGTATAGACCCAGAAACCACCACAGCATGGATGCAGATATTCACTTGACAATTTTCTGACATAATCACCAGAAGGCTATTGTTCTTGTTATAGTGTGTGACCCAGAAGTGTCAGGTTGTGAACCAAACACAGAACCATGTAATGCTGCTCAGACTGCTGCTGTCCTCCCACCAGGCATTATGAAACTATACTTTCACAACTAGAGGTGTAATTCTTGCACGATACAGGGAATCGGTTGCTACTTGGGACACAATTACAGCTGAGAGGGGAGAATGTACTCAAGCCCAACCTGTGGACAGCAGCAACCTACTAAGGACCCACTCAGTTCCCACTGGGGCTGGCAGTCAGTGTCTGTGTCTCAAATGGCACCCTATTATATATAGGCCCTGGTCAAAAGCAGTGCACTACATAGGGAATAGGGTGTCATTTGGAACAGAGCCAACTTGCTTCTCCTTTCTTAGGTTCATTGGTGTAATGACATGCTTTTAGTGATCCTGATAATAATCTATCCTTGTTTTTTAATTTCAGTGTTTTGCCCCCTGCCAAGTCAATATAATTGGGACTGTTGGGTATGTATGCACGACACACAAAAGCCACACACATGCATGCTAACACAGACACACACACAAACAAGCCCACATAACACACATTCTCTCACACCTAATGGACACCGACAGACATCTCACACTTTCTGACTCTTGGGCTGTGACAAGATATTTCTTATCTTACTGGTTTTGGTAGAACAGCCACAGAGACAGAATCCCACCTCCCTCTCCTCTGAGAGGCATGACATTTCTATACAAACTGCTAACACATGTGTACTTCATGCTTGATGCCAGAAGGTGGCAATGTAACATTTTATATCTGTATTGTTGCATGTTTTTCACTTCAATCTGCTTGGCATTTCAATATAGGAAGTGATGAGCTAGTGCCTTCATTGCCTATTTTACTCAAATGTATTTCTGGTAAAATCCAATATGAGACATTTGTTATTAGCAGAGGGTGACTAATGGGAAACTGAGTCAGAATGGAAAGCTATAGAGCACCAAGCTGTTAAAATCTCTGAGAAACCGTAAAACACATCTTTAAGCATTATCAGTATTTGTATGTGTCCCAAATGGCACCCTATTCTCTATATTGTGTGCTACTTTTGACCTGAGAGCCTATGGGTCTGGGTCAAAAGTAGTGTACTATAAAAGGAATTAGGTGACATTTGGGATGCATTCCTTTGTCATCACTAGTTGGTTTTTACAGAGGAACCTAAAAGCAACTCTGAGAGTAGAGGAGTAACAGTCAGTGTTACAGACTAGCTGATCCAGTCTCTCCCTGAGCTCTGTGGTTTTCACTAATCAATGTCTCTTGTCTGGTCAGAGTCAAACCGCTAATCAATGTCTGCAGTCTAACAGGAGAGTGGAAGACAGACCGGTAGTCAGAACGAGAGAGAATGAGGTAAAGAGAGAGAGATAAACAGAGTAAACCGAGTGAGATCATCTCACTCTGTTTATCTCTCTCTCTCTTTACCTCATTCTCTCTCGTTCTGACTACCTGTCTGTCTTCCACTCTCCTGTTAGACTGCAGACACTGACATTTTGGTTTGCTGGCAGTGTGTGTTTATATTAGCCCCTGGACAGACATGGGCAATTTAGGAGTCACATGCACCACTTTTGACCAGAGTAGTGCACTGATAAAGGAATAGGGTGCCATTTGGGACATGCCTCAGCTCTATTCTCTAGTTCAGTACTTCAACAGTCCACCACTCTGCTTGTATCAGCTTTCTGCCAGGAGGAACTTGGTTCATTCCGCCTTAGACTCCTCTGTGCTACTTATCTGTGCACACAGGGAGCTTCTTTCACAGCAATGCAGTATGTCTGACCAACTATATTCAGTTTCATAACTTGGCTAAAAAAGATTCCTTGTGAAGTTCCAATTGCTGCTCTGAGTTGGAGTATTGCGTCAGGGCACTTTGAGTGTTCATTTTTAGAGCTGGGGGTCGAGTCTCTCAATGCTGTACAGAACCTCTCCATGCTGCACAGTACATTTTATATATCTAATAGTCTGATGAGTAAAACAGCTCAGGACAGGACCCCGTGGAAAGGAAGGCTGGACCCTAGAGTATAGAATTCCATATAGAAACATATATTATAGGATTTCTATGCGCACAACGAGGTCTGAGGAAGCAGCCTCTGTGATGTCTGAGAATAGATGGTTTCAATAGGGACTTTGGTGTGTTTACATTGACCATTACAATACTGTGTTCCATTTGTTTTTGTTTTCTCCATAGAATGATATACTGTATATCGTTTATTGGGTCTATGTGGTCTTTGAATCAACCATTATAGAGATAATATATTATAGATCATATAAAGTGAAATAATAAATACATTCAGTTCTAATACTGTAAATGTTTAACAGCAACAAGTGGTAATGTGGCTCCTAAATGTATTTTATACAACTATGCAGTATATTGATATTAATTACTGCATTACTGAGAAAAGAGCTCGCAAGAAAGACATTCCACTGGACACACACTGGTTGAATCAACGTCATTTCAATAAAATGACATTGAACCAATGTGGAATAGATGTTGAATTGACGTCTGTGCCCAGTTGGATTTCACTGTACTAGCGCACGTGACAATCAAAGTTGAAACTTGAAATCCACCAATTATTCCCTGTCATGATACATGATACTGATTTAAGTGACTGGGACACAGTTCAAATCAAACCACAGGTGTAGACCTTACCGTGAAATGCTTACTTACAAGCCCTTTACCAATAATGCAGTTTTAAGAAAATATTTACTAAATAAACTAAAGTAAAAAAAACTTTATACAGGGGATAACGGTACAGAGTCAATGTGCAGGGGTGCAGGTTATTCGAGGTAATTTGTACATGTAGATAGGGGTAAAGTGGGTAGAAGAATGGCGTCGGAGGGGATGGCTGCCGTTTTACGGGCTGCTAACCAATTGTGCTATTTTGTGTGTTTTTTTCTGCATTATTTATAACTTATTTTGTACATAATATTGATGCTATCGTCTCTTATGACAAAAAAAGATATCAGAACAAGGACTAGTCACCTCGAACTGGACAAAGATTTTTTCTTTGTTGAGTCTGAAGCAAATGATATAATGTTGCTCCCAGACAAGGCCCAAATCCTTGTCATTCACATGAAGAAAATGAGGAAATACAGAGGGCGGAGATCAGGATGCCTTGTGAAAATTAGTCGGCGAGTGGGTAACCTGCCTCTACCATCCATTCTATTAGCCAACATGCAATTACTGGAGAATAAATTGGATGAGCTTTGTTCGAGACAATCCTACCAACGGGACATTAAAAACTGTAATATCTTATGTTTCACCGAGTTATGGATGAATGACGACACAGATAATATACCTTTGGCTGGGTTTTCTGTGCATCGGCAGGACAGAACAGCTACGTCTGTTAAGACGAGGGGTGAGGGTGTGTGTCTATTTGTCAATAACAGCTGGTGCGCAATGTCTAATATTAAGGAAGTCTCGAGGTATTGCTTGCCTGAGGTAGAGTACCTCATGATAAGATGTAGACCACACTATCTACCAAGAGAGTTTACAGCTATATTTTTTGTAGCCGTCTATTTACCACCACAAACCAACGCTGGCACAAAGACCGCACTCAACGAGCTGTATATATCAGGTATGAAGGTAAAACCCAGATGCAGACAACATCGTATTAACAATGGTTTAATAATCCAACAAGTGCAGGCAATAGACAGGTCAAGGCAGGCAGGGGTCAGTAAACCAGAGATGGTGCAACGGTACTTGTTTGCAGACAGGCTCAGGGTCAGGGTAGGCAGAGGTCAATAATCCAGAGATGGGGAAACGGTACAGGTCGGCAGGCAGGCTCATCGCCAGGGGAAGGCAGAGTGGTCAGGCAGGCGGGCTCAGAGTTAAGACAGGCGAGGGTCAAAACCAGGAGGGCGAGAAAAAGAGACTGGGAAAAAGTAGGAGCTGAGACACAAACATGCTGGTTGACAAACAAGACGAACTGACAACAGACAAACAGAGAACACAGGTATAAATACACAGGGGATAATGTGGAAGATGGGTGACACCTGGAGTGGGGTGGAGACAATCACAAAGACAGGTGAAACAGATCAGGGTGGGACAGTCCTGTGGATTTAAATTAGAAATGTTGAACAAAACACACAACACGACAAGAGTGGTAGAGACAACTATACATCACACAAAGGAGCCACAAGTGTCAGTAAGTGTCCATGATTGAGTCTTTGAATGTAGAGATGGAGATAAAGACTTAACACTGGAGAAATTAAGTTTTCACTTCAGTTCAATGAAACAAGCTGTCGTTACAGTACACCTAGCAGCATCAAACGCAACAGTCAGTAACAAGCAATGTTCCCTCTTTTTGGGAACTGAGCAAATTTCTGGTCTGCAAATTTCTGCAGTGCAAACTTGAATGTTGTGAAAATTCTGTGCAACTTCCAGCACGCGTTTACTGTGAACACTGAGATTGTACCTACTTTAATTTACTGTTTTAGCAGTGGCCAAGTAGGCTACTGTGGCTATTTTATTATAATGTAGGCCTACCAGAGTGGCCTTCCATAACAAACAATGTAGAAAATGCATCCCATAACATTTTAACATGGAAATAGCAGTTCTATCATTCAGCCTACAGTAGCAGCCAATGTGTGGTGTTCATGAGACTTTTGAAAAAAAAAACATGCAGGGCTTGACAATAATGTGTTTATCCACTTGTCCTTCAGACAAGGAGGTGAATGAAATGTATTTTGTGTTGTTTGATGCAAGAAACCACTTTACAAAATAAAATGCATTTTTATTCGCATACCATTATTACAGAGAATCAGACAAATTATGCTACCCTCTGCCTATTGGCTCCTTAGGTCCAAAATGCAAACTTAAAGGTCCTAAATGATGTCAACATTGCCCTTGATTCTAAGCAATGTAGTGGTGGGCAATTTTTATTGATTTGGCCAAAGCTTATCATATGGTGGACCATTCTGTTCTTGTGGGCCGGCTAAGTAGTATTGGTGTCTCTGTGGGGTCTTTGGCCAGGTTTGCTAACTACCTCTCTCAAAGAAGGCAGTGTATAAAGTCAGAACATCTGCTGTCTCAACCATTGCCTGTCACCAAGGGAGTACCCCAAGGCTCGATCCTAGGCCCAACACTCTTCTCAATTTGCATCAATAGCATAGCTCAGGCAGTAGGAACCTCTCTCATCCATTTATATGCAGATGATACAGTCTTATACTCAGCTGGCCCCCCCGAATGTTGTGTGAAACGCTCTACAACAACACTTTCTTAGTGTCCAACAAGCTTTCTCTACCCTTAACCTTGTTCTGAACACCTCTGAAACAATGGTTATGTGGTTTGTTCAGAAGAATGCCCGTCCTCCCTCTGGTGTGATTACTACCTCTGAGGGTTTAGAAGTACTTGGGAGTATGGCTAGACGGTGCAATGTCCTTCTCTCAGCACATATCAAAGCTGAAGGTTAAGGTTAAATCTAGACTTGACCTCCCGAGTGGTGCTGTGGTCTAAGGCACTGCATTACAGTGCTAGCTGTGCCACTAGAGAGCCTGGTTCAATTCCAGGCTCTGTCTCAGCTGGCCCTGACTGGTAGACCAATGGGGTGGCGCACAATTGGCCCAGCATCGTTCGGGTTAGGGAGGGTTTGGCCGGCAGGGATGCCCTTGTCACATCATGCTCTAGCGACTCCTGTGGCGGGCCAGGTGCATGCATGCTGACACGGTTGTCAGGTGTACAGTGTTTCCTCCAACACATTGCTGTGGCTGGCTTCCGGGTTAAACGAGCATTGTTTTATTTATTTATTTCACCTTTATTTAACCAGGTAGGCAAGATGAGAACTATTTCTCATTTACAATTGCAACCTGGCCAAGATGAAGCAAAGCAGTTCGACACATACAACGACACATGGAGTAAAACAAACATACAGTCAATAATACAGTAGAAACAAGTCTATATACAATGTGAGCAAATGAGGTGAGATAAGGGAGGTAAAGGCAAAAAAAAGGCCATGGTGGCAAAGTAAATACAATATAGCAAGTAAAACACTGGAATGGTAGATTTGCAGTGGAAGAATGTGCAAAGTAGAAATAAAAATAATGGGGTGCAAAGGAGCAAAATAAATAAATAAATAAATAAAATAAATACAGTAGGGAAAGAGGTAGTTGTTTGGGCTAAATTATAGGTGGGCTATGTACAGGTGCAGTAATCTGTGAGCTGCTCTGACAGCTGGTGCTTAAAGCTAGTGAGGGAGATAAGTGTTTCCAGTTTCAGAGATTTTTGTAGTTCGTTTCAGTCATTGGCAGCAGAGAACTGGAAGGAGAGGCGGCCAAAGAAAGAATTGGTTTTGGGGGTGACCAGAGAGATATACCTGCTGGAGTGCGTGCTACAGGTGGGTGATGCTATGGTGAGATAAGGGGGGACCTAGCAGGGTCTTGTAGATGACATGGAGCCAGTGAGTTTGGTGACGAGTATGAAGCGAGGGCCAGCCAATGAGAGTGTACAGGTCGCAATGGTGGGTAGTATATGGGGCTTTGGTGACAAAACGGATGGCACTGTGATAGACTGCATACAATTTGTTGAGTAGGGTATTGGAGGCTATTTTGTAAATGACATCGCCGAAGTCGAGGATTGGTAGGATGGTCAGTTTTACAAGTGTATGTTTGGCAGCATGAGTGAAGGATGCTTTGTTGCGAAATAGGAAGCCAAATCTAGATTTAACTTTGAATTGGAGATGTTTGATGTGGGTCTGGAAGGAGAGTTTACAGTCTAACCAGACACCTAGGTATTTGTAGTTGTCCACGTATTCTAAGTCAGAGCCGTCCAGAGTAGTGATGTTGGACAGGCGAGGTGCAGGCAGCGATCGGTTGAAGAGCATGCATTTAGTTTTACTTGTATTTAAGAGCAATTGGAGGCCATGGAAGGAGAGTTGTATGGCATTGAAGCTTGCCTGGAGTGTTGTTAACACAGTGTCCATAGAAGGGCCAGAAGTATACAGAATGGTGCCGTCTGCGTAGAGGTGGATCAGAGACTCACCAGCAGCAAGAGCGACATCATTGATGTATACAGAGAAGAGAGTCGGTCCAAGAATTGAACCCTGTGGCACCCCACAGAGACTTCCAGAGGTCCGGACAGCAGACCCTCCGATTTGCCACACTGAACTCTATCAGAGAAGTAGTTGGTGAACCAGGCGAGGCAATCATTTGAGAAACCAAGGCTGTCGAGTCTGCTGATGAGGATGTGGTGATTGACAGAGTCAAAAGCCTTGGCCAGACCAATGAATACGGCTGCACAGTAATGTTTCTTATCGATGGCGGTTAAGATATCGTTTAGGACCTTGAGCGTGGCTGAGGTGCACCCATGACCAACTCTGAAACCAGATTGCATAGCAGAGAAGGTATGGTGAGATTCGAAATGGTCGGTAATCTGTTTGTTGACTTGGCTTTCGAAGACCTTAGAAAGGCAGGGTAGGATAGATATAGGTCTGTAGCAGTTTGGGTCAAGAGTGTCCCCCCCTTTGAAGAAGGGGATGACCGCAGCTGCTTTCCAATCTTTGGGAATCTCAGACGACACGAAAGAGAGGTTGAACAGGCTAGTAATAGGGGTGGCAACAATTTCCGCAGATAATTTTAGAAAGAAAGGGTCCAGATTGTCTAGCCCGGCTGATTTGTAGGGGTCCAGATTTTGCAGCTCTTTCAGAACATCAGCTGACTGGATTTGGGAGAAGGAGAAATGGGGAAGGCTTGGGCAAGTTGCTGTGGGGGGTGCAGGGCTGTTGACCGGGATAGGGGTAGCCAGGTGGAAAACATGGCGAAGCAGTACGGTTTGGTTGGGTCGTATTTCGGAGGACGCATGGCTCTCGACCTTCACCTCTCCCGAGTCTGTACGGGAGTTGCAGTGATGAGACAAGACTGTAACTACCAATTGGGGTGAAAAAAATGTGCATTTTTTACTTGGTTTCCTCTATTGCAATCACTCCTCTTTCACCTCAGCTGCCAAACTAACCCTGATTCAGATGACCATGCTAGATTACGGAGACGCAATTTATAGATCGACAGGTAAGGGTGCTCTCGAGCAGCTAAATGTTCTTTACCATTTGGCCATCAGATTTGTCACCAATGATCCTTATAGGACACATCTCTATACTCCTCTGGAAACTGTTGCAAGACCCGAATGCTTATTTATAAAACCCTCTTAGGCCTCACTCCTCTCTATCTGAGATATCGACTGCAGCCCTCATCCTCCACATACAACACCTGTTCTGCCAGTCACATTCTGTTAAAGGTCCCCAAAGCACACACATTCCTGGGTCGATCATCTTTTCAATTCGCTGCAGCTAGCGACTGGAACAAGCTGCAGAAAACACTCAAACTGGACAGTTTTATCTCCTTCTCTTCATTCAAAGACTCAATCATGGACACTCTTACTGACAGTTGTGGCTGCTTCACATGATGTATTGTTGTCTCTACTTTCTTGCCTTTGTGCTGTTGTCTGTGCCCAATAATGTTTTGTACCATGTTATGTGCTGCTACCATGTTGTGCTGATGCCATGCTGTGTTGCTTCCATGTTGTTGTCATGTTGTGTTGTTACCATGCTGTGTTGTCATGTTTTCCTGCCATGCTATGTTGTTGTCTTATCGGGAACATTGGTAACAAGCATAACTGGCTGCATTAGTCTCTCAGGTCCACTGTTGTTTTACTGTTCTATTCTACTGTATTATATCCACTTGTTTAGAAATATGTAATGTTTTTATCTTTATTACTTGTTATTATTTATTTATGTATGTGAAGCACTCTGGACTACATTTATGTATGAAATGTGCAAGATAAATACAGTTTTATTTTATTTTATTTGAGCCGTCATCAGGAATCTGCTGTCAAACCTCCCCCTCCCCTGTGAATATCCATCAGCTCTAAAACAGTCGGAGTATCTTTCCAGTATCTTTCATCTTTAAGCTGCCAGATGCCTCTTACTCTCTTCAGATCACTACAGAATGTGAGGACTCGTCTGTAATGAAGCTGCCACCCTGCAGAAAGTGAAAGGGGTGCTTTCAAGACAGGAACAACATACTTTACACATTGGTATCAAAATGAAAAAATTGTGTTTCTCTATTCTGGTGTGTGTCAGGCCCAGGAGACAGGACGGCTGGTCAGGAGGTCCTCCCACTATGTCTGAGGAGAGGATGGAAGTGTCTGATTCTTGCCTGAAGAGAGAAACATGACAGGGCAGCGAGAGAGAGCACGAGAGTGCAGGAGAGACATGGAGGGAGAGAGAGAGAGATAAGTACCCGTCTACTGTAGAGGATGTACAGCTATCTCTCAATAATGATATTATTATTCTCACCACCAGTGTGAGCTCCATCTGGGTGGCTTTAGCGGATCCTACTGATGAAACACCCTGAAATCATTATCTCCATTACACTGTAACTAACAAAGTGATTTGCATGGAGATGATAATGATATAATTCACATCAAAGAAAACTTTCCGAAATCAAAATTGTTGACGACTAGTACAAACATGTTGTGAAATGTTTCCAGGCGGCAGGGTAGCCTAGTGGTTAGAGTGTTGGACTAGTAACCGGAAGGTTGCAAGTTCTGCCCCTGAACAGGCAGTTAACCCACTGTTCCTAGGCCGTCATTGAAAATGTGAAAAGAAGAATTTGTTCTTAACTGACTTGCCTAGTTGAATAAAGGTAAAATAAAAATATGAATTATGGTGTCTCAGAGAGCTTCAGGTGATATAATTCGGCATTACCAGTGTTTTGAAAAGTTTATTCACAATATTTTTTATCATGTTCCCCCTGAATGAGAACCAACAAACCCAGACAACCATATCGTTGGATGTGGCAGGGCTTGCAAACTATCATGGATTACAAAGGGAAACCCAGCCGCGAGCTGCCCAGTGATGCAAGCCTACCAGACGAGCTAAATGTCTTCTATGCTTGCTTCGAGGCAAGCAACACTGAACCATGCATGAGTGTCCCAGCTGTCCCGGATGACTGTGGGATTACGCTTCCATAGCCGATGTGAGTAAGACCTTTAAACAGGTTAACGTTCACAAGGCTGCAAGGCCAGACCGATTACCAGTATGCGTACTCAGAGCAGGATCTGACCAGCTGGCAAGTTTTTTCACTGACATTTTCAACCTCTCCCTGACCCAGTCTGTAATACCTACTTGCTTCAAGCAGACCACCATAGTCCCTGTGTCCAAGAACGCAAAGGAAACCTGCCTATATGACTATCGCCTCATAGCACTCACATCTGTAACCATGAAATGCTTGGAAAGGCTTATCATGGCTCACATCAACAACATCATCCCAGACACACTGCACCAATTCCAATTTCCATACCGCCCCAACAGTTCCACAGATGATGCAATCTCTATTGCACTCCACATTGCCCTTTCCCAACTGGAAAAAAGGAACAAGTGAGAATATGCTGTTCATTGACTACAGCTCTGCATTCATAACCATAGTGCCCTCCAAGCTCGTCACTAAGCTAAGGACCCTGAGACTGAACACCTTCTTCTGCAACTGGATCCTGTACTTTCTGACAGGCCACCCCCAGGTGGGGAGGGTAGGCAACAACACATCCACCACGCTGACCCTTAACACGGAGGCCCCTCAGGGGTGCGTGCTCAGTCCCCTCCTGTACTCCCTGTTCACCCATGACTGCCCTGCCACTCACGACTCCAACACCATCATTAAGTTTGTCGATGACACGATGGTGGTAGGTCTGATCCCCGACGATAATGAGACAGCCTATAGGGAGGATGTCAGAGACCTAGCAGTATGGTGCCAGGACAACAACCTCTCCCTCAATGTGAACAAGACAAAGTAACTAATTGTGGACTTGAGGAAAAGGAGGGCCAAGCATGCCCCCATTCACATTGACAGGGCTGTAGTGGAGCGGGTCGAGAGCTTCCTTGTGGTCCACATCGCTATCATGATCCAAACACTCCAACACAGTCCTGATGGGGGCAAGACAACACCTATTCCCCTTCAGGAGGCTGAAAAGATTTGGCATGGGACCTCAGATCTTCAAAAAGTAATTCAGATGCATCATCAGGAGCATCCTAACTGGTTGCATCACTGCCTGGTATGGCAACTACTCGGCATTCGACTGCAGGGTGCTACAGAGGGTAGTGCGAACGGCCCAGTACATCACTGGGGCCGAGCTTCCTGCCATCCAGGACCTCTAAACCAGGCTGTGTCAGAGGAAGGCCCTAAAATAGTCAAAGACTCCAGCCACCAAAATCATAGACTGTTCTCTCTGCTACTGCACAGCAAGCGCCAAGTCTGGGACCAAAAGGCTCCTTAACAGATTATACAGCCAAGCCATAAGACTGCTGAACTGTTAATCAAATGACTACCCAGACTATTTGCATTGACCCCCTTATTTGTTATTATTTATTACAACTGTCTTGTGCAGGCTCAATGTACACTCACTGAACTCTAACCACACACACACACACACACACACACACACACACACACACACACACACACACACACACACACACACACACACACACACACACACACACACACACACACACACACACACACACACACACACACACACACACACACACACACACACACACACACACACACACACACACACACACACACACACACACACACATTCTTTCACAATCGTTTATTTAGCACATTTTGTATAAGGACTTGTAAGTAAGCATTTCAGGGTAAGGTCTACATCTGTTGTATTTGGTGCATGTAATAAATCAAAGTATTTTTTAGTATTGTTCTGGCTTGCGGAGAGGACCTTTTCCAAAAATTATATATTTTTGGTGTCAGATGGTGAATGGCGCTAGCTATTACCGGATGATTAGCAGGCAAGGGATTAAGGTGTCAATCTGCTGAGGTCTATCCTATGGTTCTGTCTGCCATCTGTACTGACAGAGGAAACAATGAATCCCCTCGTATTAATTAATATGCAGATGAGACGCACTGAACCGCATCAATAAGATGCTTCCTGAACATGGCATCGGCATGGCAACAACTACAGGTGATGCCACAGGACAATATAACCAGCTATATTTATAAACGACAATAATGGTTTCTCCAGCAGAGAGCCCAGTCAGTCAGTTATGTTGTCAACAATGGCATAATAACAATGCTTCGGGTCGTGCTGAAGAACAACCCTTAGCCGTGGTATATTGGCAATATATCACAGCCCCTCGGGCCTTGGTGCTTAATAAATACTACATAGCCGGTAAAGCCTATCTGGGTACAGAGGGGTTCTCAAACCGCTAAAAGCTGCCATGATATCATGATACTAATTTGGTTGTAGAAGATAGAAGTTAATATAACACTGAGTGAATGCTGACTGACAATACAGAATAAAAGTGTGTAGAAATGGCCTGCGTGCCATTTGGGATGCAGAGATGGAAACCTTGAAGCTATGTGAGCCTTATCATCTGGTCATGGGGTAGGAGTTCCTCGGGAGTGGCTGTGTGTTTTGGTTTGGTATACCCTGCCTACACAGACACAACCCAGAGCTTAGTAACACAAGGCCCAAACAATTGTCATCCTGCTTCCATACGTACAAGGCTTCCAATGCTACGGAGGAAAGAGTGGTTCAAAACTGGGCTGAGTAGATGTATTTTAGGCCTCTATTATTCCCTATAAATTAAATAATCAAATATACAAAACTGCTTTGTGCCTTTAAAGGGCACATGGAGGCCAGTTACTTCAGTGAATGCCTCGAACACAGAGGATCCGCTAAATCAATCTATGTCCATTTCATTGGAGAACCTATTAGACATTATCTGTGGTGCGTCACAAGGTCTTATAATTTTTTTAGGTCAGTTCCATGGTTTTAGATGCAAAGGGAGAACAGACGTCAGGAGGCTGTTTTAAAGATTGCTGTTCTTTCAAACATAAGGTCAATTACAGTCGCGTCCCAAATGGGACCGTATTCCCTATGTAGTGCAATACTTTTGACAATACTATTCCCCATTATGTAGGGAATAGGATGCCATATGGGACACAGCCTAAGAATGTTGTTTTGGGACAGTGATGGAAATGAAGAAAACAAGTTCACATCAGTTCTGAATGATCAAATGATCATTTGATCAAATTATGTGTAAGAACGACAGTTGTATAAAGAGGGCTCCAACTCATCCTTGTAACTGTAACCGCATTGTGGGTTAAGGGCTTGTAAGTAAAGCATTTCACGGTAAGGTCTACACTTGTATTTGGCGCATGTGACAAATAAAGTTTGATTTATGTGAACTTCTTGCCATGCCAAACATGACAAAGTGTGACAAGGAGAGGCATGATAGGACAAACAGACTGGTGGAGAGGACCTCCTCACTCTGTCTCCTACTGCCTCTGACAGGGCTGTGGAGAGGACCTCCTCACTCTGTCTCCTACTGCCTCTGACAGGGCTGTGGAGAGGACCTCCTCACTCTGTCTCCTACTGCCTCTGACAGGGCTGTGGAGAGGACCTCCTCACTCTGTCTCCTACTGCCTCTGACAGGGCTGTGGAGAGGACCTCCTCACTCTGTCTCCTACTGCCTCTGACAGGGCTGTGGAGAGGACCTCCTCACTCTGTCTCCTACTGCCTCTGACAGGGCTGTGGAGAGGACCTCCTCACTCTGTCTCCTACTGCCTCTGACAGGGCTGTGGAGAGGACCTCCTCACTCTGTCTCCTACTGCCTCTGACAGGGCTGTGGAGAGGACCTCCTCACTCTGTCTCCTACTGCCTCTGACAGGGCTGTGGAGAGGACCTCCTCACTCTGTCTCCTACTGCCTCTGACAGGGCTGTGGAGAGGACCTCCTCACTCTGTCTCCTACTGCCTCTGACAGGGCTGTGGAGAGGACCTCCTCACTCTGTCTCCTACTGCCTCTGACAGGGCTGTGGAGAGGACCTCCTCACTCTGTCTCCTACTGCCTCTGACAGGGCTGTGGAGAGGACCTCCTCACTCTGTCTCCTACTGCCTCTGACAGGGCTGTGGAGAGGACCTCCTCACTCTGTCTCCTACTGCCTCTGACAGGGCTGTGGGAGAGGGACTCCTCAATCCGTCTCCTACTGCCTCTGACAGGGCTGTGGGAGAGGGACTCCTCACTCCGTCTCCTACTGCCTCTGACAGGGCTGTGGGAGAGGACCTCCTCACTCTGTCTCCTACTGCCTCTGACAGGGCTGTGGAGAGGACCTCCTCACTCTGTCTCCTACTGCCTCTGACAGGGCTGTGGAGAGGACCTCCTCACTCTGTCTCCTACTGCCTCTGACAGGGCTGTGGGAGAGGGACTCCTCACTCCGTCTCCTACTGCCTCTGACAGGGCTGTGGGAGAGGACCTCCTCACTCTGTCTCCTACTGCCTCTGACATGGCTGTGGGAGAGGGACTCCTCACTGTGGGAGAGGAATTTAGAAAAGAATCAGTCTAAGAGATGGAGCATGTGCCACATCAACTTCCCTATCCTGTCCTCTCCTATCCTCTCTTAACTGTCAGCTTGTTTAAAGAAGTGAAGCATCGTCTTGACGTTGGGACATTTTCAACAACTCTGGATGTGCTCTGTCCTGTCCTCCTGACTGTCCTTATTTTTTTGAAGAAGTGCAGTCTGCAGAGTCATGTCCCTGCTGCCGGGCTGATGGGAAACATTCACAACTCGTGCCTCTGCTCTGTCTCACTGTCCATGATGACAGTGAGGAGAACAGAACCTGATGTTGTCATATGTTTACATGAGCTTGTAAAACAAAGTAGACACTTAATTATTGTAAGGATTGGTTGTACAGTGTTTCATCTTATGTAGGTTGTTTCTATAGAAAAGCTTCTCCAGTTTTATCTTGTAGGGACTTGATGAGGTGCTCTTAGATGTTCACTGTGAGCACATCTACAGTACATGCTGATTGTAAATGCTGTAAGGATTATACAAATTGACAAATCATTCTGAAGATTTTAGGACACAATGCACAGAACATAAATGTTGCATGTCCCCAACTAAATGTTCCAACATCAGGTTCATTAGTCCTAACGTAATTTCTTCTGTTTCTCAGTCCTCCTAACTAAACTAATTGAATGTAACTCAATCAGATTATTAATATTCATTCAATTAGTCAACTACGCCTCTTCAGTTCTCTAATGTGATAAAGACAACTGTTCAGCACGAACATGTGTTAAACTCTCAGAGCCATGGGAAATGCACTACTATGTTCAGCCCCTGTCCTCCTGCACTGTTATTGTCTATCTCTCTGTTTGCTTCAGGATGAATGTCACCTGGCTGAAATTGGAACTTACAATATTATTTACAATATTAAGTTCCCTCAGGAACGTTCTATAGTTCTGCCTTCTCCATCCCCTCTGTTCAGTCTTCCTAACCCTATCCAGTGGCTCCAAATTGAAAGCCATCACAATTCTCTTAGTTCTACTTTATTCAGAAGGAGCCAAATGAAGTTATTGAAGTGTCTGGAGGAGCATAATAACGTTGTTCACTTCATCAGCTGCATCAACATCCCATGACAAATGCAATGCCACCTGTTACACCTCATGAAATAGTTCAACGTCATGTTTTTCTCAACTACATTTATTGGAAAAAGTGTTGCTTAAATTAGAAAAGGGTCACTCAGTTAAATTCGCAGTGGTTTGGATATTCCCTGCAATGTTGCCATATGTAATGTTGTCTCTGGCTGGAACAAGCTTTTACTTGGAATTATCAAATATTTTTTTACCAATCAATCAATTCACATGGACATGCATCTCAAAGGATGATAGTGGATTGTGCGTCTGTGTTACCCCTGCATGCTTTTAATTTGCGAACAAACACACTCCTACTGAGTCACGAGACCCTCCTGTAGTCTATCAACCGAAGAGCGCGCGAAGCTGGAGGCAGCGAAGAGGATGTGTGCGTCTCTTCAAACGGGCTTGATTGCGTGTTTGCGAATGTTTTGAACGAGGGTGGATTTCTTACACTTTAAAACATCCAAGATCACACCTTCTACTGAATTGAATGCTTACGAGTCCCGATAATTCTGATGGAATTATGTTGACAATTCTGTAATATAATTTATTTTGCAAATATCTTTGATCGCGACCAGAGAGGAAGACACTATTAGCTTGCTCTAATTATAACGTTGTTACTTTAGGCTCCTTATTCAGTATACGCTACTACTGTCAACTGGAATACACAAAGGAACAAGGTGGAATAGTTTTTCTTCGTCCTATTTCTGTTCTGCAACCCACAGAAGACCTGCTGTTGTAGGCCTATGTGTTTCAAGTAATGGAAGAGAGGTGTTTCATTTTTTGACAATCAAATGTCATAGTCAAAACGTACAGGACCGAGAGGGTAAGTTCAGCTGTGTTTTTGCTTGCGTGTATAATGCATTTGTATAGTATATTGGCATCGATGGGATACCCTGCGAACAACCACATTGAACGTTTGAGGAAATGAATGGCTTTAGCCAAATTCAGTTATTACCAGCAGTTGATATCATATTCATTTGATAATAAATACATATAATACATAATAAAATTATCCATCAAATGTATATAATTGCTTTGCTGACTTTGTTGTTAGACTCTGGATTTTTGTCGATTTAGATTCTGCTAAATATTTTGCTTTACTGCCATGAACGACAGAATAAGTCAACCTGGCCTCAGGGTAAGATTTATTATGTAAATCGGACTCACTCTATTTAGTATTACACATTACATAATGAATGGAATAGCAGTCATATAATATCCTATGAATTACAGGACGTATAGTATGTAGACATTGGATGACTTAAGTTATCATATTTGGAGGACATATAAACTCAGCAAAAAAATAAATGTCTCTTTTTCAGGACCCTGTCTTTCAAAGATAATTTGTCAAAATAACTTCACAGATCTTAATTGTAAAAGGTTTAAACACTGTTTCCCATGCATGTTCAATGAACCATAAACAATTAATGAACATGCACCTGTGGATCAGCCGTTAAAACACTAACAACTTACAGACGGTAGGCATTTAAGTTCACAGTTATGAAAATTGAGGACACTAAAGAGGCCTTTCTACTGACTCTGAAAAACACCAAAAGAACGATACCCAGGATCCCTGCTCATCTGCATGAACGTGCCTTAGGCATGCTGCAAGGAGGCATGAGGACTGCAGATGTGGCCAGGGCAACAAATTGCAATGCCCGTACTGTGAGATGCCTAAGACAGCGCTACAGGGAGACAGAACGGACAGCTGATCCTCGCAGTGGCAGACCACGTGTAACAACACCTGCACAGGATCGGTACATCTGAACATCACACCTGCAGGACACATACAGGATGGCAACAACAACTGCCCAAGTTACACCAGGAACGCACAATCCCTCCACTCCATCAGTGCTCAGAATTTCCGCAATAGGCTGAGAAAGCCTGGACTGAGGGCTTGTAGGCCTATTGTAAGGCAGGTCCTCACTAGGCATCACAACAACGTCACCTATGGGCACAAACCCACCGTCAGGATCAGACAGGACTGGCAAAAAGTGCTCTTCACTGACGAGTCGTGGTTTTGTCTCACCAGGGGTGATGGTCGGATTCACGTTTATCGTTGAAGGAATGAGTGTTATACCGAGCCCTGTACTCTGGAGCGGGAGGAGGTGGAGGTGGAGGGTCCGTCATGGTCTGGGGCGGTGTGTCACAGCATCATCGGACTGAGCTTGTTGTCATTGCAGGAAATCTCAATGCTGTATGTTACAGGGAAGACATCCTCCTCCCTCATGTGGTACCCTTCCTGCAGACTCATCCTGACATGACCCTCCAGCATGACAATGCCACCAGCTGCTCGTTCTGTGCGTGATTTCCTGCAAGACAGGAATGTCAGTGTTCTGCCATGGCCAGCGAAGAGCCCGGATCTCAATCCCATTGAGCACGTCTGGGACTTATTGGATCGGAGGGTGAGGGCTAGGGCCATTCCCCCCAGAAATGTCCGGGAACTTGCAGGTGCCTTGGTGGAAGAGTGGGGTAACATCTCACAGCAAGAACTGGCAAATCTGGTGCAGTCCATGAGGAGGAGATGTACTGCAGTACTTAATGCAAGTGGTGGCCAGATACTGACTGTTGCTTTTGACCCCCCCCCCCTTTGTTCAGGGACACATTATTTCATTTCTGTTAGTCACATGTCTGTGGAATTTGTTCAGATTATGTCTCAGTTGTTGAATCTTGTTATGTTCATACAAATATTTACACGTTAAGTTTGCTGAAAATAAAGGCAGTTGACAGTGAGAGGATGTTTCCTTTCTTGCTGAGTTTAGTATTCTACTATGTATCTACTTTAGTATTATATTATATTATTATTATTATTATTATATTATGTCTTTCTCTGAGACCAGGTTGCTTTGTGCCTGCTAACAACAAAGGAGAATTACAGGGAGAATTTATATTGGTGGTTTTAAAAAAGCAAAAAAAGTGTTATCCCTTTATTTAACTAGGCAAGTCAGTTATGAACACATTCTTATTTACAACGCCGGCCAGACCTCTGGGCCAAGACTCTGGGCCAAGACTCTGGGCCAAGACTCTGGGCCAAGACTCTGGGCCAAGACTCTGGGCCAAGACTCTGGGCCAAGACTCTGGGCCAAGACTCTGAGCCAAGAAACTGGGCCAAGACTCTGGGCCAAGACTCTGGGCCAAGAAACTGGGCCAAGACTCTGGGCCAAGACTCTGGGCCAAGACTCTGGGCCAATTGTGTGCTGCCCTATGGTACTCCCAATCACTGCCGGATGTGATGCAGCCTGGATGGTTAGGAGAATAATGACACTGAGGAGTTATGTAAAAGACATGGAGACATGTTGGTTGAGTGGGGTTGGGGAATGGATGGGTGGTTGGGGGTGGAGGCTCACTTCTTTTTGTTTCTATCCCTCTACATACTAAATGTATTTTGTACTTTTTAAACTATTTAATATGATCATAATGATCAATTCTTCGTATTTATGTACTTTTTTAAATGTAAAATTTTTATTTTGGAGTGGCAGTCCACAATTAAATACAATATGAACTGAATATGCAAGTTAAGTTATATGAGCACCCCCCTCACTAACGAAAAAAATTACAACATAAATACAAATGTTGACACACAAAAAAAACACATTATACTTATTGGAGGTGCAAAGATGTAAATAAATGACCAAACGTCTGTCCAGTGAGTCCAGTCTGCAACCAAACCATTCACCCAACCATTACTGATCTGTGTCCCTGTCTCTATCCACTGCCTCCACAAAATGTAGATAAGGGGTAATCAATGTTATCTAATCTAACCTGTCTAGGTGAGTGAGATTGCCTAGCAGTAGCAGCGATGTCTCAACTGTACTACCGGAGGACAGACAACTCTTCCTACAGGGACCGGATCCCTCTGAGGATTGTCAGGGCCGAGTCTGAACTGTCTGGCCTGGAAAGGAACTACCTGGGAGCAGTGGAGAAAGGAGACTATGCCTCAGTCAAACAGGCTCTAGAGGTAGGGATGAAGGGAGGAGAGGAAAGGGGGAGGGAGGAAGGGAGGGAGGGGATGGAGGAGAAAGGAGACTATGCCTCAGTCAAACAGGCTCTAGAGGTAGGGATGAAGGGAGGAGAGGAAAGGGGGAGGGAGGAAGGGAGGGAGGGGATGGAGGAGAAAGGAGACTATGCCTCAGTCAAACAGGCTCTAGAGGTAGGGATGAAGGGAGGAGAGGAAAGGGGGAGGGAGGAAGGGAGGGAGGGGATGGAGGAGAAAGGAGACTATGCCTCAGTCAAACAGGCTCTAGAGGTAGGGATGAAGGGAGGAGAGGAAAGGGGGAGGGAGGAAGGGAGGGAGGGGATGGAGGAGAAAGGAGACTATGCCTCAGTCAAACAGGCTCTAGAGGTAGGGATGAAGGGAGGAGAGGAAAGGGGGAGGGAGGAAGGGAGGGAGGGGATGGAGGAGAAAGGAGACTATGCCTCAGTCAAACAGGCTCTAGAGGTAGGGATGCAGGGCGGAGAGGAAAAGGGGAGGGAGGAAGGGAGGGGATGGTGGAGACTATGCCTCAGTCAAACAGGCTCTAGAGGTAGGGATGCAGGGCGGAGAGGAAAAGGGGAGGAAGGGAGGGGATGGTGGAGACTATGCCTCAGTCAAACAGGCTCTAGAGGTAGGGCTGTAGGGAGGAGAGGAAAAGGGGAGGGAGGAAGGGAGGGGATGGTGGAGACTATGCCTCAGTCAAACAGGGTCTAGAGGTAGGGATGCAGGGCGGAGAGGAAAAGGGGAGGGAGGAAGGGAGGGGATGGTGGAGACTATGCCTCAGTCAAACGGTCTCTGGAAGTAGGGAAGAAGGGAGGAGAGGGAGGGATGAGTGAGGAACGGGAGGGAGGGAGAAAGAGGTGGAGAGAGGGAGGAAGGGAGGGGGAGATTAAGGAGGTAGGAGAAAGCATACTATACTTCCATCAAATAAGCTCTAGAGGTAGGGATGGAGGGAGTAGAGGGATGGGAGATGGAGAAAGGTAAGAGGTGAGGGAGGGAAGAGAAGGGAGGGAGAGGGGAGGGAGGTAGGGAGGGATAAATAAGTCTCAGTTCAAGTACAATATCAATAAACATGATACAATTTGCTATCTTGATACCGTAAAACTAAGTAATCATCTGTTGTCATCCCCCCCCCCCCCCCCCCCCCCCCCCCCCGCCTGTAGGAGGCAGAGATCTACTTCCGGATCAACATTAACTGTATAGACCCGTTGGGCCGCACAGCTCTGCTGATCGCTATAGAGAATGAGAACCTGGAGATTATAGAGCTGCTGCTCACCTATAACGTGTACGTCGGTGATGCTCTCCTACACGCCATCCGTAAAGAGGTGGTGGGGGCCGTGGAACTGCTGCTCAACCACAAGAAGCCCAGCGGGGAGAAACAGGTAGGATAGTTACAGTGTACTTCTCAAATGGCACCCTGTTGTTGAGTGTTGGCTATAGTCACTTGGAGGGGTGACTAGCCTACATTAACCTGCATACAGCACACTCTCCTTGTGTTATCACATACCAATAGGCTACCTGCTTTACAATCAGACTGGTCTTGAGAAAGGCCTTAGACCTGACATGTCGACATAGAACAGTCTCTACTATATGCCCTCTTGTTTTTCCTGTGCATTACACTAACCCATGCCTTACCAGGCACATACTGTAACGGCGTTCGTCTGTAGAAGGAGAAGCCTGTAGAAGGAGAAGCGGACCAAAATGCAGCGTGGTGGTTACTCATGTTCTTTAATGAAAAAATGAACTAGACATGAAATAACTTAAATATACAAAAACAACAAACGGACCGTGAAAACCTATACAGCCTTTAAAAAAAATTTAAATACAAAATAATTTATTATCTTCAATACCATTCATTCTTTACAACTCATAATTTTCATACATACTCAAATAATGGTATTTTAATTTAACAAATTTAACTAAACATAAACCCCAAACAAAACCTCAGGGGAGCATCTTCCCTCCCCGTCACCCTACAAAATACCTTTCCCTATCTCCCCGTCCCTAATCTATCCCCTTACAAATCTAAATGACACTCAGCCCTAAACCCCCCTTCCACCTCTCCCGAGCAGCATGCTGCCCCCACTTCCTCTCCTCCCTCTTCATCCTCCCCCTCAAATCTCCTTCCACCCTCCTCACTATCCCTTCCACCCCCCAATCTCTCCCTGTCTTCACCATGTTCTGCCTGGCTTCCCACAGCCCCCATTTAAAGAGACTCATGAGAAGCCAGAGCAGAAACCTGTCCCTATCCGTCCCTCTCGCTCTCCCTACACCTCTCTCTAACCTGGCCCACATCAATACAAAATCCCCCCTTACCAAACCTAACAACACCCGTGCCCTAGCCCATACTACTCCGGCAAAGGCACAGTCCCAAAAGACATGGCGCACAGTCTCCTCCCTGCCACAAGAGGATCTTGGACAGGTGGGGGATTGCACCAAACTATACCGGTACATGATGGAACGTACCGGCAAGCACTTATGGAGGCTCAACCAATTCAGGTCCTTGAGCCTGTTGTCCAGACCCCGCGCCTGCACTCCCTCCCAGACCACTTCCGAGATGCCCACTACAGGCGCGGGACTCCCTGCCTTTCTGACCTCCTCGTACAGGTGCCTGTGATCTAAACCTACTCGGGCAACTTCAACCTCAGGGTGCGCACGCAGCCACCTGGCCGCATGACCAAAGTGCCACGGCAGCTGTTCCGCCCGAGGACCCGTGTTAGACCACACCATTACGCTTCTCGCCTGATACGAGAAGAACACCCGCAGGAGGTAACCGGACGGGTGTATCACTGGATGAGCAAGCTCCGTTAACAAGAAAGAAACAAAAATTGCGTCCAGCTTGAGGGGGAAATGTGGTACCCCCCTACCTCCCTCCCCGATGGGACAGATCATGCGTGCCCTGGCGACCCACTCGCACCTGCCACTCCACATGAACTGAAACACAAGCCTCACTAGAGGCCTCCTCAGACAAGCCGGCAATGGGTAGATGTACGCCAAATACAAAAGAGACGGCAACACATCCACCTTTAGGACCAGGACTTTGCCCATAAAAGACAAATACCTAGCCTTCCACATTGCTAGCTTCCTCTGTACCACTGCGATACTCATGTTCCAGTTTAGCGTCGCTGAGCCGGAGGTCTCAAAATGGACCCCGAGAATCCTCAGGGCCCCCTAACAGAGAGATAACCCCCCGGGCACACCGTTCTACCACGCCATCTTCAGAAAAACTTGACGGAAGACTTTGGATGGTTCAGAACTGCTCCCGACGCTCGAGTGAAATCCCCAAAGATGGCAAGGGACCTTGTCAGGCACGAGTCCTTGCACAGCAGCAAGGAAGTGTTGTCGGCATACTGCGTCATCTTAACACGCAGCCCACCACTTCCAGGGATCAACAAGCCTTCCACCCCTGTGTCTGCCCTAATGGCAGCCCCCAGAGGCTCCATGTACAGAACAAAGAGGAGAGCCGAGAGTGGGCACCCCTGCCTGACCCCAGACGAGAGGTCAAAAACGTCACCCAAGTGACTATTTACACTAACTCGGCACCCCGCTCCGACATATAATGTACGAATCCATCCTATGAACTTCTCCCCAAATCCTAATCGACCTAACACTCTGAATAAAAAGGATCTATTCACGCGATCAAAGTCTTTCGCCTGATCTAGCGCTGCTACCATTAAAGGCAGTCCTCTATCTTCAACCCAAGCGATGGAGTCCCTGATAAACTGTAGGTTCCATCTAATAGAGCGGCCCTCTACCCCGCACGTCTGATCCTCATGGACGACGTAGGGAAGGGCTGTGCACAACCGGTCTGCTAAAACCTTTGCAAGTAGCTTGTAATCTACACACAGCATGGTCAACGGCCGCCAGTTGCCAAGGTCTGTTACTTCCCCCTTCCCCCAGCACACCAACAGCCATTGATCCCCCCGGGACCCCCGTCTCAAGGATGGCCTTCAAGACTTCGAGGACCACTGGTCCAAGTATACCCCAAAACTTGAGATAAAACTCAGCCGGCAGCCCATCCATTCCAGGCACCTTCCCTTTTCCCATCCTCCTAAGAGCGCTCTCAACCTCTTCTAGTGAAATCTGGGCCTCCATCACTTCTCTAATGTCCTCCGGCAACCGCCTGGACAAGTGTTCTAAAAACACATTTCCCTGCTCTACATCTATTTCCCTTTCCTTAAATAAACCTTGGAAATGATCAGTTGTCACCCTGACCATATCCTCTGGTTCTCTAACTATACTACCATTTTCTTCCCTAACGCCATGCATTACCTTCCTACTCTGTCTGGCCCTAACCGACTTAAAGAACATAGCAGAACAAGTCTCATTGTGTTCTAGAAAGCCACTATGCGCACGCTCCAGGGAAGCTCGAGCCTTCCGCTCCTGCAACTCCCTGAGCAACTCCCTGAGCCTTTAGGGTTGCGGATCTCTCCCAGTCAAACGACCCGCCGAGGTTGCCTGCCTCGTACTCGAGTTCAATTAACCTTTGGATACGATCCACCTCCCTCCTCTCCTCCCTTTTTTTCCTCTTCCAATACCCTATTATAAAAGCCCTAATCCTCACCTTAACTAATTCCCACCACTCTAACACCCCCTCGCACATGGACCGGAGGCCTTCAAGCCTCCAAAAGAAACCATAAAACCCGTCAACAAAAGCCTGCTCCTCCAGCACATCCCGATCTAACTTCCAGTACCCCCTACCAAAGAGGCAGACTGGAGACCCCACCTGCAGGAGCACCCCGTCGTGATCCGAAAAGAAAACAGGCAACAGCCGCCCAGACGACTTACCCAAAGACCTGGGTACAAAAATATAGTCGAGCCTCCGCTCAACCCCCCTGGAGTTGCGCCATGTAGGACCGGCCATTTTTGGAGTAGTGTGCAGACCACCATCTACCAGACCATGGCAAGCCATTAGCCCGGTAATGGCGCCTGCACTGCTATCCCCCCTATTCCTAAATCTGTATTAAAATCCCCCCTATTACTAATTTCCTATTTGTGACACACAGGGGCGTCAGACAGTCCACCATCTCCCTCCTGTCTGCCACCACCTGTGGCCCATACACCACCACTAATCTAAATTTACAATCCCTTATCGTGACATCCACCCCTATAACCCTCCCCTGCATTACCACAAAAGAATCCTCCACTTTTACCTCCCTGTGACCACACAAAATCCCTACCCCCGATGAGTGCACCCCCCCAATACCCCAAACCGACTCCCCCTTGTCCCACTCCCTCTTAAACCTACTAACATCCCCTCCATCCCTCAGGTGAACCTCCTGTAAAAAACAAAAATAAAACCCCACACCTTCCAAATAACTAAAAACCGCCCTCCTCTTAACAAAATCCCTTAAACCCCTTACATTTAAAGTAACAAAAGTCAAATGAAATAATAAAATAAAAACATGTAATACACTCAAATTCTAAACCCAGACAGAAAAAAACAAAAACAGGAGACTCACCCGATGCTCCCCTGCTCCATATCTACCGGTGAAAACACCATCCGTACTCCCGACATCCCCCCCTCTTCCTCCATCTCACCAACCCAGGATGCAGGAATAGTGTTTGGCTCCGGGGTGCCCTGCACCCTGGGTCTACCACCACACTCCTCCCCCTCCCCAGTGCTGCAGCTGGTTTGGAAAAAAATTGGGGAGGCTGAGTCCCCAAACAAAAAACTCCCCACCTCCTCCTGTACCCAGTCCTGAGTCTTGTTAGGTGTGTCCCCACCCAACAGAAGTTGAGGGCCTGGGGAAACCAGCAGCAACCCAGAGGTTTCTCCCACCCCATCACTCTCTTGGCCATCCCCTCCCTCTCACTGTCGGCCAATCACACCCTCCTCTTCATTCTCTTCTTTGGTGATGGCGGCAGTGGAGAGATACCACCCTCCCCCGCCGCCAGCTCCTCCACCATACCCTCATCTCTTCCACCAGGGCACTTTCCCCCCAGTCCACTTGCTCTTCCACCGTCTCCTTCTCCAACACTCCTCCCTCGCTTTCTTCTCTCTCTTGCTCCTCCACTCGGTTGCCTTCTTCCGCCGCTTTTCCTGGTTCTCCTACTCCCGTGCCTTCCGTTTCCTTCTCTCTTCCATCCGCCGCTTCTTGCTCCTCCTCCTTCCTTGCGGCCTTCCCCTCTGGACCTGTACTCTGGTCATGAGGCTTGCTTCCTTCCCCTCCTCTTCTTCCCCCATCCCCCGCTCCTGCTCCCCCCCCAGCCGCAGACGCATATGACCTCTGACGAGCCGGGCACCCCCGCCACAGGTGTGCTGACGAGCCACACCCATGGCACGCCTTAGGCTTGTCACAATCCTTCGCCTCGTGTTCCTCAGATCCACAAAATCGGCATTTTCTTGTTCTGCACGAGGCGAATATGTGGCCGTAGGCCATACAGCGCCTGCAAAATGGGGGCTGACGTGCATAAAACAACGTCCCCCTGTCAGCCCCTAGGGAGAACATAGCAGGAGGATGGAGGTAGCCACCATGTCCCTTTGGGTCCTCTCTGAGGAGGGCCTGGAAGCCTCTCCTCCCATTCGAAAACCCAAGGGAGTCTTTGAGGTGCCTTGCTGAGGAGACGTTATCCATGTATCTCCTCAGAAAGGCCCTCACCTTTTCATCCTTAACGTATGGGTTGTAAATGTTGACAGTTACAACCCTAAAGTTATTCTTCGCCAGGCTTGTTATTTCATAGTGGCTCATCGGCCTCTCGCCTCCCACTGCTCTTGCCCTTCTCAGGATATCATCGTGTTTCTCCTCTGTATATAGTGCCACGTCATATGCTCCCTCCAACGAGTTGCCTTGGAAACAAACACGTCCTTCACCGTCAGCTTTAGAATCCCCATCAATATTATCCTTCCAAAAGTTTCCCGTCCTAAAGGCTCCAACTCCTTTTCCTTCCAAGCAAACCGAATCCCAGGGACCGACCGTGTTGATGGATTTAGCACCATCTCCGCAAGGAGAATGGCGCCCCGTTCTCTTCTCTTCTCTTCTCTTCCAAAACAATGAAAAAAGAAAATCCAAAGTGACTGCGCCAATTTTTTAAATATTTTTTATAAAAAATAATTTATTATCTTCAATACCATTCATTCTTTACAACTCATAATTTTCATACATACTCAAATAATGGTATTTTAATTTAACTAATTTAACTAAACATAAACCCCAAACAAAACCTCAGGGGAGCATCTTCCCTCCCGTCACCCTACAAAATACCTTTCCCTATCTCCCCGTCCCTAATCTATCCCCTTACAAATCTAAATGACACCCAGCCCTAAACCCCCCTTCCACCTCTCCCGAGCAGCATGCTGCCCCCACTTCCTCTCTTCCCTCTTCATCCTCCCCCTCAAATCTCCTTCCACCCTCCTCACTATCCCTTCCACCCCCCAATCTCTCCCTGTCTTCACCATGTTCTGCCTGGCTTCCCACAGCCCCCGTTTAAAGAGACTCATGAGAAGCCAGAGCAGAAACCTGTCCCTATCCGTCCCTCTCGCTCTCCCTACACCTCTCTCTAACCTGGCCCACGTCAATACAAAATCCCCCCTTACCAAACCTAACAACACCCGTGCCCTAGACCATACTACTCCGGCAAAGGCACAGTCCCAAAAGACATGGCGCACAGTCTCCTCCCTGCCACAAGAGGATCTTGGACAGGTGGGGGATTGCACCAAACTATACCGGTACATGATGGAACGTACCGGCAAGCACCTATGGAGGCTCAACCAATTCAGGTCCTTGAGCCTGTTGTCCAGACCCCGCGTCTGCACTCCCTCCCAGACCACTTCCGAGATGCCCACTACAGGCACCGGACTCCCTGCCTTTCTGGCCTCCTCGTACAGGTGCCTGTGATCTAAACCTACTCGGGCAACTTCAACCTCAGGGTGCGCACGCAGCCACTTGGCCGCATGACCAAAGTGCCACGGCAGCTGTTCTGCCCGAGGACCCGTGTTAGACCACACCATTATGCTTCTCGCCTGATATGAGAAGAACACCCGCAGGAGGTAACCGGATGGGTGTATCACTGGATGAGCAAGCTCCGTTAACAAGAAAGAAACAAAAATTGTGTCCAGCTTGAGGGGGAAATGTGGTACCCCCCTACCTCCCTCCCCGATGGGACAGATCATGCGCGCCCTGGCGACCCACTCGCACCTGCCACTCCACATGAACTGAAACACAAGCCTCACTAGAGGCCTCCTCAGACAAGCCGGCAATGGGTAGATGTACGCCAAATACAAAAGAGACGGCAACACATCCACCTTTAGGACCAGGACTTTGCCCATAAAAGACAAATACCTAGCCTTCCACATTGCTAGCTTCCTCTGTACCACTGCGATACGCATGTTCCAGTTCAGCGTCGCTGAGCCGGAGGTCTCAAAATGGACCCCGAGAATCCTCAGGGCCCCCTCACAGAGAGATAACCCCCCGGGCACATCCGTTCTACCGCGCCATCTACCGAAAAACTTGACGGAAGACTTTGCATGGTTCAGAACCGCTCCCGACGCTCGGGTGAAATCCCCAAAGATGGCAAGGGACCTTGTCAGGCACGAGTCCTTGCACAGCAGCAAGGAAGTGTCGTCGGCGTACTGCGTCATCTTAACACGCAGCCCACCACTTCCAGGGATCAACAAGCCTTCCACCCCTGTGTCTGCCCTAATGGCAGCCCCCAGAGGCTCCATGTACAGAACGAAGAGGAGAGCCGAGAGTGGGCACCCCTGCCTGACCCCAGACGAGAGGTCAAAAACGTCACCCAAGTGACTATTTACACTAACTCGGCACCCCGCTCCGACATATAATGTACGAATCCATCCTATGAACTTCTCCCCAAATCCTAATCGACCTAACACTCTGAATAAAAAGGATCTATTCACGCGATCAAAGGCTTTCGCCTGATCTAGCGCTGCTACCATTAAAGGCAGTCCTCTATCTTCAACCCAAGCGATAGAGTCCCTGATTAACTGTAGGTTCCATCTAATAGAGCGGCCCTCTACCCCGCACGTCTGATCCTCATGAACGACGTAGGGAAGGGCTGTGCGCAACCGGTCTGCTAAAACCTTTGCAAGTAGCTTGTAATCTACGCACAGCATGGTCAATGGCCGCCAGTTGCCAAGGTCTGTTACTTCCCCCTTCTTATATAAAAGTGACAGCACACCAACAGCCATTGATCCCCCCGGGACCCCCGTCTCAAGGATGGCCTTCAAGACTTCGAGGACCACTGGTCCAAGTATACCCCAAAACTTGAGATAAAACTCAGCCGGCAGCCCATCCATCCCAGGCACCTTCCCTTTTCCCATCCTCCTAAGAGCGCTCTCAACCTCTTCTAGTGAAATCTGGGCCTCCATCACTTCTCTAATGTCCTCCGGCAACCGCCTGGACAAGTGTTCTAAAAACACATTTCCCTGCTCTACATCTATTTCCCTTTCCTTAAATAAACCTTGGAAATGATCAGTTGTCACCCTGACCTTATCCTCTGGTTCTCTAACTATACTACCATTTTCTTCCCTAATGCCATGCATTACCTTCCTACTCTGTCTGGCCCTAACCGACTTAAAGAACATAGCGGAACAAGTCTCATTGTGTTCTAGAAAGCCACTATGCGCACGCTCCAGGAAAGCTCGAGCCTTCCGCTCCTGCAACTCCCTGAGCTGCGCCTTTAGGGTAGCGGATCTCTCCCAGTCAAACGACCCGCCGAGGTTGCCTGCCTCATACTCGAGTTCAATTAACCTTTGGATACGATCCACCTCCCTCCTCTCCTCCCTTTTTTTCCTCTTGCAATACCCTATTATAAAAGCCCTAATCCTCACCTTAACTAATTCCCACCACTCTAACACCCCCTCGCACATGGACCGGAGGCCTTCAAGCCTCCAAAAGAAATCATAAAACCTGTCAACAAAAGCCTGCTCCTCCAGCACATCCCGATCTAACTTCCAGTACCCCCTACCAAAGAGGCAGACTGGAGACCCCACCTGCAGGAGCACCCCGTCGTGATCCGAAAAGAAAACAGGCAACAGCCGCCCAGACAACTTACCCAAAGACCTGGGTACAAAAATATAGTCGAGCCTCCGCTCAACCCCCCTGGAGTTGCGCCATGTAGGACCGGCCATTTTCGGAGTAGTGTGCAGACCACCATCAACCAGACCATGGCAAGCCATTAGCCTGGTAATGGCGCCTGCACTGCTATCCCCCCCTATTCCTAAATCTGTATTAAAATCCCCCCCTATCACTAATTTCCTATTTGTGACACACAGGGGCGTCAGACAGTCCACCATCTCCCTCCTGTCTGCCACCACCTGTGGCCCATACACCACCACTAATCTAAATTTACAATCCCTTATCGTGACATCCACCCCTATAACCCTCCCCTGCATTACCACAAAAGAATCCTCCACTTTTACCTCCCTGTGCCCACACAAAATCCCTACCCCCGATGAGTGCACCCCCCCAATACCCCAAACCGACTCCCCCTTGTCCCACTCCCTCTTAAACCTACTAACATCCCCTCCATCCCTCAGGTGAACCTCCTGTAAAAAACAAAAATCAAACCCCACACCCTCCAAATAACTAAAAACCGCCCTCCTCTTAACAAAATCCCTTAAACCCCTTACATTTAAAGTAACAAAAGTAAAATTAGACTCCATGAAAGAATCAAATAAAAACATGTAATACACTCAAATTCTAAACCCAGACAGAAAAAAACAAAAACAGGAGACTCACCCGATGCTCCCCTGCTCCATATCTACCGGTGAAAACACCATCCGTACTCCCGACATCCCCCCCACTTCCTCCATCTCACCAACCCAGGATGCAGGAATAGTGTTTGGCTCCGGGGTGCCCTGCACCCTGGGTCTACCCCCACAATCCTCCCCCTCCCCAGTGCTGCAGCTGGATTGGAAAAAAATCGGGGAGGCTGAGTCCCCAAACAAAAAACTCCCCACCTCCTCCTGTACCCAGTCCTGAGTCTTGTTAGGTGTGTCCCCACCCAACAGAAGTTGAGGGCCTGGGGAAACCAGCAGCAACCCAGAGGTTTCTCCCACCCCCATCACTCTCTTGGCCATCCCCTCCCTCTCACTGTCGGCCAATCGCACCCTCCTCTTCATTCTCTTCTTTGGTGATGGCGGTAGTGGAGAGATACCACCCTCCCCCCCCACCAGCTCCTCCACCATACCCCTCATCTCTTCCACCAGGGCACTTTCCCCCCAGTCCACTTGCTCTTCCACCGTCTCCTTCTCCAACACTCCTCCCTCGCTTTCTTCTCTCTCATGCTCCTCCACTCGGTTGCCTTCTTCCGCCGCTTTTCCTGGTTCTCCTACTCCCGTGCCTTCCGTTTCCTTCTCTCTTCCATCCGCCGCTTCTTGCTCCTCCTCCTTCCTTGCGGCCTTCCCCTCTGGACCTGTACTCTGGTCATGAGGCTTGCTTCCTTCCCCCCCTCTTCTTCCCCCATCCCCCGCTCCTGCTCCCCCCCCAGCCGCAGACGCATATGACCTCTGACGAGCCGGGCACCCCCGCCACAGGTGTGCTGACGAGCCACACCCGTGGCACGCCTTAGGCTTGTCACAATCCTTCGCCTCGTGTTCCTCAGATCCACAAAATCTGCATTTTCTTGTGCTGCACGAGGCGAATATGTGGCCGTAGGCCATACAGCGCCTGCAAAATGGGGGCTGACGTGTATAAAACAACGTCCCCCTGTCAGCCCCTAGGGAGAACATAGCAGGAGGATGGAGGTAGCCACCATGTCCCTTTGGGTCCTCTCTGAGGAGGGCCTGGAAGCCTCTCCTCCCATTCCAAAACCCAAGGGAGTCTTTGAGGTGCCTTGCTGAGGAGACGTTATCCATGTATCTCCCCAGAAAGGCCCTCACCTCTTCATCCTTAACGTATGGGTTGTAAATGTTGACAGTTACAACCCTAAAGTTATTCTTCGCCAGGCTTGTTATTTCATAGTGGCTCATCGGCCTCTCGCCTCCCACTGCTCTTGCCCTTCTCAGGATATCATCGTGTTTCTCCTCTGTATATAGTGCCACGTCGTATGCTCCCTCCAACGAGTTGCCTTGGAAACAAAACACGTCCTTCACCGTCAGCTTTAGAATCCCCATCAATATTATCCTTCCAAAAGTTTCCCGTCCTAAAGGCTCCAACTCCTTTTCCTTCCAAGCAAAACGAATCGTGTTGGCCAGCCCAATCCCAGGGACCGACCGTGTTGATGTATTTAGCACCATCTCCACAAGGAGAATGGCGCCCCGTTCTCTTCTCTTCTCTTCTCTTCCAAAACAATGAAAAAAGAAAATCCAAAGTGACTGCGCCAATTTTTTTTTTTTTTTAATAAAAAATAATTTATTATCTTCAATACCATTCATTCTTTACAACTCATAATTTTCATACATACTCAAATAATGGTATTTTAATTTAACTAATTTAACTAAACATAAACCCCAAACAAAACCTCAGGGGAGCATCTTCCCTCCCGTCACCCTACAAAATACCTTTCCCTATCTCCCCATCCCTAATCTATCCCCTTACAAATCTAAATGACACCCAGCCCTAAACCCCCCTTCCACCTCTCCCGAGCAGCATGCTGCCCCCACTTCCTCTCCTCCCTCTTCATCCTCCCCCTCAAATCTCCTTCCACCCTCCTCACTATCCCTTCCACCCCCCAATCTCTCCCTGTCTTCACCATGTTCTGCCTGGCTTCCCACAGCCCCCGTTTAAAGAGACTCATGAGAAGCCAGAGCAGAAACCTGTCCCTATCCGTCCCTCTCGCTCTCCCTACACCTCTCTCTAACCTGGCCCACGTCAATACAAAATCCCCCCTTACCAAACCTAACAACACCCGTGCCCTAGACCATACTACTCCGGCAAAGGCACAGTCCCAAAAGACATGGCGCACAGTCTCCTCCCTGCCACAAGAGGATCTTGGACAGGTGGGGGATTGCACCAAACTATACCGGTACATGATGGAACGTACCGGCAAGCACCTATGGAGGCTCAACCAATTCAGGTCCTTGAGCCTGTTGTCCAGACCCCGCGTCTGCACTCCCTCCCAGACCACTTCCGAGATGCCCACTACAGGCACCGGACTCCCTGCCTTTCTGGCCTCCTCGTACAGGTGCCTGTGATCTAAACCTACTCGGGCAACTTCAACCTCAGGGTGCGCACGCAGCCACTTGGCCGCATGACCAAAGTGCCACGGCAGCTGTTCTGCCCGAGGACCCGTGTTAGACCACACCATTATGCTTCTCGCCTGATATGAGAAGAACACCCGCAGGAGGTAACCGGATGGGTGTATCACTGGATGAGCAAGCTCCGTTAACAAGAAAGAAACAAAAATTGTGTCCAGCTTGAGGGGGAAATGTGGTACCCCCCTACCTCCCTCCCCGATGGGACAGATCATGCGCGCCCTGGCGACCCACTCGCACCTGCCACTCCACATGAACTGAAACACAAGCCTCACTAGAGGCCTCCTCAGACAAGCCGGCAATGGGTAGATGTACGCCAAATACAAAAGAGACGGCAACACATCCACCTTTAGGACCAGGACTTTGCCCATAAAAGACAAATACCTAGCCTTCCACATTGCTAGCTTCCTCTGTACCACTGCGATACGCATGTTCCAGTTCAGCGTCGCTGAGCCGGAGGTCTCAAAATGGACCCCGAGAATCCTCAGGGCCCCCTCACAGAGAGATAACCCCCCGGGCACATCCGTTCTACCGCGCCATCTACCGAAAAACTTGACGGAAGACTTTGCATGGTTCAGAACCGCTCCCGACGCTCGGGTGAAATCCCCAAAGATGGCAAGGGACCTTGTCAGGCACGAGTCCTTGCACAGCAGCAAGGAAGTGTCGTCGGCGTACTGCGTCATCTTAACACGCAGCCCACCACTTCCAGGGATCAACAAGCCTTCCACCCCTGTGTCTGCCCTAATGGCAGCCCCCAGAGGCTCCATGTACAGAACGAAGAGGAGAGCCGAGAGTGGGCACCCCTGCCTGACCCCAGACGAGAGGTCAAAAACGTCACCCAAGTGACTATTTACACTAACTCGGCACCCCGCTCCGACATATAATGTACGAATCCATCCTATGAACTTCTCCCCAAATCCTAATCGACCTAACACTCTGAATAAAAAGGATCTATTCACGCGATCAAAGGCTTTCGCCTGATCTAGCGCTGCTACCATTAAAGGCAGTCCTCTATCTTCAACCCAAGCGATAGAGTCCCTGATTAACTGTAGGTTCCATCTAATAGAGCGGCCCTCTACCCCGCACGTCTGATCCTCATGAACGACGTAGGGAAGGGCTGTGCGCAACCGGTCTGCTAAAACCTTTGCAAGTAGCTTGTAATCTACGCACAGCATGGTCAATGGCCGCCAGTTGCCAAGGTCTGTTACTTCCCCCTTCTTATATAAAAGTGACAGCACACCAACAGCCATTGATCCCCCCGGGACCCCCGTCTCAAGGATGGCCTTCAAGACTTCGAGGACCACTGGTCCAAGTATACCCCAAAACTTGAGATAAAACTCAGCCGGCAGCCCATCCATCCCAGGCACCTTCCCTTTTCCCATCCTCCTAAGAGCGCTCTCAACCTCTTCTAGTGAAATCTGGGCCTCCATCACTTCTCTAATGTCCTCCGGCAACCGCCTGGACAAGTGTTCTAAAAACACATTTCCCTGCTCTACATCTATTTCCCTTTCCTTAAATAAACCTTGGAAATGATCAGTTGTCACCCTGACCTTATCCTCTGGTTCTCTAACTATACTACCATTTTCTTCCCTAATGCCATGCATTACCTTCCTACTCTGTCTGGCCCTAACCGACTTAAAGAACATAGCGGAACAAGTCTCATTGTGTTCTAGAAAGCCACTATGCGCACGCTCCAGGAAAGCTCGAGCCTTCCGCTCCTGCAACTCCCTGAGCTGCGCCTTTAGGGTAGCGGATCTCTCCCAGTCAAACGACCCGCCGAGGTTGCCTGCCTCATACTCGAGTTCAATTAACCTTTGGATACGATCCACCTCCCTCCTCTCCTCCCTTTTTTTCCTCTTGCAATACCCTATTATAAAAGCCCTAATCCTCACCTTAACTAATTCCCACCACTCTAACACCCCCTCGCACATGGACCGGAGGCCTTCAAGCCTCCAAAAGAAATCATAAAACCTGTCAACAAAGCCTGCTCCTCCAGCACATCCCGATCTAACTTCCAGTACCCCCTACCAAAGAGGCAGACTGGAGACCCCACCTGCAGGAGCACCCCGTCGTGATCCGAAAAGAAAACAGGCAACAGCCGCCCAGACAACTTACCCAAAGACCTGGGTACAAAAATATAGTCGAGCCTCCGCTCAACCCCCCTGGAGTTGCGCCATGTAGGACCGGCCATTTTCGGAGTAGTGTGCAGACCACCATCAACCAGACCATGGCAAGCCATTAGCCTGGTAATGGCGCCTGCACTGCTATCCCCCCCTATTCCTAAATCTGTATTAAAATCCCCCCCTATCACTAATTTCCTATTTGTGACACACAGGGGCGTCAGACAGTCCACCATCTCCCTCCTGTCTGCCACCACCTGTGGCCCATACACCACCACTAATCTAAATTTACAATCCCTTATCGTGACATCCACCCCTATAACCCTCCCCTGCATTACCACAAAAGAATCCTCCACTTTTACCTCCCTGTGCCCACACAAAATCCCTACCCCCGATGAGTGCACCCCCCCAATACCCCAAACCGACTCCCCCTTGTCCCACTCCCTCTTAAACCTACTAACATCCCCTCCATCCCTCAGGTGAACCTCCTGTAAAAAACAAAATCAAACCCCACACCCTCCAAATAACTAAAAACCGCCCTCCTCTTAACAAAATCCCTTAAACCCCTTACATTTAAAGTAACAAAAGTAAAATTAGACTCCATGAAAGAATCAAATAAAAACATGTAATACACTCAAATTCTAAACCCAGACAGAAAAAAACAAAAACAGGAGACTCACCCGATGCTCCCCTGCTCCATATCTACCGGTGAAAACACCATCCGTACTCCCGACATCCCCCCACTTCCTCCATCTCACCAACCCAGGATGCAGGAATAGTGTTTGGCTCCGGGGTGCCCTGCACCCTGGGTCTACCCCCACAATCCTCCCCCTCCCCAGTGCTGCAGCTGGATTGGAAAAAAATCGGGGAGGCTGAGTCCCCAAACAAAAAACTCCCCACCTCCTCCTGTACCCAGTCCTGAGTCTTGTTAGGTGTGTCCCCACCCAACAGAAGTTGAGGGCCTGGGGAAACCAGCAGCAACCCAGAGGTTTCTCCCACCCCCATCACTCTCTTGGCCATCCCCTCCCTCTCACTGTCGGCCAATCGCACCCTCCTCTTCATTCTCTTCTTTGGTGATGGCGGTAGTGGAGAGATACCACCCTCCCCCCCCACCAGCTCCTCCACCATACCCCTCATCTCTTCCACCAGGGCACTTTCCCCCCAGTCCACTTGCTCTTCCACCGTCTCCTTCTCCAACACTCCTCCCTCGCTTTCTTCTCTCTCATGCTCCTCCACTCGGTTGCCTTCTTCCGCCGCTTTTCCTGGTTCTCCTACTCCCGTGCCTTCCGTTTCCTTCTCTCTTCCATCCGCCGCTTCTTGCTCCTCCTCCTTCCTTGCGGCCTTCCCCTCTGGACCTGTACTCTGGTCATGAGGCTTGCTTCCTTCCCCCCCTCTTCTTCCCCCATCCCCCGCTCCTGCTCCCCCCCCAGCCGCAGACGCATATGACCTCTGACGAGCCGGGCACCCCCGCCACAGGTGTGCTGACGAGCCACACCCGTGGCACGCCTTAGGCTTGTCACAATCCTTCGCCTCGTGTTCCTCAGATCCACAAAATCTGCATTTTCTTGTGCTGCACGAGGCGAATATGTGGCCGTAGGCCATACAGCGCCTGCAAAATGGGGGCTGACGTGTATAAAACAACGTCCCCCTGTCAGCCCCTAGGGAGAACATAGCAGGAGGATGGAGGTAGCCACCATGTCCCTTTGGGTCCTCTCTGAGGAGGGCCTGGAAGCCTCTCCTCCCATTCCAAAACCCAAGGGAGTCTTTGAGGTGCCTTGCTGAGGAGACGTTATCCATGTATCTCCCCAGAAAGGCCCTCACCTCTTCATCCTTAACGTATGGGTTGTAAATGTTGACAGTTACAACCCTAAAGTTATTCTTCGCCAGGCTTGTTATTTCATAGTGGCTCATCGGCCTCTCGCCTCCCACTGCTCTTGCCCTTCTCAGGATATCATCGTGTTTCTCCTCTGTATATAGTGCCACGTCGTATGCTCCCTCCAACGAGTTGCCTTGGAAACAAAACACGTCCTTCACCGTCAGCTTTAGAATCCCCATCAATATTATCCTTCCAAAAGTTTCCCGTCCTAAAGGCTCCAACTCCTTTTCCTTCCAAGCAAAACGAATCGTGTTGGCCAGCCCAATCCCAGGGACCGACCGTGTTGATGTATTTAGCACCATCTCCACAAGGAGAATGGCGCCCCGTTCTCTTCTCTTCTCTTCTCTTCCAAAACAATGAAAAAAGAAAATCCAAAGTGACTGCGCCAATTTTTTTTTTTTTTTTAATAAAAAATAATTTATTATCTTCAATACCATTCATTCTTTACAACTCATAATTTTCATACATACTCAAATAATGGTATTTTAATTTAACTAATTTAACTAAACATAAACCCCAAACAAAACCTCAGGGGAGCATCTTCCCTCCCGTCACCCTACAAAATACCTTTCCCTATCTCCCCATCCCTAATCTATCCCCTTACAAATCTAAATGACACCCAGCCCTAAACCCCCCTTCCACCTCTCCCGAGCAGCATGCTGCCCCCACTTCCTCTCCTCCCTCTTCATCCTCCCCCTCAAATCTCCTTCCACCCTCCTCACTATCCCTTCCACCCCCCAATCTCTCCCTGTCTTCACCATGTTCTGCCTGGCTTCCCACAGCCCCCGTTTAAAGAGACTCATGAGAAGCCAGAGCAGAAACCTGTCCCTATCCGTCCCTCTCGCTCTCCCTACACCTCTCTCTAACCTGGCCCACGTCAATACAAAATCCCCCCTTACCAAACCTAACAACACCCGTGCCCTAGACCATACTACTCCGGCAAAGGCACAGTCCCAAAAGACATGGCGCACAGTCTCCTCCCTGCCACAAGAGGATCTTGGACAGGTGGGGGATTGCACCAAACTATACCGGTACATGATGGAACGTACCGGCAAGCACCTATGGAGGCTCAACCAATTCAGGTCCTTGAGCCTGTTGTCCAGACCCCGCGTCTGCACTCCCTCCCAGACCACTTCCGAGATGCCCACTACAGGCACCGGACTCCCTGCCTTTCTGGCCTCCTCGTACAGGTGCCTGTGATCTAAACCTACTCGGGCAACTTCAACCTCAGGGTGCGCACGCAGCCACTTGGCCGCATGACCAAAGTGCCACGGCAGCTGTTCTGCCCGAGGACCCGTGTTAGACCACACCATTATGCTTCTCGCCTGATATGAGAAGAACACCCGCAGGAGGTAACCGGATGGGTGTATCACTGGATGAGCAAGCTCCGTTAACAAGAAAGAAACAAAAATTGTGTCCAGCTTGAGGGGGAAATGTGGTACCCCCCCTACCTCCCTCCCCGATGGGACAGATCATGCGCGCCCTGGCGACCCACTCGCACCTGCCACTCCACATGAACTGAAACACAAGCCTCACTAGAGGCCTCCTCAGACAAGCCGGCAATGGGTAGATGTACGCCAAATACAAAAGAGACGGCAACACATCCACCTTTAGGACCAGGACTTTGCCCATAAAAGACAAATACCTAGCCTTCCACATTGCTAGCTTCCTCTGTACCACTGCGATACGCATGTTCCAGTTCAGCGTCGCTGAGCCGGAGGTCTCAAAATGGACCCCGAGAATCCTCAGGGCCCCCTCACAGAGAGATAACCCCCCGGGCACATCCGTTCTACCGCGCCATCTACCGAAAAACTTGACGGAAGACTTTGCATGGTTCAGAACCGCTCCCGACGCTCGGGTGAAATCCCCAAAGATGGCAAGGGACCTTGTCAGGCACGAGTCCTTGCACAGCAGCAAGGAAGTGTCGTCGGCGTACTGCGTCATCTTAACACGCAGCCCACCACTTCCAGGGATCAACAAGCCTTCCACCCCTGTGTCTGCCCTAATGGCAGCCCCCAGAGGCTCCATGTACAGAACGAAGAGGAGAGCCGAGAGTGGGCACCCCTGCCTGACCCCAGACGAGAGGTCAAAAACGTCACCCAAGTGACTATTTACACTAACTCGGCACCCCGCTCCGACATATAATGTACGAATCCATCCTATGAACTTCTCCCCAAATCCTAATCGACCTAACACTCTGAATAAAAAGGATCTATTCACGCGATCAAAGGCTTTCGCCTGATCTAGCGCTGCTACCATTAAAGGCAGTCCTCTATCTTCAACCCAAGCGATAGAGTCCCTGATTAACTGTAGGTTCCATCTAATAGAGCGGCCCTCTACCCCGCACGTCTGATCCTCATGAACGACGTAGGGAAGGGCTGTGCGCAACCGGTCTGCTAAAACCTTTGCAAGTAGCTTGTAATCTACGCACAGCATGGTCAATGGCCGCCAGTTGCCAAGGTCTGTTACTTCCCCCTTCTTATATAAAAGTGACAGCACACCAACAGCCATTGATCCCCCCGGGACCCCCGTCTCAAGGATGGCCTTCAAGACTTCGAGGACCACTGGTCCAAGTATACCCCAAAACTTGAGATAAAACTCAGCCGGCAGCCCATCCATCCCAGGCACCTTCCCTTTTCCCATCCTCCTAAGAGCGCTCTCAACCTCTTCTAGTGAAATCTGGGCCTCCATCACTTCTCTAATGTCCTCCGGCAACCGCCTGGACAAGTGTTCTAAAAACACATTTCCCTGCTCTACATCTATTTCCCTTTCCTTAAATAAACCTTGGAAATGATCAGTTGTCACCCTGACCATATCCTCTGGTTCTCTAACTATACTACCATTTTCTTCCCTAATGCCATGCATTACCTTCCTACTCTGTCTGGCCCTAACCGACTTAAAGAACATAGCGGAACAAGTCTCATTGTGTTCTAGAAAGCCACTATGCGCACGCTCCAGGAAAGCTCGAGCCTTCCGCTCCTGCAACTCCCTGAGCTGCGCCTTTAGGGTAGCGGATCTCTCCCAGTCAAACGACCCGCCGAGGTTGCCTGCCTCATACTCGAGTTCAATTAACCTTTGGATACGATCCACCTCCCTCCTCTCCTCCCTTTTTTTCCTCTTGCAATACCCTATTATAAAAGCCCTAATCCTCACCTTAACTAATTCCCACCACTCTAACACCCCCTCGCACATGGACCGGAGGCCTTCAAGCCTCCAAAAGAAATCATAAAACCTGTCAACAAAAGCCTGCTCCTCCAGCACATCCCGATCTAACTTCCAGTACCCCCTACCAAAGAGGCAGACTGGAGACCCCACCTGCAGGAGCACCCCGTCGTGATCCGAAAAGAAAACAGGCAACAGCCGCCCAGACAACTTACCCAAAGACCTGGGTACAAAAATATAGTCGAGCCTCCGCTCAACCCCCCTGGAGTTGCGCCATATTGGACCGGCCATTTTCGGAGTAGTGTGCAGACCACCATCAACCAGACCATGGCAAGCCATTAGCCTGGTAATGGCGCCTGCACTGCTATCCCCCCCTATTCCTAAATCTGTATTAAAATCCCCCCCTATCACTAATTTCCTATTTGTGACACACAGGGGCGTCAGACAGTCCACCATCTCCCTCCTGTCTGCCACCACCTGTGGCCCATACACCACCACTAATCTAAATTTACAATCCCTTATCGTGACATCCACCCCTATAACCCTCCCCTGCATTACCACAAAAGAATCCTCCACTTTTACCTCCCTGTGCCCACACAAAATCCCTACCCCCGATGAGTGCACCCCCCCAATACCCCAAACCGACTCCCCCTTGTCCCACTCCCTCTTAAACCTACTAACATCCCCTCCATCCCTCAGGTGAACCTCCTGTAAAAAACAAAAATCAAACCCCACACCCTCCAAATAACTAAAAACCGCCCTCCTCTTAACAAAATCCCTTAAACCCCTTACATTTAAAGTAACAAAAGTAAAATTAGACCCCATGAAAGAATCAAATAAAAACATGTAATACACTCAAATTCTAAACCCAGACAGAAAAAAACAAAAACAGGAGACTCACCCGATGCTCCCCTGCTCCATATCTACCGGTGAAAACACCATCCGTACTCCCGACATCCCCCCCACTTCCTCCATCTCACCAACCCAGGATGCAGGAATAGTGTTTGGCTCCGGGGTGCCCTGCACCCTGGGTCTACCCCCACAATCCTCCCCCTCCCCAGTGCTGCAGCTGGATTGGAAAAAAATCGGGGAGGCTGAGTCCCCAAACAAAAAACTCCCCACCTCCTCCTGTACCCAGTCCTGAGTCTTGTTAGGTGTGTCCCCACCCAACAGAAGTTGAGGGCCTGGGGAAACCAGCAGCAACCCAGAGGTTTCTCCCACCCCCATCACTCTCTTGGCCATCCCCTCCCTCTCACTGTCGGCCAATCGCACCCTCCTCTTCATTCTCTTCTTTGGTGATGGCGGTAGTGGAGAGATACCACCCTCCCCCCCCACCAGCTCCTCCACCATACCCCTCATCTCTTCCACCAGGGCACTTTCCCCCCAGTCCACTTGCTCTTCCACCGTCTCCTTCTCCAACACTCCTCCCTCGCTTTCTTCTCTCTCATGCTCCTCCACTCGGTTGCCTTCTTCCGCCGCTTTTCCTGGTTCTCCTACTCCCGTGCCTTCCGTTTCCTTCTCTCTTCCATCCGCCGCTTCTTGCTCCTCCTCCTTCCTTGCGGCCTTCCCCTCTGGACCTGTACTCTGGTCATGAGGCTTGCTTCCTTCCCCCCCTCTTCTTCCCCCATCCCCCGCTCCTGCTCCCCCCCCAGCCGCAGACGCATATGACCTCTGACGAGCCGGGCACCCCCGCCACAGGTGTGCTGACGAGCCACACCCGTGGCACGCCTTAGGCTTGTCACAATCCTTCGCCTCGTGTTCCTCAGATCCACAAAATCTGCATTTTCTTGTGCTGCACGAGGCGAATATGTGGCCGTAGGCCATACAGCGCCTGCAAAATGGGGGCTGACGTGTATAAAACAACGTCCCCCTGTCAGCCCCTAGGGAGAACATAGCAGGAGGATGGAGGTAGCCACCATGTCCCTTTGGGTCCTCTCTGAGGAGGGCCTGGAAGCCTCTCCTCCCATTCCAAAACCCAAGGGAGTCTTTGAGGTGCCTTGCTGAGGAGACGTTATCCATGTATCTCCCCAGAAAGGCCCTCACCTCTTCATCCTTAACGTATGGGTTGTAAATGTTGACAGTTACAACCCTAAAGTTATTCTTCGCCAGGCTTGTTATTTCATAGTGGCTCATCGGCCTCTCGCCTCCCACTGCTCTTGCCCTTCTCAGGATATCATCGTGTTTCTCCTCTGTATATAGTGCCACGTCGTATGCTCCCTCCAACGAGTTGCCTTGGAAACAAAACACGTCCTTCACCGTCAGCTTTAGAATCCCCATCAATATTATCCTTCCAAAAGTTTCCCGTCCTAAAGGCTCCAACTCCTTTTCCTTCCAAGCAAAACGAATCGTGTTGGCCAGCCCAATCCCAGGGACCGACCGTGTTGATGTATTTAGCACCATCTCCACAAGGAGAATGGCGCCCCGTTCTCTTCTCTTCTCTTCTCTTCCAAAACAATGAAAAAAGAAAATCCAAAGTGACTGCGCCAATCTGGTGCAAACTAACACAGAGACAGGAACAATCACCCACAAACACACAGTGAAACCCAGGCTACCTAAATATGGTTCCCAATCAGAGACAACGATAATCACCTGACTCTGATTGAGAACCGCCTCAGGCAGCCATAGACTTTACTAGACAACCCTACTCAGCCACAATCCCAATGCCTACTAAAACCCCAAATCAAAAAACACACCACAAAATAAACCCATGTCACACCCTGGCCTGACCAAATAAATAAAGAAAACACAAAATACTAAGACCAAGGCGTGACACATACTCATTCCTATAAGGATACATTTTTTAACAACCTTTTTTTTAACCTTTATTTAACCAGGCAAATCACTTAAGAACAAATTCCTATTTACAATGACGGCCTACAAAAAGGTAAAAGGCCTCCTGCGGGTACAGGTGATTCAAAATGTAAATAAATTAAATAAAAATATAGGACAAAGCACACATCACGACAAGAGAGACAACACACCACTACATAAAGAGAGACCTAAGACAACAACATGGCATGGCAGCAACACATGACAACACAGCATGGTAGCAACACAACATACAACAACATGGTAGCAACACAACATGGTAGCAGCACAAAACATGGTACAAACATTTGTCGTGTCTTTACTGTCATTAAATGAGACTTCGTTTTTATCAAATATTCTCTGTAATTAGTATTACGCGATTAAACTGATTAATCATGTAACTGTAAATAACTAGGAAGTCGGGGCACCAAGGAAAATAATCAGATTACAAAGTTATAATTTTCCTAATATAACTTTTCAGATATTTTCATATCTGATCAATAGTCTTCTGAATGAATGAATGATTTATTTTACCTCACGTTCGTCTCATTCCAAACGTTGTAAATTGTTGGTTATCTGCACGAACCCAGTCTTCACTATGTGTCATCCATACATCAATAGTCTCAAATAATGTATTTATTAACTAACTAAACAATCACAGAAGTGCACACACAAACAAACAGAATAAAAATGGTTACAAGAAATGATAGGGGAATGTGCCCTAGTGGGCTAAACCGGTATGGCGGCTTGTTAGACAAAAAGGGAAGTGGGGGTCGACTGAGAAGTCCCTACAGAGTTGATAATTATAACAATTGAAATGCTAATCCTTTGCACATGAACGCTCACTCATTCGGGAACAATTGCAATCAATATATATATTTACGCTCCGTGTGTCATCTCGATCGCTGTTGATAAGTTAGTTTCTGTTAGAGAGTTTCCGTCTTCTCTCTCTCTCTCTGTCGTGGGTAGTTCAGAGTGACATTCATTCATGTTGTTGTAGAATGGATGTCTCTGCGGTTGTCGTTCTTCGCATTCAATGATACCGAATTCCTAGCTGCAGACTAGTCATTAATATCAAAGACTTGTTCTTATTCTGTCGGTGTCAATAGTCTAAGAGTTTAACCACGTGGTATGGTTAAAAGATTCAGCAATCGTCTCAACCTTTGTCCTCTCGTAATGAAGAAAAGGGAATTGGAGTTTTCTTCATTAAACAGTCCAGAATCACATTACACAATTTTACAAACAGTATCATCCTCACTCATTCATCTTATACAACAATTAGATGTAAACCTCATATCTGAGGCTATTATATAAACAGCGTTATGGTAATGTGGCCACACCGTCTCCCATGAGCTTCACCAAAATGTAACAAACTGACCAGTTCGTAGCTGGATTCTTCACCGATCTTTTATACCTTCTCCGGAACATAAATGTTGTTCGGGCCTCAAGTTCTGTGAGGTGGAAGAAATTCCTTTGTTCTCTATGAAACTTCACTCTGTCTCTATACTGTGTGGCCATGAGGCAGGGTCTTCCCTAGGAATTTACAACCTCTCTGACCACTGCAGCCTGGTTGTAGGAGCAGAGAGAGGGGGATGGTGCTCGCTGTACCCAAAGAGGGCAACGTCATGACAACAGCGTTATGGTAATGTGGCCGCACCGTCTCCCATGAGCCCCACAAAATTGCACCAAACGAACCAGTTCGTAGCTGGATTCTTCACTGATCTTTTATACCTTCTCCGGAACATAAATGTTATTCGGACCTCAAGTTCTGTGAGGTAGAAGAAATTCCTTTGTTTTCTATGAAAATTCGCTCTGTCTCTATACTGTGGCCATGAGGAGATAATCTCCTCCAGGAATTTACGACCTCTCTCTGACCACAGCAGCCTAGGTGTAGGATGCAGAGAGAGGGGGATGGGGCTTGCTGTACCCAAAGAGGGCAACGTCATGACACATTATTGGGCACAGACAACAGCACAAAGGGCAAGAAGGTAGAGACAACAATAATTCACGCAAAGCAGCCACAACTGTCATTAAGAGTGTCCATGAGTCTTTGAATGAAGAAATTGAGATAAAACTGTCCAGTTTGAGTGTTTGTTACAGCTCGTTCCAGTCGCTAGCTGCAGTGAACTGAAAAGAAGCGCTTTGGGGACCTTTAACAGAATGTGACTGGCAGAACGGGTGTTGTATGTGGAGGATGAAGGCTGCAATAGATGTCTCAGATAGGGGGGAGTGAGGCCTAAGAGGGTTTTATAAATAAGCACCAACCAGTGGGTCTTGCAACAGGTATACAGAGATGACCAGTTTACAGAGGAGTATAGAGTGCAGTGATGTGTCCTATAAGGAATATTGGTGGCAAATCTGATGGCCGAATGGTAAAGAACAACTTCAACCCTATTTTATTTTTAAGGGGATAGATCAGCTAATAAATTAGCAGATTTAAGTGTATCAAATGAGATTACTTGCAACTAATACCACCCCCCCCCCCCCCCTTTTCTATATAATGCCCCTACCCCCATTTCCCCTGGTTTTCCCCTCAGTGGAAAACATACAAATTCAAGTCTAACTTTCAACTGAGAACTACTAGGAGAAAATGTGCAATTTACAAGTGTTTCTCCATGCTATTACACACTGGATATTTGAACCATATAATGTTTGTGAATTACATATTTTTCCTCCTCCCCTCTTGCTTCTGCACATAATTCCCTTTTCACGTCTCTCTCTGTATGTGTTGGTCTACTCTAATTAACAGGTTCTCTCAGAACTGCAAAGTACCTAGGTGTCTGGCTAGACTGCAAACTCTCCTTCCAGACTCATATCAAACATCTCCAATCGAAAATCAAATCAAGAGTCGGCTTTCTATTCCGCAACAAAGCCTCCTTCACTCACGCCGCCAAGCTTACCCTAGTAAAACTGACTATCCTACCGATCCTCGACTTCGGCGATGTCATCTACAAAATGGCTTCCAACACTCTACTCAGCAAACTGGATGCAGTTTATCACAGTGCCATCCGTTTTGTCACTAAAGCACCTTATACCACCCACCACTGCGACTTGTATGCTCTAGTCGGCTGGCCCTCGCTACATATTCGTCGCCAGACCCACTGGCTCCAGGTCATCTACAAGTCCATGCTAGGTAAAGCTCCGCCTTATCTCAGCTCACTGGTCACGATAGCAACACCCATCCGTAGCACGCGCTCCAGCAGGTGTATCTCACTGATCATCCCTAAAGCCAACACCTCATTTGGCCGCCTTTCGTTCCAGTACTCTGCTGCCTGTGACTGGAACGAATTGCAAAAATCGCTGAAGTTGGAGACTTTTATCTCCCTCACCAACTTCAAACATCAGCTATCTGAGCAGCTAACCGATCGCTGCAGCTGTACATAGTCTATTGGTAAATAGCCCACCCTTTTTCACCTACCTCATCCCCATACTGTTTTTATTTATTTACTTTTCTGCTCTTCTGCACACCAATATCTCTACCTGTACATGACCATCTGATCATTCATCACTCCAGTGTTAATCTGCAAAATTGTAATTATTTGCCTACCTCCTCATGCCTTTTGCACACATTGTATATAGACTCCCCCTTTGGTTTCTACTGTGTTATTGACTTGTTAATTGTTTACTCCATGTGTAACTCTTTGTTGTCTGCTCACACTGCTATGCTTTATCTTGGCCAGGTCGCAGTTGCAAATGAGAACTTGTTCTCAACTAGCCTACCTGGTTAAATAAAGGTGAAATAAAAAATAAAAAAGATACGCTACTATGGGCGATTTACACATTTTCCCCATTCACTTGCACTCTGGATATTTGAACCATAATTCTTACAGTATATTATTCTCCACAGCATCTCTTCTACACATAATTGCCTCTTCTCTTCCATCTCTGTGTTGATTGATTGGGTGTATCCCAAAATGGAACCCTATTCCATATTTAGTGCACACTACCCTATAGGCCCATATCAAAATATAGTGCACTATATAGGGAATAGGGTGCCATTGAGACTTAGCCATGAACAGGTGAACAGAGGTATGCTAAAACAGACAGGGTCTCCCTGAGGTCTGAAGGAGAAAGCTTAACTCTGCTCGTCGCTTGATTTAAATCACAGCTGATCCACTAGACTAGATCGTCCTCCCCACATCTCCTAGCCCTCATGTGACTCCTCTATTTACAGTTGGTTTATTTATACACTCTCTTAGTAATATGTTAATCATCTGATTTAAATTTCTGTTGACCTCTTTAGCAAACAAGTCAATAGGCATGTACTGTCTTTCATCTGTATAGGCTACTGATTTGTGTATAGTGATACATCTGTAGCCTATTGACGACATTTTATTATGTGAAACTGTGAAAAGCTTATTTCCTGGGTTGGCAGGTAGCCTATTGGTTAAGATCCCTGGGACAGTAACTGTAAAGGTTGTCGGTTCAAATCCCTGAGCCGACTATGTGAAAAATCTGTAGATTTGCACCTGAGCAAAGTACTTAAGCCCAGTTGCTATGGATAAGAGTGTCTACTAAAATGAAATCAAACTTAACTTTCCTACTGGTGTTAGAAAACAGGCTGTGAGTAAGTACTATGGCAACAAAATGGGCCTACAGCCTACAAAGATATGGACACTCTCCCCATCAGAACTTAGAGAACACTGGCAATGCCATCTACGAGGGAGCTCAAGGTATTTCTATCTGCTGTGATAGAAAAATTACATATTTACCTGATTTCTTTGATATTAATGGTTAACAATTCATATTTAACTAATAGTAAGACATTTCTGTTCTACTAATGCTTTGTCTTTATGGTTTCCACTCGAGTTCCCTGGAAGAGTTTAGAACAAGCCCTCATTGTCTCATAATCATCCTGGCATCCCGTGCAGATAACCAGGGTGGAACCATCCATCCAAATACAACATTAAAAGTAACTGGAAGACAAACACAGTCCTGAAATGCAAACAACTTAATCAAATTACAGTGTGTATTATCAAGGTTACATTTATGTTTTAGCTAGTTTTAAACAAAGGACAGAAATAGAACAGAATACAGTAGGTCTGACACACAAACACACTCTGAAACACTTAGGATTCAACTGAGGCCCTTTTAACTAGATGGACAAGAACGCATAGAGCCACCCATGCAGTTAGCTATTGAGACAATGTCTACATACACCATACTGTCTTACATCTGAGTTAGGATTCTGTCCCTCCATCAGATGGAGAGAGAGAGGAGTGTAATAGAAGAGTTTATTTAATCCCTCTCATCTTTCTATCAGAGGAGATTGTGGCATCTGTCTACTGTATCTCCACCTCTCTTTCTCCATCTCCACCTCTCTTTCTCCATCTCTACTGTATCTCCACCTATCTTTCTCCACCTCTCTTTCTCCACCTCTCTTTCTCCACCTCTCTTCTCCATCTCTACTGTATCTCCACCTCTCTTTCTCCATGTCTCTTTCTCCACCTCTCTTCTCCATTTCTACTGTATCTCCACATCTCTTTCTCCACCTCTCTTCTCCATCTCTACTGTATCTCCACCTCTCTTTCTCCATCTCTCTTTCTCCACCTCTCTTCTCCATCTCTACTGTATCTCCACCTCTCTTTTTCCATCTCTCTTTCTCCACCTCTCTTTCTCCACCTCTCTTCTCCATCTCTACTGTATCTCCATCTCTCTTCTCCATTTCTACTGTATCTCCACATCTCTTTCTCCACCTCTCTTCTCCATCTCTACTGTATCTCCACCTCTCTTTCTCCATCTCTCTTTCTCCACCTCTCTTCTCCATCTCTACTGTATCTCCACCTCTCTTTTTCCATCTCTCTTTCTCCACCTCTCTTCTCCATCTCTACTGTATCTCCACCTCTCTTGATCAATCTCTACTGTATCTCCACCTCTCTTTCTCCATCTCCACCTCTCTTTCTCCATCTCTACTGTATCTCCACCTATCTTTCTCCATCTCCACCTCTCTTTCTCCATCTCTAATGTTTCTCCACCTATCTTTCTCCATCTCCACCTCTCTTTCTCCATCTCTACTGTATCTCCACCTATATTTCTTAATCTCTCTTTCTCCACCTCTCTTTATCCATCTCTTCTGCGGGAGTTTAGAGATAATGATAGTAAGGTCAGACTCCATCTCAACAACATGACCTAACTGGCAGCGATACTAGTCATTGTTTCAACATCACTTTGTTATGCAAACACATTATCTGGACCACACACAAATGCACGCACACTATCAGGAACATCAGAAATCAGTGTGTCCCAAATGGCATCCTATTCCCTATATAGTGCACTACTTTTGACCAGAGCCCTATGATGGTGCCATTTGGGACCCACATTACGATTAAACCCTGTCAATCAGGCATTCAAATTGATTTATAAAGCAGATGTCATGAAGTGCTGTTACAGAAACTCAGCCAAACACCTCATAGAAAAAAACAATGCAGATATGTAGAAGCATGGTGGCTAGGAAAAAACTCCCTAGAAAGGCAGGAACCTAGGAATAAACCTAGAGAGGAACGAGGCTCTGAGGGGTGGCCAGTCCTATTCTGGCTGTGTCCAGTGGAGATTATAAGAGTACATGGTAATTAAGTATGGTAATTAGGGCCAGATCATTCTTCAAGATGTTCAAACGTTCATAGATGACCAGCAGGTACAAATAATAATCACAGTGGTTATAGATGGATAAATGTTAGTTGGCTTTTCATAGCCGAGCATTCAGAGGTTGAGACAGAAGGTGCAGATGATAGAGAGAGAGCGAGAGAGAGCGAGAGAGAGAGGGAGTAAAAAATGTGGAAACACCAGGTCAGGGACAAGGTAGCACATCCAGTGAACAGGTCAGGGTTCCATAGCCGCAGGTAGAACAGCAAAAACTGGATCAGCAGCACAACCAGATGGACTGGGGACAGGGACAGCCAGGAGTCGCCAAGCCATGTAGCCCTGAGGCATGGTCCTAAGGCTCAGGTCCTCTGGGAAGAGAGAAAGAGAGCAAAAGAGAGATGGAACAAGTAGAGGGAGCATACAGTACTTAAGATAAAAAAGGACACCAGATAACACAGGAGAATTACACCAGACAGACTGACGCTAGCCCCTGGCATATACACTACTGCCGCGTAGATACTGGACATTGAGATGGGGGTGGGGGGGGGGGGGTTGGGGAACACTGAGGCCACATCCGACGATACCCCGGGACAGGGCTAACGAGGCAGGATATAACCCTACCCACTTTGCCAAAGCACAGCCCACACACTACCAGAGGGATATCAATAGCCCACCAACTTATTACCCCTGAGACAAGGTGGAGTATGGCCCATGAAGATCTCCCTCACCGCAAGAGCCCGAGGGGGCGCAAAATCAGATAGGAAGATGTCAGTGTCTCAACCCACTCAAGTCGAGTATAGCGATATTCAATGTGATGCACCTTCCTAGGGACGGCATGGGATAGCACTAGCAAGAGAGTGACTCATAGGTTCAGAGGCAGAGAATCCCATTGGAGAGAGGGGAGCCAGCCAGGCAGAGACAGCAAGGGTGGTTCGTCACTCCAGTGCCTTGCCATTCACATTCGAACCCCTGGGCCAGACTTTACTCAATCATAGAACCTACTGAAGAGATGAGTCTTCATTAATTAAAGAATTAAAGGTTGAGACCTAGTCTCCGTCTCTCACATAGATCAGCAGACCTTTCCATAAAATGGAGCTCTATAGGAGAAAGCCCTGCCTCTAGCTGTTTGCTTAGAAATTCTAGAAACAATAAGGAGACATCCGTCTTGTGAGCTTATGTGTAGGTATGTATGGCAGAACCAAATTGGAGAGATAGGTAGGAGCAAGTCCATGTCATGCTTTATAGGTTATCAGTAAAACATCGAATCAGCCCTAGCCTTAACAGGATGCCAGAGGCTTGTGCTGGAGTAATATGATCAAATGTTTTGGTTCTAGTCAAGATCTTAGCAGCCGTATTTAGCAATAGCTGAAGTTTATTTAGTGCATTATCCGGGTAGCCGGAGAGTAGAGTATTGCAGTAGTCTAATCTTAAAGTGACAAAAGCATGGATTAGCTTTTCGACATAATTTTTGGAGTAAAAGTGAAGATGAAAAAAAGCTGATCTCTAAATATTTTTCATATGTTGGTCAAAAGAGAGATCAGGGTACAGAGTAACACCAAGATCCTTCACAGTTTTATTTGAGATGACTGTACAACCATCAATATGAACTGTCAGATGAAACAGCAGATCTCTTTGTTTCGTGGGACCTTTAACTAGCATCTCTGTGTTTTCCGTGTTTAAAAGTTGTAAAAAATTCCTTAGGTCTGAAACACAGTCTTCCAGGGTAGGCAATTTTGGGGCTTCACCATGTTTCATCGAAATGTACAGCTGTGTATCTGTTGACATTATGTTTCCGAATAACATCACCAAAAGGTAGCGTATATATAGTGAAAACAATAGTGATCCTAAAGCAGATCCTTGCATAGCTGGTCCTCTGTAATAGAACAGCTGGTCCTCTGTAATAGAACAGCTGGTCCTCTGTAATAGGTCAGCTGGTCCTCTGTAATAGGTCAGCTGGTCCTCTGTAATAGAACAGCTGGTCCTCTGTAATAGGTCAGCTGGTCCTCTGTAATAGAACAGCTGGTCCTCTGTAATAGATCAGCTGGTCCTCTGTAATAGGTCAGCTGGTCCTCTGTAATAGAGCAGCTGGTCCTCTGTAATAGGTCAGCTGGTCCTCTGTAATAGAACAGCTGGTCCTCTGTAATAGAACAGCTGGTCCTCTGTAATAGGTCAGCTGGTCCTCTGTAATAGGTCAGCTGGTCCTCTGTAATAGAACAGCTGGTCCTCTGTAATAGGTCAGCTGGTCCTCTGTAATAGAACAGCTGGTCCTCTGTAATAGATCAGCTGGTCCTCTGTAATAGGTCAGCTGGTCCTCTGTAATAGAGCAGCTGGTCCTCTGTAATAGAACAGCTGGTCCTCTGTAATAGGTCAGCTGGTCCTCTGTAATAGATCAGCTGGTCCTCTGTAATAGAACAGCTGGTCCTCTGTAATAGATCAGCTGGTCCTCTGTAATAGGTCAGCTGGTCCTCTGTAATAGATCAGCTCGTCCTCTGTAATAGAACAGCTGGTACTCTGTAATAGGTCAGCTGGTCCTCTGTAATAGAGCAGCTGGTCCTCTGTAATAGAACAGCTGGTCCTCTGTAATAGATCAGCTGGTCCTCTGTAATAGATCAGCTGGTCCTCTGTAATAGAGCAGCTGGTCCTCTGTAATAGGTCAGCTGGTCCTCTGTAATAGATCAGCTGGTCCTCTGTAATAGAACAGCTGGTCCTCTGTAATAGAGCAGCTGGTCCTCTGTAATAGGTCAGCTGGTCCTCTGTAATAGAGCAGCTGGTCCTCTGTAATAGATCAGCTGGTCCTCTGTAATAGATCAGCTGGTCCTCTGTAATAGATCAGCTGGTCCTCTGTAATAGAGCAGCTGGTCCTCTGTAATAGATCAGCTGGTCCTCTGTAATAGATCAGCTGGTCCTCTGTAATAGAGCAGCTGGTCCTCTGTAATAGATCAGCTGGTCCTCTGTAATAGAGCAGCTGGTCCTCTGTAATAGATCAGCTGGTCCTCTGTAATAGATCAGCTGGTCCTCTGTAATAGAGCAGCTGGTCCTCTGTAAGAGAGCAGCTGGTCCTCTGTAATAGGTCAGCTGGTCCTCTGTAATAGATCAGCTGGTCCTCTGTAATAGATCAGCTGGTCCTCTGTAATAGATCAGCTGGTCCTCTGTAATAGAGCAGCTGGTCCTCTGTAATAGATCAGCTGGTCCTCTGTAATAGATCAGCTGGTCCTCTGTAATAGAGCAGCTGGTCCTCTGTAATAGAACAGCTGGTCCTCTGTAATAGATCAGCTGGTCCTCTGTAATAGAGCAGCTGGTCCTCTGTAATAGGTCAGCTGGTCCTCTGTAATAGAGCAGCTGGTCCTCTGTAATAGATCAGCTGGTCCTCTGTAATAGAGCAGCTGGTCCTCTGTAATAGATCAGCTGGTCCTCTGTAATAGAGCAGCTGGTCCTCTGTAATAGAGCAGCTGGTCCTCTGTAATAGATCAGCTGGTCCTCTGTAATAGAGCAGCTGGTCCTCTGTAATAGATCAGCTGGTCCTCTGTAATCGACACACAGACACACAGACACACAACACACACACACACACACACACACACACACACACACACACACACACACACACACACACACACACACACACACACACACACACACACACACACACACACACACACAAACAGCTTCTTCTCAAGTAAATCCTAAACTCTATTGTATTGGTTCATAAAGGAGACATTATGGTAGTATTGATATTGATAATACTACGATGTTGTTATGAATTCAGTTTTGTCTAATTCAGTTTTCCTTCTTCAATCGATTTCTGGATTGAACACAACTTTTGTCTCTTGCTCACCATCATCCCTATCTGACTATGACCCATATTTATCTCTTCCCCGCCCTCTCCCCAGGTTCCTCCCATCCTATTGGACAAGCAGTTCTCTGACTTCACTCCTGACATCACACCCATCATCCTAGCAGCTCACACCAACAACTATGAGATCATCAAACTGCTGGTGCAGAAGGGGGTGTCTGTGCCCCAGCCACATGAGGTGGGTCTGAATCAGGATATATGCTACACAATGGTTTAGTACTATGGTAAATGATAAAATACTACATGCTACAGTATGATATAGTATGTAATGTAGTACAGTACAATAGTCACAGCAGGCTACACTACACTATACAGTATGATACAATAGTAGAGTACAGTATGATAGTTACAATACTGCCCTCCGTCCCCTAACTCTCCACTACCGGTGTGTGTTTCAGGTGCGCTGTAACTGCATGGAGTGCGTGTCCAGCTCTGATGTGGATAGTCTTCGACACTCCCGCTCACGTCTCAACATCTACAAGGCCCTGGCCAGCCCATCACTCATAGCCCTCTCCAGTGAAGACCCTTTCCTCACAGCCTTCCAGCTCTCCTGGGAACTACAGGAACTCAGCAAGGTGGGGGTTTCAACAGATATTTGCTAAGTTTATTTAATTAAATTAAATTGAGCTGGAGGATGAGTTTGAGTCAAAGAAGAGTGAGGAGTTGTCTCAGCAGTGTACTTTATAAGCAGTCTATGGACTATTAATGTACATACTTAATTCTTATTTGGAACATAAGGCTTCCACAATAGAGTGCCACAGACGCCCATCTTCTGCCTTTTAGGAGATGGACGGTGTTCCATGACCGTGTTTATTTGTGCTCGACTTTTAGCTAACATTTCCTGACTGTTTCAGGTGGAGAATGAGTTTATGTCGGAGTATGAAGAGTTATCTCAGCAGTGTAAACAGTTTGCCAAGGACCTGTTGGACCAAACCAGAAGTTCCAGAGAACTAGAGCTGATCCTGAACTACAGAGATGACATCAACCCTCTACTGGATGAGAACACCAACGATCTGGCCAGACTCAAACTGGCTATCAAATACAGACAGAAAGAGGTAAGACATAACCAATGTGTTTATTGTCATTTTTCTGCTTGTTGACACTTGGCCAGGTGACTCTCCCTCCCAATGTACAGCTGAGGGTTTTGCATGTTATATTGCAGTGGATAAAGCATGAAGCTAACTGCTGTTATCTTTAAAATAGGATTGAGAAGTAGTAGCTGGCCGGATTTGGGTGGAGACTTCCTATGGGAGTTGGAATTATGTGATAATCACCAGGCTGTGTCTGAAAATGGCATCCTTCCTTAGTAAAACAACACATTACTGGAGCTACACAACATGACCAAAAGTATGTGGACACTATGTGTGCTCGTCGAACATCTCATTCCAAAATCATGGGCATTCATATAGAATTGGTCCCCTGTTTGCTGCTATAACAGCCTCTACTCTTTTGGGAAAGCTTTCCACTAATGTTTGAACATTGCTGCAGGGACTTGCGTCCATTCAGCCACAAGAGCATTAGTGAGGATGGGCGCTAATTTTGGGCGATTAGACATGGCTCGCAGTATGCATTCCAATTCATCCCAAAGGTATTCGATGGGGTTGAGGTCAGGGCTCTGTGCAGGCCAGTCAAGTTCTTCCACACCAATCTCGACAAACCATTTCTGTATGGACCTCACTTTGTGCACGGGGGCATTGTCATGCTAAACAGTAAAGGTCCTTCCCCAAACTGTTGGCAGTAAGTTGGAAGCACAGAATTGTCTTGAATGTCATTGTATGCTGTAGCGTTAAGATTTCTCTTCACTGGAACTAAGGGGCCTATCCGAAGCATGGAAAATTAGCCCCATACCATTATTCCTCCTCCATCAAACTTTACAGTTGTACTCTGCATTTGGGCAGGCCGAGGTAAAGGTTCACCTTCCAATAGGACAAAGTCACTAAGCACACAGCCAAGACAACGCAGGAGTGCCCGGACTTGAACCGAATCTCCTGAGAGACATGAAAATAGCTGTGCAGCAACACTCCCCATCCAACCTGACAGAGCTTGAGAGGATCTGAAGAGAGGAATGGGAGAAACTCCCCAAACAGGTGTGCCAAGCTTGTAGCGTCATACCCAAGAAGACTGGAGACAGTAATCACTGTCAAAGGTGCTTCAACAAACTACATTATCTTAATACTTAAGTAAATGTGGTATTTCAGTGTTTTCTTTTTTATACATTTCTAAAAATCTGTTTTTGCATTGTCATTATGGGGTATTGTGTGTAGATTGATGTGTGGAAAAAAGCGATTTAATACATTTTCGAATAAGGCTGTAACGTAACAAAATGTGGAAAAAGTCAAGGGGTCTGAACAGTTTCCGAATGCACTGTATAGTGTATGTCTCAGTCTGCTGTCCAGTCCCTTGATGGGAACATAATGAAACATAATGATACAGAAATAATGATGCTACAAATACGATAATGCTCTGACTGAATGTTTCCTTGGAATACTGACTCACAATACATCTAAATTACACAAAAAGCAACATGTTACACAGGAAAACAACAACCTTGGCTACATTGCATATGGCACCCTTATCATGGCTGGTATGCCGTCAGTAGTTTGTGGGAATATTGTCTCATGTTAAGTGTACACCACTGTATTGTGAATTTTTGGTTTATGGTTGGTTGCTGCTAGACTTACTGTAGATGAGCAGTTATGAAATGTTGCCCCCTCCTGAGTAGAATGGGATGCTGCATCTGTTTTCATGTACAGAGTGAAGAGGACCGAGAACTGCAGAAGAAAACACAAATTCATTGCTTAATACTTTAAACCCTTTCCATGAGACGGACATTTACAGTATGACACTACTGAAAATACACAACATGCTATATCGCTTTAAGGTTATGGATAGAACAGAGATAAGACTCCATAGAGAGACATTTCTAACGAACTCCATGATCCTGTTTGAAAGAGTGCCTGTCTGTCAAATCTGTTGCTCATTAAACATCATTATGTTTTTGTCTCTGTGAGATTTGATAGAACCATCTGCTGAACATTTGCGCTGCTCTGTGTGACGTAAAGTTCATCTCAGTCTAATGGAATTACGAACAATTACAACCAAATGGATCCCCATCACTTAGAGCAGGGCATTGTGGGGGATGAGGTCATTAGTGAGGTCATCAGTCAGAGAGCAACTGAGACAGAGAGTGTTTTAGACAGTGCCTGAGACGGAAAGAGTGTTCCTTATCAAACCTTGTAAGCAGATGGCAGATCTGAGAGAACTGTAATGCTCTGGTTACATACCCACCACAGTTCCTGGAACTGTGCTGACAAGGACAATATGAAGAGAAAGTATCCGACACAGCGCAGTACAGTGTGTGAAGAGGATATTAGAGAGGAACAGAGATGCCAGGGAGGGACACTTGGGACCAGGCCAAGAACAGCTGGTAACACTCATCAGAATGATCAGGCACATTAAGGTCATTAAGAGCTGGAGGTGCTGCTGGACTAAACCAGACTAAACAGTCATTGACCGCGTCCCAAATAGCACATAGGGTGTAATTTGGGATGCACACATAATGTAATCTGGGACGTCAATTGACCTCCTCCATTAGCTGAGTATGTTTACTGCTGTCAGTATGCTGTATGCTGTACCCAACTGCCAAGACTTGCTTAAGATGTGCCTGTTTTCGTGTCAGTTGTTTGTCAATGTGGAGTGGAAAGCAAGTGAGAAAGAATATTAAAAATTGTGAAGTTTCATTAGACACACAGGTCTCCAATAACAGCTAATCAGTAATGTATCATAAAGGCTGACCCTCCCTCCCTCCCTCCCTCCCTCCCTCCCTCCCTCCCTCCCTCCCTCCCTCCCTCCCTCCCTCCCTCCCTCCCTCCCTCCCTCCCTCCCTCCCTCCCTCCCTCCCTCCCTCCCTCCCTCCCTCCCTCCATCCCTCCCTCCCTCCCTCCCTCCCCCTTCATACCCCCTCTCTCACTCCTCTTTCTCCTCCCCTCTCTCTTTTCCTCCCCTCCTCCCTCTCTCAATCTCCCTCCTCCAGTTTGTAGCCCAGCCTAACTGTCAGCAGCTGCTTGCGTCTCGTTGGTACGATGAGTTCCCTGGGTGGAGGCGTCGTCACTGGGCAGGGAAGTTCCTAACCTGTGTCTTCATCGGCCTCCTCTTCCCCCTCTTCTCCCTCTGCTACCTGGTCTCTCCTACGAGCCGCTATGGACACTTCATCAGGCAAGTATCCTAGACATTAGAGAGGCAGGCCAGTAACTGGAGGGTTGCCATTTTGAATCCCTGGTCTGATGGGAAAAATCTGCCAGGAAGCTGAAGTTGAATTTATGTTAGACCTAATGGACAATAAAGTAATCTTCTTCTACATCATTAGGAAGCCCTTCATCAAGTTTATCTGCCACACAACGTCGTATCTCACCTTCCTGTTCCTCCTGCTGCTGGCCTCCCAGCACATCGTCTCTACAGACCCCAACAGACAGGGGCCGACTCCTACTGTGGTGGAATGGATGATACTGCCCTGGGTACTGGGTAAGAGTGTGTGTGTGTGCGCGCAGAGGTGCACAACATGATTGGTCAAGAAAGGATAGACCCGGACACATGCTGCTCCCTCCAAAGTGATACATAACAAGATGTCAACTCCACAGAAGGTCAGCTGATGATAGAGCGTCATTCGAGACATACCACGTAGACTGCTATTGGTGTTAATGATACTATTGATAATGATGACAATTCTGACAGGAAATGGTAGAAACCAAGCTTGTGTTTCAGCCAAATACCCTATCTACCTTTTACAGCTGGTTTTCATGCATTGTACGCACACTGTATTGTAAGACAACCCAGCCCATGTGTTTCCTATTTAACTCCCATTACGGTGTTATGTTCAGTGCAACCGCATGGCAGGATGCATGGGCTTGCAACCAGGCTACCTGTTCATACCTGTCTACCTGTTCATACCTGTCTACCTGTCCTGTATCACCGCTTGATATGGCAAATGTGCCACCCTCAATTGCAAAGCGCTACAGAGGGTGGTGTGGTCAGCCCAGTACATCACTGAGGCCAAGATCCAGGACCTCTATTAGGCGGTGGTAGAGGTAGGCCCGAATAATTCCCAAAGACTGCAGCCACCCTGGCTATAGTTCACTCTGCTACCGTCCGGCAAATTGTACCGGAACGTCGTCTCTTGGACTAACAGGCTCCGAGACAGCTTCTAACCCAAGCCATAAGAGTGCTAATTAGTTCATTAATGGTTACCTGGAGTACTTACACGGACCCTATCTTGCACTGACTCTATGCACGCTCACACACAAACTAGAACAACGCTCACACACAAACTAGAACAACGCTCACACACAAACTAGTACAACACTCACACACAAACTAGTACAACACTCACACACAAACTAGAACAACGCTCACACACAAACTAGAACAACACTCACACACAAACTAGAACAACGCTCTCACACAAACTAGAACAACGCTCTCACACAAACTAGAACAACGCTCACACACAAACTAGAACAACGCTCACACACAAACTAGAACAATGCTCTCACACAAACTAGAACAACGCTCTCACACAAAACCCATACACATTCAGATACTCTACATACACACGCACACACACACACACATGCACGCACACACACACACACACACACAGACACACACACACACACACACACACACACACACACACACACACACACACACACACACACACACACACACACACACACACAGATGTAGGATCTTAATTTGAGCCATTTAGTACAGCAGGAAAATAATCCTGCAGCAACAGGAAAGTTACAAACTTTAGAAGCCTTTTTAAAACTCAAATACACTACAAGTTTGCATTTCCTGCTATGTAGGAAAATTCTCACCAACATAAAAGTGATCAAATTAAGATCCTACATGTACACACACACACATGCATACAGAGTCACTTTAGCTGGCCTTCATGTACATATCTACCTGAAATATCTCATCCCCCTGCACATTGATCTGGTACTGGTACTCTGTATATACAGTAGCTCCATTATTTTGTATTATCTTTTTATTATAATTCTTTAACTCTGCATTGTTGGGAAGGGCTTGTAAGCAAGGATTTCATGGTTAAGTCTACACCTGTTGTATTCGGCGCATGTGACAAATACCATTTGATCTGATTTGATTTTAACACCCCCTCTTCACCTGGGGAACGTGGACATAGATCAGAGTAGTGAGAGAGACATTATAGATTAGTTCTGCCCAGCATCAGACAGACATGACAACCTGAACCCTAACTCTAGGACTGCATCCCAAATAGCACCATATTCCCTGTTTAGATCACTACTTTAGACCAGGCCTCGATAGGCCCTCGTCAAAAGTAGTGCACTATATAGGGAATAGGGTGAGTTTACATAGGGCTCTGGTCAAAAGTAATGCACTTTGCAATGGATAGGATGCCATTTGGGACATAATTAACCCTGCTGGTCTGTTCTCCGTCCTGTAGGCTTCATCTGGACAGAGATTAAACAGATGTGGGATGGAGGGTTCCAGGACTACATCCATGACTGGTGGAACCTCATGGACTTTGTTATGAACTCTCTGTACCTGGCTACCATTTCTCTGAAGATCGTTGCCTATGTCAAGGTACTGTATGATGGTTGTTGTGTACTAGATAATATGAAATACGCTTGAATAAATTGTCGACGAATTCTTGAAAATACAACCACCTTACACTCAGGCTTAATTTAAATGAGTAGGAGCGCCTCACGCTCGTCAAAAGTTGTCCCAAAAGTTGTGAGCCTCCCGGGTGGCGCAGTGGTTAAGGGCGCTGTACTGCAGCGCCAGCTGTGCCACCAGAGACTCTGGGTTCGCGCCCAGGCTCTGTCGTAACCGGCCGTGACCGGGAGATCCGTGGGGCGACTCACATGGCTTCCGGGTTGGATGCACGCTGTGTTAAGAAGCAGTGCGGCTTGGTTGGGTTGTGTATCGGAGGACGCATGACTTTCAGCCTTCGTCTCTCCCGTACGTGATTTGTAGCGATGAGACAAGATAGTAGTTACTAACAATTGGATACCACGAAATTGGGGAGAAAAATGGGTAAAATGTTTAAAAAAACACACAAAAAAGTTGTCCGGTGGAGAAGGCCTATTGGACTTACTATGTAATGCCGCCTCTCACCCCCTTCTCCCGCAGTAGAGTTTGACCTCTCCCCTCTCTGTCTCTCCCTCTCTTCCACAGTAGACTCTGATCTGTCCCCTCTCTCTCCCTCTCTTCCACAGTAGACTCTGATCTGTCCCCTCTGTCTCTCCCTTTCTTCCACAGTAGAGTTTGACCTCTCCCCTCTCTGTCTCTCCCTCTCTCCCACAGTAGAGTCTGACCTCTCCCCTCTCTGTCTCTCCCTCTCTCCCACAGTACAGTGGCTTCAGGGCCAGGAACGAATGGCAGATGTGGCATCCTACCCTGGTAGCAGAGGCTGTGTTTGCCATCGCTAACATCTTCAGCTCCCTCCGCCTCATCTCTCTGTTTACAGCTAACTCCCACCTGGGACCTCTACAGGTCAGGATTATCATACTAGATTTACATGATTTGTCATTTAATAATATGTTTCTGTCATTATGTCCAGGAGCAGTATGTATTAAGCATCTTAGAGTAGGACTGCTGATTTAGGATCAGTTTTTCCTTTTAATTCACAATGAATAATATTATATGGTCGGGGGGGACCTGATCCTAGATCAGTATTCCTACTCTGAGAAGATTGATACATACAGTATGGCCCCTGATCTGTAAAGCACTGAGCTGCAATTTATTGTATGAAAGGTTCTCGTTTATGATGATGATTCTGATGATGAATTTGACGATAATCCTCATGATTCCAGATCTCTCTGGGCAGGATGCTGCTGGACATCCTTAAGTTCCTGTTTATCTACTGCCTGGTGCTCCTGGCCTTCGCTAACGGGCTCAACCAGCTCTACTTCTACTACGAGACAGACGAGGGACTGAAGGGATGTAAGGGCATCCGCTGCGAAACACAGAACAACGCTTTCTCAACGTTAGTAAAGACCTGATAATGTGTTCCTCTGTAACATGTTTAACTTTTGGGAGGGTTAACAAATTCTGTTAACTTTCCCAAAATGCCCGGAATCAGGAGGCAATTAGCAGGAAAACCAGTAATTTGGGGAATTTGGGGAAAGTTACTGGAATTTTGCAACCTTACATTTTATTTATTTAGATGGATATGTATGTTTTGCCAATTGGCTGGATTATGGCAAAACTGGAATGGCAGCCTTTTATGATATCTTGACTATTCATGTAGATTCAGCTTACCTTGTAAATTTAGAAATATAACCCCCTCTCTCTTGCATCCCTCTCTCTCTCTCTCTCTCTCTCTCTCTCTCTCTCTCTCTTTCATCTGTCTCTCTCTCTTTCATCTGTCTCTCTCTCTTTCATCTGTCTCTCTCTCTTTCATCCCTTTCTCTCTCTTTCATCTGTCTCTCTCTCTCTCTCTCTCTCTCTCTCTCTCTTTCTCCTCTAGGTTGTTTGAGACACTCCAGTCTTTGTTCTGGTCTGTCTTTGGGTTGATCAGTTTGTATGTGACCAACGTGGAGGCAGACCACCAGTTCACAGAGTTTGTAGGGGCCACCATGTTCGGAACCTATAATGTCATCTCTCTGGTGGTTCTACTCAACATGCTGATCGCCATGATGAACAACTCATACCAACACATCGCTGTGAGTGAAACCCTATCCTTAACCCTAACACTAACCCTAGCCATGATAGACAACTGCTACCAACACACCGCTGTGAGTCTTATGCTATCACTGGAAAGCAAAATCATTCATTCATTCACTTGTTTGTGAGCCCAACAACCTGTCTGCGGTCATTTTATATCACACAGTTTTGTTCATATCACTTGTTCAGATGCTTAGCATGTGTTGTTTCTGTTCAGGATCATGCAGACATTGAGTGGAAGTTTGCAAGAACCAAGTTGTGGATGAGTTACTTTGAAGAGGGAGGGACTCTGCCTTCTCCATTCAACATCATCCCGAGCCCCAAGTCAATCTGGTACTTCATCTGCTGGATCAGGAAACACATCTTCAAGATCACCAGGCCCAAGAAAACAGAAACATTTGGAACCATAGGGGTGAGGATGTGGTCTCTAGTCTACATCAACAATAATTGTACTGAACAGTAGGGTTGTAAAATGTCAGTAATTTTCCCCAAATTCCCAGGTTTTCCCGAAATCCTGGTTGGATTTCCTGTATTTCTTGTTTATTCCACTCTGATTCTGGGAATCCTCCAACTGGGATTTCTGGAAGACCTGGCCATTCTGTAACTCCACTGAATAGTTCACAGTTGAATCTTCTACTTCTTCTCTTCTACTCTATTCTCAGAAAGTTGTTCTCAACAAATTATCATGAATGAAATCTGTTCTTCCCAGAATGGTTAGACGTGTGTCATGAGACATAACTGTTCTGATAGCATCAGCAGTTAGAAGTTAAAGGGATAGAGGGATCGTTCGGGAACTAAAGGGATAGTTCGGGATTTGGGCAATTAACAATTTTTATGTCTCTGCATCCAGTATAAAGGGAGTTAGTGGTACTTTCGCATGCCAATGCTAACTCGTATATGCGCTAGTTTAGCAACAAAGAATAGTCCAAAGACTGGAAGTCTTCACTTAATGTTAGTTAGCATTGGCTCACAAAACAACCTCTACCTTCCTTCATACTGGATCCAGAGACATTAAAATGGTATCCACGAGTTCATCTGACTCTGGAGAAGAAGATAAAGGGTTTCATTGCCCAACTCCCAAACTATCCCTTTAACAGAGAATGGGCAGGTGATGACAGAGCTAGCTGGCCTAACTCTCCACCAAGATGGAAATCACATGAACTGATTAGTCATGCTGCCTGTTGTGCTTTTGGAGTAAGTTCATGTTCCTCTTTTGTAGAGACGGGCTGCTATAAATGTAAGAATAAACCACCAGTATCAGGTATTTATATTTATATTTAAATTGATTATTTCTCATTCATTATGTGTCAGTTTTCAATGTTTTTTATTCTGCTGATGCACATATTTTGAACTAGATTTTTCCCAAATGGCACCCTATTCTCTCTATTATTGCACTACTTTTGACCAGAGTCCCGGTGAAAAAGTAGAGCTCTATGGCCCCAGTGAAAAGGTAGAGCTCTATGGCTCGATTAAAAGTAGAGCTCTATTGCCCAGTCAAAAGTAGAGCTCTCTGACCCAGTCAAAAGTAGAGCTCTATGGCCCCGGTCAAAAGTAGGGCTCTATGGCCACGCTCAAAAGTAGAGCTCTATGGCCCAGTCAAAAGTAGGGCTCTATGGCCCAGTCAAAAGTAGGGCTCTATGGCCACGGTCAAAAGTAGAGCTCTATGGCTCAGTCAAAAGTAGAGCTCTATGGCCCCGGTGAATAAGTAGAGCTCTATGGCTCGATTAAAAGTAGAGCTCTATTGCCCAGTCAAAAGTAGAGCTCTATGGTTCGATTAAAAGTAGGGCTCTATGGCCACGGTCAAAAGTAGAGCTCTATGGCCCAGTCAAAAGTAGAGCTCTATGACCCAGTCAAAAGTAGGGCTCTATGGCCCCGGTCAAAAGTAGAGCTCTATGGCCCCGGTCAAAAGTAGAGCTCTATGGCCCAGTCAAAAGTAGAGCTCTATGACCCAGTCAAAAGTAGGGCTCTATGGCCACAGTCAAAAGTAGAGCTCTATGGCCCAGTCAAAGGTAGGGCTCTATGGCCCAGTCAAAAGTAGAGCTCTATGGCCCCGGTCAAAAGTAGAGCTCTATGACCCAGTCAAAAGTAGAGCTCTATGACCCAGTCAAAAGTTGAGCTCTATGGCCACGGTCAAAAGTAGAGCTCTATGGCCCAGTCAAAAGTAGAGCTCTATGACCCAGTCAAAAGTAGGGCTCTATGGCCCCGGTCAAAAGTAGAGCTCTATGGCCCCGGTCAAAAGTAGAGCTCTATGGCCCAGTCAAAAGTAGAGCTCTATGACCCAGTCAAAAGTAGGGCTCTATGGCCACAGTCAAAAGTAGAGCTCTATGGCCCAGTCAAAAGTAGGGCTCTATGGCCCAGTCAAAAGTAGAGCTCTATGGCCCCGGTCAAAAGTAGAGCTCTATGACCCAGTCAAAAGTAGAGCTCTATGGCCCCAGTCAAAAGTAGAGCTCTATGGCCACGGTCAAAAGTAGAGCTCTATGGCTCGATCAAAAAGTAGAGCTCTATGGCCCAGTCAAAAGTAGAGCTCTATGGCCCAGTCAAAAGTAGAGCTCTATGGCCCAGTCAAAAGTAGAGCTCTATGGCCACGGTCAAAAGTAGAGCTCTATGGCCACGGTCAAAAGTAAAGCTCTATGGCCACGGTCAAAGTAGAGCTCTATGGCCCCGGTCAAAAGTAGAGCTCTATGTCCCAGTCAAAAGTAGAGCTCTATGGCCACGGTCAAAAGTAGAGCTCTATGGCCCAGTCAAAAGTAGAGCTCTATGGCCACGGTCAAAAGTAGAGCTCTATGGCCCAGTCAAAAGTAGAGCTCTATGGCCACGGTCAAAAGTAGAGCTCTATGGCCACGGTCAAAAGTAGATCACTACTGCATATAGCAAATAGGATGCCATTTGGGACACATTCCTGTACCTGTCCATTCTAAGGATTATGTTTTCCATTTTATCTACAGAAGTTGTTAGTAACCCAGGAGTGGATGTGTTTGGTATGATTCTACCAACCTGTGAACTGTGTTGTTTTCAGGAGGTTTTGAGGAACCTGGTGAAGAGATATGTAGCAGCCATGATCAGAGATGCCAAGACAGAGGAAGGACTGACTGAGGAGAACTTTAAGGTAAGGTTTGGTTTCCTCTGACATTCCACATTTCTTTAAAAACAATCTGAATTCAGCACCAGACAGGGACTACAAACTAAAAATAAGCATTGTTTCTGTCTCCGGCAATGAATGATAATTGACCTGCACTGTCCACTGTAAATGTCATAAATAGATAAAAAGTTGTATGTGTGCATGTTTCTTTCCCCAGGAGCTGAAGCAGGACATCTCCAGCTTTAGGTATGAGGTCCTGGGGATGATGAAGGGGAAGGTGGGGCCTGGGGGTGGGGGCGTGGGCGTGGCTATAGCAGGAAGTAAACCCAGTGAAGTGGCAGGGGCCTCCAGTCTGGTCTACCCTGACCACTCCTTCAAGTACTCCCCCAAGTTCCCCCCGGCCACGCTTAAGACCAACATGTTTCACGTCACCACATCCATGCTCCAGCAGAGGGCAGCCCCCTCCTCCACCTCCACCTCCACCTCCTCGTCCACATCCCCTTCCACCTCTCAGGGCTTGAACCGACTGGTCAACGGCTCTGTGGTACCCTCTTGGACCTCCAATGACACCTCCTCCATCCCCACCTCCTCCACTTCCATCTCCTCTCCCTCCTCCACTCCCTCCATCAAAGACGGACTGGCCAGGAAAGATATCTGTGACTTTGGGCTCTACTCTGTGTCTGAGGAGATGGGGGAGGCTGACCTGGAGGAGCTGGACTGTGATGGAGAGAAGGAGGAGCAGGGTGGAGCGAGGGAGAGGACGTGTACAGAGAAGGAAGAAAACGAAGAGAGGGGAGAGTGAAGAGAGAAGGGTTCATGTTAGAACAGACTGTTGAGGATGAGACTGCTACGTAGAATGACTATAGAGTGAATACTGTTCAAAAGAACACAAGCGATTTGAATGTATCATTATGATACGTCTTCATGGAGACCTGTGTAGTAACTTGTCTTGCGACTCCAGAACCAATTCAGCTCTCAGACTAATATATTCTGGTCTAGAAGTATAAGCCGGAAACCTGGAGACTAGAAGTCTGTTTCTTGGTTTGTGTACCAAATAGCACTCTATTCTCTATATAGTGTACTACATTTTACCAGGGGACAGGGCTCTGGAACCAGACGACATAGGGCTCTGGAACCAGACGACATAGGGCTCTGGAACCAGGGGACAGGGCTCTGGAACCAGAGGACATAGGGCTCTGGAACCAGGGGACATAGGGCTCTGGAACCAGGGGACACAGGGCTCTGGAACCAGGGGACATAGGGCTCTGGAACCAGGGGACATAGGGTTCTAGAACCAGGTGACATAGGGTTCTGGAACCAGGGGACATAGGGTTCTGGAACCAGGGGACATAGGGCTCTGGAACCAGGGGACATAGGGTTCTAGAACCAGGGGACATAGGGTTCTGGAACCAGGGGACATAGGGCTCTGGAACCAGGGGACATAGGGCTCTGGAACCAGGGGACATAGGGTTCTGGAACCAGGGGACATAGGGCTCTGGAACCAGGGGACATAGGGTTCTGGAACCAGGGGACATAGGGTTCTAGAACCAGGGGACATAGGGTTCTGGAACCAGGGGACATAGGGCTCTGGAACCAGGGGACATAGGGTTCTAGAACCAGGGGACATAGGGTGGGGTAATTTGAGCCAATTACCACGGGGTATGTTGAGCCAATGACCATGGGGTATGTTGAGCCAATTACCACGGGGTATGTTGAGCCAATGACCATGGGGTATGTTGAGCCAATGACCACGGGGTATGTTGAGCCAATGACCATGGGGTATGTTGAGCCAATGACCATGGGGTATGTTGAGCCAATGACCATGGGGTATGTTGAGCCAATTACCACAGGGTATGTTGAGCCAATTACCACAGGGTATGTTGAGCCAATGACCATGGGGTATGTTGAGCCAATGACCATGGGGTATGTTGAGCCAATGACCACAGGGTATGTTGAGCCAATGACCATGGGGTATGTTGAGCCAATTACCACAGGGTATGTTGAGCCAATGACCATGGGGTATGTTGAGCCAATGACCACAGGGTATGTTGAGCCAATGACCATGGGGTATGTTGAGCCAATTACCACAGGGTATGTTGAGCCAATGACCATGGGGTATGTTGAGCCAATGGCAAGTTGAGCAAATGTAAATGTTTTCTTCCCAGGCGTAATCCAAGGCATTATCACTGGGATAGGAGGTAACAACAGGGACTGTCCTATTTTAAAAGTGTTTTAAAAAGTACAGTGTTTATTAGGTGTTAAGCCTGTGTTAAAATATGTTTAAAATCATTTAAAGACAAAAAAGTGATTGTAATTGTGTTAAAGATAGACATTGTTTAAAAAGGTAGTGGTAATATTTAATTCAGTACAGACATTTGAAGGCGGCTTAACTTACCCTGTCCCACAGTTCATATCACCCTATACCCGGTGTGTTGTGCCAAGAGACTACTTCTTTTGGACAAGCTATGTTTTCAGAACTGTAATGTTTACATGAATTCGGATTATTTCCATGTTAGAAATAATACTATATTTCCCTTTACGGAGTGATACAGAATGGAAAAAATGTCTTAACTTACCCAACTCTCCCCTACAACTGAATGTTGACATAGCTTAGCTTGTGAAATACCATTCATTAGCTTTTTTTGTGAGGAATTCCCCACGTTCTTTCCATATGATGCTATACTCAGTACTGACAGTAACACTGCACACTAACTCAGCTCCCAGCATCCCATTGTTAACCTTAAAGGGGCAATCCGAGAGTGGTACAGCCATTTGTGCATATTTTTGGGGGCTGTTTATAGCTGTTTATTTGAGTGTTTTCTTCTTTAGGCCCATCCCTCAGCCGTTTACCAAAACAAGTGGTGGAGTTACCACTTTGTTGTTATCATGTCAGGATGTGAGGCAGATGGTTCAAGTCTCAGAGATTTATTGACTATAGAGGGGCAGGCAAAAGGCAGGTCGAGGACAGGCATGGGTTCGTTATCCTGTAATAGTTGGCAGACGTAGATGGTAGGCAGGCTCAGGGTCAAGACAGGCAAAACAGGTCGTAACCGGGGAGACTGGAACAAAAACAAGAAAGAGGAACGGGACAAGGCAAACTGGCAACAGTCAAAACAGAAAGCACAGGTATAAATTCACAGGGGATGTATGGGAGACACCTGGTGGGAGACACAAGACAAGGTGAAACAGATCAGGGTGTGACAGTTGTTTTTCGAATCCTAGATTTGCCCTTCAAGGTAAGATACTGGGACTCAGCATCCCATTGTTAACCTTAAAGACATACTACTGCATTCACATGTGAAGTATTGCATTGTATTCTGCTATTCTGATTATGCAAATTAATTAGATATGTATACTTTCTGAGGGAGTGCTAATGTTGTGTTTTATTTCTGCCATTCATTCAGGCTCCAGAGGGCTATACAACATGAATCAATAAACATAATATGTTTTTAACATAGATGATTTGAAGTCAGTATCACCATCCTTTAGACAGACAGTGAGCGTTTTCTCACATGTATATCACCATATATCACACGTTCCTCATTCATCTTTTTGCACTTCCATGGATATTCTCAGCTTCACACCTACAGATCTGCTGGAGTGTCTCATCTACTCATTAGATATCTGTCTCCATGGTAACATGAATTGGAAGAATCCTTTTCTAATATGAAGGTACTTCACTGCTACTTCAGACTGGTTAAGGTCACACAGAGGAACATTCGCTTGGCTGAGAAACCTGTTGAAAGTCGTAAACTAAACATTTTTTTGTAAAAAAATAAAATAATCCCGATCCTCTTATATATATTTCTGTAATCGTTTTTATGTTAGGACAGATAGGAATAGTTTGTGAGACAGACATAAAGGTTTTAAGGGCACAGACAGACGGCTGAGCAGAACTAGTGCACTTTATAGGGTACCATTTCAGAGTCAGACATAGCCCATGTGTCTGCTGCTCATCTCCCCAGTCACTCAGTGTTCCAGCAGTCTGCTGGCCTTTACAGGGAAAAGTCACACTGCATGTGTTAAATGAGTTAACCAGCCTGGGTGTTAAAACACTGTCATTACTCTCTCATCTAACAGGGACATGCTGCTCCGGGAGATTTCCTGGTTCCTCTGGCTAATGGAAATACTTCATTATGGATTGCAGAGTGAATTGATTGTAGATTGTTTAATAGGATTAGAAACTGTAACAATTCACCATAGATGTGGTGGGACCCTGAGCCTGACTGCCAGACTGTGGTGCTCTCATGCAAATGATTTTTCACTCATTGTTATGCTTGGCTTGACAATGACAGCGATTGGAGTTGGGAAACCTTGGCTTTGGATGATGGGCTGAAAATAACTTTCTGCATTCTCCAGTATGTGTCATAAACTGTAAGGGTTAGAGTTCAGGGGACATGTACTGTGTAGTTTCTTGTGAGTGTACTGTGTACTGTGTAGTTTCTGGTGTTTGTGCAGAATCTAGTGAACAGTAGGAGTGTTCTGTTCCTCTAACCAGAGACAGAAGCACACTGCCCTCCCTGATGGTAGGGTTATCTCTATGATCCTGCCGACCTCACATAGCACATGTGGAGCAGCAAAACAGTGATTGACTTGTTAGTTGGTTTGTGTGGTGCAGACACATCTCTTCAAATAGCTCAGAGAAGCAATTTGATTTGATTGCTCCATTTCCAAAGGTACAGTAAAGTTGCACAGCTCACACACTTGAAAAATGACATTTCAAACACATGCGAACAATCAACAGATCATAGAAATATATTATCTTATTCCCTTCTGTTAGAAGTTAGATGATAACTGACCCTTATCACCCACACACACTGGTATGATTGTCTAGAGGGTTTTCTTCCTCAAAAACATTTTAGAATGGTGTTGTGTTTTTCTGGGTTTTTTATGCCCATAACACATCACTGGGATTTTCTCCAATTTGCCTCCCACAACAATTGAGTTAGTTAAATTATGAATTCTATTTTTTAAAGGCTCTATGGACATATGAACTAGAAGAAAAAGAAAGGCACACCTATTAAGACGAGGTGCTGGCTAGCGGAGTAGAAACTTGAAAATAAAATAAAAGAGAGCCGCACACTCTAGGAGCTCAACCCTCCCTAGGAGAGGGGGTGACCTTGATAATTTATTGTTAAAACGAGAGGCTGCCTGGATCTTTCATTTAAAGACCCTTGCGCCCTTCGGTCTCAACGTAGACTTTGATCTGAAGCCATTCTTGTGATTATTGTGACTTTGCCATTGTAATTGTGTGTAAACTTGTATAGTCAAATTAATCTATGATCGTATGCTATCCATTTGTTTGTATGCTGTTATTTGTATGACATTTTAATATTTGATTATTAACCAATGATATTAGGCCACTCCTGGCCATGATTACAGACACCTGTGTCTTTTGACACTATATAAACAAGTCATCCCGCAGTGTTTGTGATTATACCCTGATGAAGACAGCTTGGCTGTCGAAACGTTGGTATTACATTTTTGCATCTGAGCTCCAAGAGTGCGCGGCTTTCTTTTATTTTATTTTCTATGGACATATGAAACATAGGCGTGGCATTGTTTGTTCCTCTGACGTTTAGGGAGAGAGGCTGAGCGAGGCTTTCTTTCATAACATCTTTAGTGTATTAAAGAGTTCATCTGGCTCTGGTATTTACAACCACACTCTGAACCCTCTCCTCTCCTCTCCAATAGTCATAGATTTCTCTATGTCACACTCCCCTCAGTCCACTAGGTGGGGCTAAACACAAACTGCTACTTTTGACAGATTACTTCTCACTCCTACCTCTTGTGTGTGAGTTTTGTTTATGTGGTTTAATAATTAGGAGTTGATACACAGATTAGTGACTGGCATTGCAGGACTCAACTTCTGTAGGTCCATCTGGAGTGTGTTTGTGGCTTTCTAAATCTGGAGGCCAGCTTTGTTCTGAATAAAATGACTTACAGCCTCCAGTGGTGCCTGCCTGTTCACAGAGGTGACTAATAGTGCAATATGGTACCATGTCTGTCTGGACCTTGTCTGTCTAGAACAAGATAACTCTCTGTCTAGCTACTTGTTTTCAGAAAGGAACGGTGGATGTATGTTCTGTCTTCTACATTGCCAGTGTGGTTTCTACAGGTGTTTTCCATGGCATAAATAAATACCATTGTGATTTTTTGTGTGGTTTTTCCTTCAATTTAAACGGAATCTCAACAGAATCTGAAGTACAAAATCTGAAGTGGGAGCAAATTATATCAGTATCAAAATTATTACTAAATCAAAAATCTCAATGATGACAATACCTTCCATTAATCTTACAACTACTTCCCCGTATAGTAGCGTGTCACACTACACAGTATTAGTGTAGAGTGCGTAACATGGTCTTGGAGGGGTGCTGGGTGGTCCAGGCGTGAGTCTGGCTTTGGTGTGTTCCAGTCCTCCCTCTTATTTCCTCGACCAGCCAGCCTAGTGAGTCTCTCCTACTATATAAGTTCCCTTTCCCCAGCCAGATCCCATTTCTCAGTGTTTCTGTGTACCTGGAGGAGCTTCCTGGGATATCATCATGAAGATCCTGTTTGCAGCTCTCTTCGCTGTGTTTGTCCTGTCTAACTTTGACATGGCGGACTCCTCTTCTTATGATAAGATAGTCTACCACAGTAAAGTCAGAGCAAGAAAAGAGGGGTAAGTTTATTATTTTAAATTAATATTGTTATTATTATTATCATTAGTAGTAGTAGTAGTATAATTGTTATTGTTATTATTGTTATTATTATTTGTATTATTATTATTGGTATTATTACTGTTATTATTATTGGTATTATTATTATTGGTATTATTATTATTGGTATTATTACTGTTATTATTATTGGTATTATTATTATTGGTATTATTATTATTGGTATTGTTACTGTTATTATTATTGGTATTATTATTATTGGTATTATTATTATTGGTATTATTACTGTTATTATTATTATTATTGGTATTATTATTATTGGTATTATTACTGTTATTATTATTGGTATTATTATCTGTATTATTATTATTGTTATTATTATCTGAAGGACTTGATCTGTATTTACTGATTTATGCTGATGCTACACATTCTCTACAAATGTGTCATGCAAAAGTTGTTTTAAGTCCAAACTTTTACTTAGTTGAAACACTACTCTTTTTCTGCTTTTATGATCATTTACGGAAACAAATGATATCACAGACTTTCATTCGGAATATGATTATTTCATAATTTCTAAGTTAATCATGCTTTAAAGTTCACTTTACAACATTTTAAGAGCTAATGTAAATAAATTGCTATGTCAGATACATTTTTATGAAAGCAAAAATAATAACACATTTTAAATAACAAAAGTGAAATATACTGTGAATATGAAATAAGGATAAGAAATCAAACAGGCATACAGTATTTATTACATGGTATGCTGAGTGCGGAACACTTTAGATATTCCAAATGTGTTCATTTAACCATCTGTCTCCTCTGTTTCCCTGGCGACCGTTAGACCCAACGTGTGCGCTCTGCAGCAGGCCATGGGGACCAAGAAGAAGTACTTCAGCACGTGTCGTAACTGGTATCAAGGGGCCATCTGTGGAAAGAAAGCGTAAGTGAAGTTTCGTTTTTTGGGGGTTCCTCCAGGACACATTCTTTCCTTTGTGTTCAAATATGAATAATATGACACTGCCAGGTTAGGGTCCTCTGTATGGACCACAGAGGATGTGTCCCAAATTGCTCCGTATTATCAATATTAGTGCACTACTTTTGGCCCATAGGGGGTCATAGGGCTCTGGTCAAAAGTAGTGCACTGTACAAGGAATAGTGTGCCATTAAGGACACAGACATGGACCCAGGAATGATGAAGTCTCATGTGCCACACAGAAATGTCCAAATGGACACAGGGTGATCCCTAGTGCCATGGAAACTCCTATGGACCACATAACGTCAGAGCAGAGCTTAATAATAACAATAATAATCATCATCATTTGGTGGGTGCTTATATTTGTCCTTTTTCGCACATGTACAGGTGTGTATTAATACACATGTGAATTGGTAATGTTTATTATTTTTTTCATATCCCAACTCCCCCTGAGACACCCTCAGAGAGTGGGTTCACAGCCAAGTGTAACATTCCCTCACTTGGAAGTCAGTGTAACAGATTTATGTGCCTTTCGTGAGGCACAGATTATACGGTGTATGTGCTATGGTATGGATTATATGGGGTATGTGCTATGGTACGGTTTATACGGTGTATGTGCTATGGTATGGATTATACGGTGTATGTGCTATGGTACGGATTATACGGTGTATGTGCTATGGTACGGATTATACGGTGTATGTGCTATGGTACGGATTATACGGTGTATGTGCTATGGTACGGATTATACGGTGTATGTGCTATGGTACGGCTTATACGATGTATGTGCTATGGTACGGATTATACGGTGTATGTGCTATGGTATGGATTATACGGTGTATGTGCTATGGTACGGATTATATAGTGTATGTGCTATGGTACGGATTATACGGTGTATGTGCTATGGTATGGATTATACGGGGTATGTGTTATGGTACGGATAATACGGGGTATGTGCTATGGTACGGATTATACGGGGTATGTGTTATGGTATGGATTATACGGGGTATGTGTTATGGTACGGATAATACTGTGTATGTGCTATGGTATGGATTATACGGGGTATGTGCTATGGTACGGATAATACGGTGTATGTGCTATGGTACGGCTAATACGGTGTATGTGTTATGGTACGGATTATACGGGGTATGTGCTATGGTATGGATTATACGGGGTATGTGTTATGGTACGGATTATACGGGGTATGTGTGGTGGTACGGCTAATACGGGATATGTGTGGTGGTACGGCTAATACGGGATATGTGTTAAGGTATGGGTTAAACAAGTATGTGTAGTACTCCCGGGTGGCTCAGTGGTCTAAGGCACTGGATGCTAAGTAGTGTTCTATCCTCCTGGATGCTGAGCAGTGTTCTATGCTCCTGGATGCTGAGTAGTGTTCTATGCTCCTGGATGCTGAGTAGTGTTCTATGCTCCTGGATGCTGAGTAGTGTTCTATGCTCCTGGATGCTGAGTAGTGTTCTATGCTCCTGGATGCTGAGTGGTGTTCTATGCTCCTGGATGCTGAGCAGTGTTCTATGCTCCTGGATGCTGAGTAGTGTTCCATGCTCCTGGATGCTGAGTACTGTTCTATGCTCCTGGATGCTGAGTAGTGTTCTATGTTCCTGGATGCTGAGTAGTGTTCCATGCTCCTGGATGCTGAGTAGTGTTCTATGCTCCTGGATTCTGAGCAGTGTTCTATGCTCCTGGATGCTGAGTAGTGTTCTATGCTCCTGGATGCTGAGTAGTGTTCTATGCTCCTGGATTCTGAGCTGTGTTCTATGCTCCTGGATTCTGAGCAGTTTTCTATGCTAGCTATCGTCCTGGATACTGAGTAGAGACTCTGGATTCGAGCCCAGGTTCTGTCGCAGCCGGCCGCGACCGGGAGGTCCATGGGGCGACGCACAATCGGCCTAGCGTCTTCTGGGTTAGGGAGGGTTTGGCCGGTAGGGATATCCTTGTCTCATCTCGCACTAGCGACTCCTGTAGCAGGCCGGGCATAGTGTGGGCCGGGCGCAGTGCGTGCTGACCAGGACGCTAGGCCGGCTTCCAGGTTGGATGCGTGCTGTGTTAAGAAGCAGTGCTGCTTGGTTGGGTTGTGTTTCGGAGGACGCATGGCTCTCGACCTTCGTCTCTCCCAAGCCCGTACGGGAGTTGTAGTGATGAGACAAGGCAGTAACTACTAACTATTGGATACTACGAAATTGGGGAGAAAAAGGGGGTAAAAAAAACAAATATGTGTAGATTTACGATCACCCTTTAGAACCAGTCAGGGAGTTCCCTATATAGTGCACTACTTTTGACCAGAGCCAAAAGTAGTCCCCTATATAGAGGATAGGGTGCCATTTGGGACGCAGGGGGAGTTTTTGGAAAGATAACAAAAGGTCTGTGTTATCTTTGACTAATTTTGCCACTAACATGACCTGCCATCAAATGCCCTCTCATCATCTTCATCCATGTTGAGAAACAAAGAGACCTTTAATGGTACTATGACTGAACTTGAACTTGAGAGGGAGAGTAGTTGTGAAGGATAGGTTTAATTAACATAAACACGAACAGCAGTAAAGAATAATCTAGGAGGATGGCGGACCATCAAATACCATCTCTTCATCTAGTGTATGTTGGGAAACAAAGACTACTCTGAAGAGAGTTCAGAGGGTTTAGTAATGAACGTCAAAGGAACAAGATTTAAGATTATACCCAAGCAAGCCTTCAATTCCTACATCAATGCACAATCCCAAGCATTATAAAGGTCCTGGTTACTATGGTTATGATGGTATTATTGTATGGTGAGCGTGGTCGCCGTAGGGACGCCACAGTGGTGCACCGCTGGTTCCTGGCTCTGATAGGGCAGTAATGTGTCAGCCATATTTACTGGTTGGAGGTTGAAACAGTGGAAACTCTGTGAGCACAGACAGAAAGGACAGAGCCCACATAGGGCAGAGAGGTTTCCACATAGTGCTGCACACACGAAACAGACACAGTATAACCACATATTATAACAACCACATAGTATTTCAAGGATCACATTGGAAAAAAGTATATTGCAAAGTACTTTCATGTGAAATCTATTATTGTTAGTGTTCTATGCTAGCTATGCTCCTGGATGTTGAGTCGTGTTCTATGCTAGCTATGCTCCTGGATGCTGAGTAGTGTTCTATGATCCTGGATGCTGAGTAGCGTTCTATGCTAGCTATCCTCCTGGATACTGAGTAGTGTTCTATGCTCCTCTATGATGAGTAGTGCTCTATGATCTGGATACTGAGTAGTGTTCTATCCTCCTGGATACTGAGTAGTGTTCTATGCTCCTGGATACTGAGTAGTGTTCTATCCTCCTGGATACTGAGTAGTGTTCTTTGCTAGCTATGCTCCTGGATACTGAGTAGTGTTCTATCCTCCTGGATACTAGTGTGTTCTATGATCCTGGATGCTGAGTAGTGTTCTATGCTCCTGAATGCTGAGTAGTGTTCTATGCTCCTGGATGCTGAGTAGTGTTCTATGCTCCTGGATGCTGAGTAGTGTTCTATGATCCTGGATGCTGAGTAGTGATCTATGATCCTGGATGCTGAGAGGCGTTCTATGCTAGCTATCCTCCTGGATACTGAGTAGTGTTCTATTCTCCTGTATGATGAGTAGTGCTCTATGATCCTGGATACTGAGTAGTGTTCTATCCTCCTGGATACTGAGTAGTGTTCTATCCTCCTGGATACGGAGTAATGTTCCATGCTCCTGGATACTGAGTAGTGTTCTATCCTCCTGGATACTGAGTAGTGTTCTATGCTAGCTATGCTCCTGGATACTGAGTAGTGTTCTATCCTCCTGGATACTGAGTAGTGTTCTATCCTCCTGGATACTGAGTAGTGTTCTATGATCCTGGATGCTGAGTAGTGTTCTATGATCCTGGATGCTGAGTAGTGTTCTATACTCCTGGATGCTGAGTAGTGTTCTATACTCCTGGATGCTGAGTAGTGTTCTATGCTCCTGGATGCTGAGTAGTGTCATATGCTCCTGGATGCTGAGTAGTGTTCTATGCTCCTGGATACTGTGTAGTGTTCTATGCTCCTGGATACTGTGTAGTGTTCTATGCTCCTGGATACTGTGTAGCGTTCTATGCTCATGGGTACTGAGTAGTGTTCTATACTCCTGGATACTGTGTAGTGTTCTATGCTCCTGGATACTGTGTAGTGTTCTATGCTCCTGGATACTGTGTAGCGTTCTATGCTCATGGGTAATGTGTAGCGTTCTATGCTCATGGGTACTGAGTAGTGTTCTATGCTCCTGAATACTGTGTAGTGTTCTATGCTCCTGAATACTGTGTAGTGTTCTATGCTCCTGGATACTGTGTAGTGTTCTATGCTCCTGGATACTGTGTAGCGTTCTATGCTCATGGGTACTGAGTAGAGTTCTATGCTCCTGGATGCTGAGTAGTGTTCTATGCTCCTGGATACTGTGTAGTGTTCTATGCTCCTGGGTACTGAGTAGTGTTCTATGCTCCTGGATACTGTGTAGCGTTCTATGCTCATGGGTACTGAGTAGTGTTCTATGCTCCTGGATACTGTGTAGTGTTCTATGCTCCTGGATACTGTGTAGTGTTCTATGCTCATGGGTACTGAGTAGTGTTCTATGCTCCTGAATACTGTGTAGTGTTCTATGCTCCTGAATACTGTGTAGTGTTCTATGCTCCTGGATACTGTGTAGTGTTCTATGCTCCTGGATACTGTGTAGCGTTCTATGCTCATGGGTACTGAGTAGAGTTCTATGCTCCTGGATGCTGAGTAGTGTTCTATGCTCCTGGATACTGTGTAGTGTTCTATGCTCCTGGGTACTGAGTAGTGTTCTATGCTCCTGGATACTGTGTAGCGTTCTATGCTCATGGGTACTGAGTAGTGTTCTATGCTCCTGGATACTGTGTAGTGTTCTATGCTCCTGGATACTGTGTAGTGTTCTATGCTCCTGGGTACTGTGTAGTGTTCTATGATCCTGGATGCTGAGTAGTATTCTATGATCCTGGATGCTGAGTAGTGTTCTATGCTCCTGGATGCTGAGTAGTGTCATATGCTCCTGGATGCTGAGTAGTGTTCTATGCTCCTGGATACTGTGTAGTGTTCTATCCTCCTGGATACTGTGTAGTGTTCTATGCTCCTGGATACTGTGTAGTGTTCTATGCTCCTGGATACTGTGTAGCGTTCTATGCTCATGGGTACTGAGTAGTGTTCTATACTCCTGGATACTGTGTAGTGTTCTATGCTCCTGGATACTGTGTAGTGTTCTATGCTCCTGGATACTGTGTAGCGTTCTATGCTCATGGGTACTGAGTAGTGTTCTATGCTCCTGAATACTGTGTAGTGTTCTATGCTCCTGAATACTGTGTAGTGTTCTATGCTCCTGGATACTGTGTAGTGTTCTATGCTCCTGGATACTGTGTAGCGTTCTATGCTCATGGGTACTGAGTAGAGTTCTATGCTCCTGGATGCTGAGTAGTGTTCTATGCTCCTGGATACTGTGTAGTGTTCTATGCTCCTGGGTACTGAGTAGTGTTCTATGCTCCTGGATACTGTGTAGCGTTCTATGCTCATGGGTACTGAGTAGTGTTCTATGCTCCTGGATACTGTGTAGTGTTCTATGCTCCTGGATACTGTGTAGTGTTCTATGCTCCTGGGTACTGTGTAGTGTTCTATGATCCTGGATGCTGAGTAGTATTCTATGATCCTGGATGCTGAGTAGTGTTCTATGCTCCTGGATGCTGAGTAGTGTCATATGCTCCTGGATGCTGAGTAGTGTTCTATGCTCCTGGATACTGTGTAGTGTTCTATCCTCCTGGATACTGAGTAGTGTTCTATGCTCCTGGATACTGTGTAGTGTTCTATGCTCCTGGATACTGTGTAGTGTTCTATGCTCCTGGGTACTGAGTAGTGTTCTATGATCCTGGATGCTGAGTAGTATTCTATGATCCTGGATGCTGAGTAGTGTTCTATGCTCCTGGATGCTGAGTAGTGTCATATGCTCCTGGATACTGTGTAGCGTTCTATGCTCATGGGTACTGAGTAGTGTTCTATGCTCCTGGATACTGAGTAGTGTTCTATGCTCCTGGATACTGTGTAGTGTTCTATGCTCCTGGATACTGTGTAGTGTTCTATGCTCCTGGGTACTGTGTAGTGTTCTATGCTCCTGGAGGCTGAGTGGTGTTCGCTATAACATACTTTCATAGTCGGTTTTGTTGACTCTCACCTTAAACTGCCCTTAACAACTTCTGAGTCTTTTGGAGAGGATCAGCTTAAGCAAAATGATGTGTAGTATCACTGATCTACAAAGTATAGTATTCCCTGACAAATAATAATATTTGTGGAACCTGGGTCCAGCGACTGTCAAGCCAACACCTTAACTGTTACACCAACAGGTTCAAACCTCTTGGCTTAACGGTTAATGTGTTGGCCTGACATTCGCTGGATCAGGATTCGGGTCCCGGTCAGGGCTACCTTCCGAATTCGCTACAACATTCTTCCATAGTTGGTTTCATTGACTGTCCCCTTACCTGCCCATAATTGACCCATTTTAAGCTACAACTTCCGAGTCTGTTGGAGAGGATTAGTTTGAGCAAAGTGAGGTGCGGAACAGTTCCTAGCATTTTTTACCTGCAGCAAGCCTAATGGATAGTGCTGGATAGAACCCCCCCCCCCCCCACACACACACACACAAAAACAACCAAACAACTGGCCCTGCTCATAATAATAGGCCACATCATTAGTAATGATCTGTTTATTGGGAACAGCACCGTTTTCTCCATTGACCAGATGTCAGTACTACAGTAGTATTGGTTTGGCTAGCTGACATACAGAGATCTCCAGTCTAAAGTAGAGCTGCTCACCAGACAGAGGGAAGTTTCCAACCCCTTGGCCAGAGGGAGTCTTGGTTCTCCTGTATGTGCGTGGGAGAGTGGAGATGGTTTTGCTGACTGTGCCTCATCAGGGCATGTGTGATCTCATGCCTGGCTCGCCCCCCCCCACTCTTCCCCTTCTCTGTGTTTCCAGGGGCTAAGTTCAAAAGAAATTATGGCAGTCAGCCATGAGCCATGAACTCTCCTCATCTGGCACCATAGCCAATTCCCTCAAACTCAAATCTGGACCTCGAAGGCAGTTCCACTGCGTTTTTTCATAGTTTCCCTCTAACCAGAGACTGATTTAGACCTGGGACACCAGGTGGATGCAATTAATGATCCGGTAGAACAGAAAACCAGAAGGCTCCGGACCTCTTAGGGTAAGAGTTGAATACATCTGTCCTATATAGTGCAATACTTTTGACCAGAGCCCTATGGGTCCCTATGGGTCCTGGTCAAAGAGGTGCATTATATAGAAAATAGGGTGCCATTTGGGACATAGCCCCTCTCCTCGTACGGCAGGCCTTGATATGCTCTGTTTCTCTCTGCTGACTCTTACTGAGGGATGATAGCTCTGTGTGTGCATACACGCTTGCGTGCAACACACTGTAGCCTCATCGTCTGTCGCTCTGAAGGAAACAAGCCACTGTAAACCTCACTCCATCCTGCCCTCGACCCCCCTCTCTCTCCCGTCAAACTGTTGATTTAGACAAGGCTCTCTTGTCCTATTATGGACCCAGCTACCACTGGAACACTGGAGATCATGTGGAAATGTTTTTCTGGTTTGCAGGGGGACCGCTGATGAAGAAGCACAGCTGGACTTAAGTTCCAAGCCACCAAAGACTGAGCAACAAGCAACCATTATTCAAAAACCACTACTCTGGGAAAAAAGAAACTAAACCCCCAACTACCATCATCCAGACATGAGTTAGTGAGTTATCTAGGATCAGCATCATGCAGGGTCAGCTCACTGGGCACAGATGTAAATTCCACATCTAATTTTGTTAAAATATCTTGGGAACAACATTGATTCAACCAGTGTGTGCCCAGCTGGAGTGTTCATACAGCATAATGCTTTTTACAGAGATCTGTAACCCACAATTGATATTTCAGTTTCACAACCATGTAAGGTCTGGTCCACTTCAAACTGGACACCCATCTCGTACTATAGCCTACTTCATGTATCATTGTATTTGTATATTCAGCATTTGCTGGTTTGTGGTACTGTTTAGAATTTCTGCAGCTGAAAACAGTGGAATAGCATGCTGTCCAGTGGTGTACTTGTAAATCACGCTGCCTCACGTCTGCCTCTGGCTCAGAAAAGGCTTACTTACATTTGACATTTTAGTCAGTTCTTCTTCTTAATCAGTGGAATACACCCTGTGGCATTTACTGGAATATCATAAAGCAAGGTCTGTGAGTTCTCCTCTCTCAACAATACCTCTGGCTCTGCACAAATTGAAGCATACTTGTTCTGCTTTAATGAGTCATGTCATGGTTTATGAGGTGTGGGATTATGAAATGGACTAGCTAGGTGGTTCTAGAGTATGTCCCAAATGGCACCCTTTCCCCTTTATAAAAAGTAGTGCACAATATATAGAGTAGGGTGCCATTTAGGACCCAGATAGTGTCCTTCTGGGGTTTTTGTCTATTAAAACAAGGAAGGGCTCTGCTTATAATAAATTGATTTAACTTTGATGCCAACTTGGTGCCCATGTGGTACTGTTTACAGTTTGAATACCTTTATAGGAGCTGATTACCACTAAAGAGAGAGATGGAGAGTAGTTACGGGGCCTCTGGGGTTTCTCAGAGTGGATAAATCAGACATTCACTGTACTGTAACTCTCACTCACAGTCAAAGTGTGCACAAACACACACACACACACAGATACACTCGCTCTCACGCACACACACCCATGAACACACACGCTCAGACATGCTGATCTACAGGTTAAGGCCCTTTATATAGTTAACAGCTGCAGGTTGGATTTCCGCCTCTTTATAACTTAATAATTCTTCGCAGTAATTTATAGCTACTGTGTCCTGTCCTGTTCCCATTCAATTAGAATAACAGAACTTCACTTCAAATCAAATCAAACTGTATTTGTCACACAAATACAAATGCGCCGAATACAAGTGTAGACTTTACTGTGAAATGCTTTACTTACAAGCCCTTAACCAACAGTGCAGTTCAAGAAGAAGAAAATATTTACCAAGTAGACTAAAATAAAAAGTAATAATAAAAAGTAACACAATAAGAATAACAATAAAGAGGCAATATACAGGGGGCATCGGTACCGAGTCAGTGTGCAGGGGTACAGGCTAGTTGAGGTAATCTGTACATGTAGGTGGGGGCGAAGTGACTATGCATAGATAACAAACAAACTGCGAGTAGCAGCAGTGTACAAAAGAGAGGGGGGTGGTCAATGTAAATTGTCCGGTGGCGATTTTATGAATTGTCTTATGGCTTGGGGGTAAAAGCTGTTGAGGAGCCTCTTAGTCCTAGACTTGGCGCTCCTGTACCACTTGCCATGCAGTTGCAGAGGAAACAGTCTATAACTTGGGTGACTGGAGTCTCTGAGAATTTTATGGGCTTTCCTCTGACACCACCGATTATATAGGTCCTGGATGGCAGGAAGCTTTGCCCCAGTGATGTACTAGGCCGTTCGCACTACCCTCTGTAGTGCCTTATGGTCAGACGCCGAGCAGTTGCCTTACCAGGCGATGATGCAATCGGTCAGGATGCTCTTGGTGGTGCAGCTGTAGAACATTTTGAGGATTTGGGGACCCATGCCAAATCTTTTCAGTCTCCTGAGGGGGAAAGGTTTTGACGTGCTCTCTTCACGACTGTCTTGGTATGTTTGGACCATGATAGTTTGTTGGTGATGTGGACACCAAGGAACTTGAAACTCTCAAAACATCTAACAGCTGCCTGGGTGGACGAGATTACAAAACATCAGAATTTGAGACAGTCCATGTGCAGAGGTGTCATATGAATACATGGGATATGTCCCATTTGGCACCCTATTCCCTTTATAGTGCGCTACTTTTGACCAGGGCCAATAGGGCTCAGGTCAAAAGTTATGCTCTATGAAAGGAATAGGGTACCTTTTGTAATCTTGTCCACCCAGACAGCTGTTAGATGTTTTGAGACTTGTATCAACATGTGAAGAGAAGTTCTGTTATTCTAATTAAATGTGAACAGGACAGGACACCGTTACTACAAAGAGTTATTAAGATATAAAGAGGTGGAAATCCAACCTGCAGCTGTTAGCTATCGTCTGAAAGCATCCGTCTTCGATACAGTTCATGTGTACTGCAGAGGTGTCATACAGATAGATGATGATATCAAACAGTTTCTCAGCTAACAATTCTAGGGAGCGAAAAGGGATTTGTAATGTTCCCATAATGTTTGTTTCCAATTTTCCATTAGTTAGTGGAACATTCTATCTATGTTAGCAAAAACCTTCGGATCATTTTTTTTTGTTGCACGGTTTGGTGTTAGAGTTAGGAGAACATTCCCTTAATGTCAAAAAGAAAATAGCAATAACGTGGGTTACCATGTTCTCAGAATGTACTATAATGACACGAGTCATGGGGCGCTGCAAGAACATTAATGTGTCCAGTTTTCTGTGGGTTAGGAGAATATTCCATCAACTTCCGCCCCAAAAGTTCCTCCAAACATACCAAGTTCTATTTGACAAGAACCCTTTTCCTACAATTTCTGTGGCCCAGCGGAAAACGAATTAACATAATTTTAAAATCCTCATCAAAATCCGCCTGTTTAAGCTACACTCTTAGAAAAGAAAAGTGCTATCTAGAACCCAAAGAGGTTATTTGGCTGTCCCCATAGGAGAACCCTTTCCACAGAGGTCTCTACATGTAACCTAAAAGGGTTCTACCTGGAACCAAAAAGGGATCTTCAAAGGGTTCTCCTATGGGGATAACCCGTTTGGAACCTTTTTTTTAAGAAGGTAGAGACATCGTTTTTTTGCATGGGCTGCATCTCAATCCACCATATCTCTCTGGCAAAGTTAAAGCAATGTTTGTCAAACCATAAGACATGCCGAAAGTAAGTCTTCTCGCGAAAACATCTAAAGCGTCTGAATGTTTTGGCCTACCCCTCTGTGGTAAGAAGAGACTCTCACCACGCTTCCCTCTGTTTTGCTCTTCGACCCCCACAAGCATCAACGAACTTGTCTGAACTCGATACAGCCTTTTCTGACAGCTTCTGTCTGTAGCGTCCGAACAGTTTGGGCTACAAACTAATATATGTCTCTCACAGACACACTACTGCACATATCGGTTGTTTTGCTCTAGGATGCCCACAAGCCTCACAAGACTCATCTGAAGGTCCCCAGTACCAGTTTAAAAAATGAATGGAAATACACTGAACAAAAATATAACGCAACATGTAACGTGTTGGTCCCATGTTTCATAAGCTGAAATAAAAGATCCCAGAAATTTCCCATATGCAGAAAAATCTTATTTCTCTCAAATGTTGTGCACACATTTGTTTACATCACTGTTAATGAGCATTTCTCCTTTGCCAAGGTAATCCATCCACCTGACAGGTGTGCCATATCAAGGAGCTGATGAAACAGCACGATTATTACACAGGTGCACCTTGTGCTGGGGACAATAAAAGGCCACTCTAAAACATGCGGTTTTGTCACACAAAACAATGCTACAGATGTCTCAAGTTTTGAGGGAGTGTGCAATTGGCATGCTGACTGCAGGAATGTCCACCAGAGCTGTTGCCAGAGAATGTAATGTTCATTTCTCTACCATAAGCTGCCTCCAACTGTGTTTTAGAGAATTCGGGCAGTACGTCCAACCGGCTTCACAACCGCAGACCATGTGTATGGCAACGTGAGGGCGAGCGGTTTGCTGATGTTAACGTTGTCATGCCATTCATCTGCCGACATCACCTCATGTATTAGCACGATAATACACGGCCCTATGTCGCAAGGATCTGTACACTATTCCTGGTAGTTGAAAATGTCCCAGTTCTTCCATGGCCTGCATACTCACCAGACATGTCACCCATTGAGCTTGTTTGGGATGCTCTGATCCATGCCCCTACCTTTTGTTTTTACTGTATCTGTGACCAACAGATGCATATCTATATTCCCAGTCATGTGTAATCAGTCCATAGATTAGGGCCTAATGAATTTATTTCAATTGACTGATTTCTTTATATGAACTGTGACAGTAAAACCTTTGGAATGGTTTTATATTTGTGTTCAGTATATATATGGAGATAGTTCAGTGCCTAAAATAAGGGGTTGAATACATGTCAAAAATATATATATAGTTTCCTGATCTTTATTGTACTGTATCGCTCAGATATAGGACAAACATTTCAGAACAAACTCTCTCGTTGGGACCCCAAGGGGTGCACATTTAGGTTTTTGTCCTAGCACTATACAGCTGATTCAAATAATCAACTAATCATCAGGCTTTGATCATTTGAATCAGCTGTATACTGTTAGGGCAAAAACCAAAACGTGCTCCCTTTGGGATTCTGAGGACCGAGTTTGGAGAACGCTGCTCTAGAGGGTTAATGTTTGTTGTTAGCTGGGTTGTAATGTCATGGAGTTTAATTAAAGAGCCTCTGAAAACCTAATGAGGCCTGTTCTGTGTTTGTGTCTCTGTGATTACGATGGCTTTTAAAAGCTGTTTACAGTGCCATTTCCTCCCATCATTTCCCCCCCAAGTCATTTCTAATGAGCTAGTCTGTTACAGTTTCCACACAGCCCATTCAATAGTTTGTGGTAAATGAGGGAGTTGAAAGGTTAAATTCCATAACCAAGGTTTCCGACTGCTTATGGATTTGATTGCAACGCGCTACTTCAAGACCCAAAACATAATGTCTTAGAGCTTAACCAAGGCTGATTCATGGACTAGAAGGTGAGACTAATAGTTTAGTTGCAAAGGGGCAGGGTCCTTGGTAAATGGTACCCTATTCCCTACAAAGTGCATTATATATGGAATAGGGTGCCATTCTGGAGGCAGACATTGTTTATGCATACAATGTGGTAGCGTTACACTGGAGGCGTGCTGGCCTGGGCCCTGGGACCACATGGCCTTATGGGTAGTAAAACAGATAATGAGGACCATGTGGAAACATCTGAACACACACACACATACACACACACACACAGGAGCATGAAACAGCCTTTCTATAAAGACATTAGTGATGATTCAGCTGAAATATACTAGGATGAACTCCAGGATAAATATACGATGTGCTCTGTTGAACTGAAAGACCTTCTAGAACACTGTAATTACATGGGATGTGGGGATCACTGTTTATGTACCCCAACTCTGAATATTCAAACAGAGGATAGGGTATGTCTCTGTATCTAGCTTGTGACCTGTCTATCTGTCTGTGTCTGTGTGTCGTCTCTGTCTCTAAAGTGTGATCTGTGTGGGATGTCTCCATCTCTCCCTCCTTTCTGTCTCTAACGTGTGTGTCCCTGTCTTGTCTGTAGGACGGTGCTGTATGAGTGATCTGTCCCTAAACATGACGTGTCTGTGTCTCTATGTCTGTAGGACGGTGCTGTATGAGTGATCTGTCCCTAAACATGGTGTGTCTGTGTCTCTATGTCTGTAGGACGGTGCTGTATGAGTGATCTGTCCCTAAACATGACGTGTCTGTGTCTCTATGTCTGTAGGACGGTGCTGTATGAGTGATCTGTCCCTAAACATGACGTGTCTGTGTCTCTATGTCTGTAGGACGGTGCTGTATGAGTGATCTGTCCCTAAACATGACGTGTCTGTGTCTCTATGTCTGTAGGACGGTGCTGTATGAGTGATCTGTCCCTAAACATGACGTGTCTGTGTCTCTATGTCTGTAGGACGGTGCTGTTTGAGTGATCTGTCCCTAAACATGACGTGTCTGTGTCTCTATGTCTGTAGGACGGTGCTGTATGAGTGATCTGTCCCTAAACATGACGTGTCTGTGTCTCTATGTCTGTAGGACGGTGCTGTATGAGTGATCTGTCCCTAAACATGGTGTGCCTGTGTCTCTATGTCTGTAGGACGGTGCTGTATGAGTGATCTGTCCCTAAACATGGTGTGTCTGTGTCTCTATGTCTGTAGGACGGTGCTGTATGAGTGATCTGTCCCTAAACATGACGTGTCTGTGTCTCTATGTCTGTAGGACGGTGCTGTTTGAGTGATCTGTCCCTAAACATGACGTGTCTGTGTCTCTATGTCTGTAGGACGGTGCTGTATGAGTGATCTGTCCCTAAACATGACGTGTCTGTGTCTCTATGTCTGTAGGACGGTGCTGTATGAGTTTATGCGTGATCTGTCTGTGGTACATTGTCTATGTCTCTGAACTTGGTCTATCTGTGTCTCTCTATCTGTAGGATGGTGCTGGTGCTGTAAGAATGATCTGTTTATACGTGATCTGTCTGTGGTACATTGTCTATGTCTCTGAACTTAGTCGATCTGTGTCTCTCTGTCTATAGGACGGTGCTGTATGAGTGCTGTCCAGGGTACATGAAGCTGGACGGAATGAAAGGATGTCCTGCAGGTATGTAGCTACAGTCGGTTACAGTATATGTAATGTTATAGGGTACAAGATACGCAGTGTATTTTTGCAGTGCACTTAATGTTATAGTGTACTTCAAAGGTTAAACAAGAGGTTCAACGAAGACATACCAAGGGGTATTACGTTTTCTCATTCAATTCACGAGTCACAATGCCACACCAACATAAAGATTCCGCTGGCACATCGTCCTACCCCTGCATGTTTCCTTTTAGCTTCATCCGTCTGGTTTTGGGGTTCTTTAGGGTTGTTAGAGTTGTTTCAATGAGACTTGTGTGCACCCCAAATGCCCCCCTATTCCCTATGTACTGCACTACTTTAGGGCTCTGGTCAAAAGTAGTGCATTGTATAGGTTATAGGATACCATTTGGGATTACCCCCGGTATGTAGGGAGATGCAATCATCATGGTACCTTCTATTCCCTGTTCCACAGTGGCCCCTATAGACAATGTGTATGGTACCTTGGGCCTGGTCAAGGCCATCTCCACCCAGGAATACTCTCACATCTCCAAGCTGCGGGAGGAGATAGAGGGATCTGGGTCATACACCTTCTTCGCTCCCAGCAACGATGCCTGGGACTTGTTAGATGAGGTAAGTCAGGATAAGTATCATCTCTTACAGCTGGAAAATTCCAAGTCAGACAGTCAGTTGAATCCAACAGCGATAGTTTTAGGTTTTTTCAGTGCCAAAACCATTCTGTGCTCGTTTAAAAGAGCTACAACATAAAACACCAGAATGTGTAGGTTGCTGTAAATCTTTGTCATCACTTTATGTTTAGCATTTATGTTATCTTAAGCCTTTCTATTCTGCATTTCAGGAAGTGCGTAGCGCGTTGGTGAGCAACGTGAACATTGAGCTGTACAATGCTCTGCACTACCACATGGCTAACAAACGCCTGCTGACCAAAGACCTGAAGAACGGCCTGGTGGTCGACTCCATGTACAACGACCTGGGACTCTACATCAACCACTACTCCAACGGGGTGAGCATCCCACTAGACCTACACCACATCATCTTCTGCATCCCAAATGGCACCCTACTCCATTTTTTGTGCACTATTTTGACCAGCGCCCATTGAATTTATTGGAAATCCGATGGTTTCCATGCCATGAGATAGGAAAGTTGCCATCATGGAAAGCTAAGGCTTTATTGTGTGCAGGTAGTTAGTTGTTGAAGGCTGTGTTGAGTGCACATTGGAGAGTTAAGGACAGTATGCTGTTGTGTGTTGTGTGCAGATACTGACTGTGCTGTGCATGTCCTATGTGGTGTGTTGTTATGTATGAAGATCGTGACGGTGAACTGTGCCAGGATTATCCATGGCAACCAGGTTGCCACCAACGGGGTGGTGCACATCATCGACCGTGTCATCACTGCCGTGGGCAACACCATCCAGGATGTCATCGAGGTTGACGATGACCTCACCACTCTCAGTGTAAGTCTTCTCTTTTGCCCTTTCCTACCTTTCCTTTCTACCTTTCCTTTCCTACCTTTCCTTTCTACCTTTCCTTTCCTACCTTTCCTTTCCTACCTTTCCTTTCTTTTCACCTCTTTTCTCTTCTCCTCTTGTCTTTTTCATTCTATTTTATTCGATTTACCGATTCAAATGGAGCATATGTTGGAGGATATGATGTGTTTTCTCACTACAGGAAGTGGCTCTGGCCTCAGGCCTGCTGGACAAGCTGGGACAACCCGGCCAGTACACCCTGTTCGCCCCCACCAACGATGCCTTCGCGAAGCTGGACTCAGACGTGCTTCAACGACTGATGGGTGACAAGGGTGTCCTCCAAGGTAAACCAAACCGCTGGGCCAGGCTTCAGAGCTCCCATCACCTCTGGACTGCCTTCTAGAAATACAGAGAGCAGCTCACAGGAGAGTACTTTAAATCAGAGGGGAGACATAGAGACTTTATATAGATCTCCACCCTCAGGCCATATCCGTGTTTAATAAGATGAAGGTGCAGGAAAAGTAACTCAATGGTTCCCGCTCGCCATGTTTGCAGGGCTGAGTAACCGCAGAGGTTTTCCATGTAAGCACTTTTTCATACTCGCCAACTAGTTACAGTCTGTGCTGTGGATTTGTAATCCTCAGGCAGTTGGCAAACTGAGCGTTCACCACAGGTTGTGAGAGTGAGTAATGAAAAAGAAAAGAGCTCTTGTTTCAGATGTTGGATCACATATGGCCTACGAAATAATGGCTTTTGAGACATACACTTTCATATGGTGAAGCTTTTTGATAATTTGACAAGTTTACAATCTAAACATTTACCGTCACACTATAATTTATGTCTGGGTGGCACTCCCATAATAAAACACTCTAACTTGTTCAAAAATATTTCCAAAAAGGTGTCGTTCTTATGGTGCTAAACACCACAGGGCAGGAAGCAGAAAGCAGCTGGCTCTGCCTGTGTCCGAAATTGCAACCTATTCCCTACATTCCCTACCTCATACGGCTCTGGTCAAAAGGAGTGCACTATTTAGAGAATAGGGTGTAATTTTGGGACACATCCCAGTCAAAGGGTTGGGACTGGAAAGGTTCAGAAGGTTCAGAGCATTAGGATGGTTGACAGTGGGGTGATGATCCCTAACGTCCCTGAGCTGTGAGATCCCGTCACTTCACACACAGTCTAACAGAGTCAAACACAGCAAGTAAAACTTTCTCCCTGCACTCACTAGTCTCCCAACACCAGGACCCAAGGGATCTAAGGGATCTCCAGGTCTCCCGAGTTTCATAGTCTGCGTCCCATATGGCACTTGATTCCCTACTTAGTGCACTACTTTTGACCAGGGCCCATAAGGATCTGGTCTAAAGTTGAGCACCTAAAGGCCCAGTGCAGTCCCAAAAAATATTTCCTGTGTTTTATATACACTCAGTGGCCAGTTTATTACCTAAACCCATCTAGTACCGGGTCTAAAAAGTTGTTCGATTCTTATCAAGGGACATAGCGTGTGCCAGGAAAACATTCCCCACACCATTACACTACCGCCACCAGCCTGCCTGTATCATTGACATCAGGCAGGATGGGGTCATGGACTCATGCTGCTTGTGCCAAATCCTGACTTTGCCATCAGCATGAGGCAACAAGAACCGGGATTTGCCGGACCGGGCAGTGCATTTCCACTCCTCAATTATCCAGTGTTGATGATCGCGTGTCCACTGGAGCTACTTCTTCTTGTTTTAAGCTGATAGAAGTGGAACCTGGTCTGCAATAGCCAATCGGTGACAAGGACCGCCGAGTTGTGCGTTCCGAGGTACCGTTCTGCACATCACTGTTGTACTGCGCCGTTATTTGCTCATTTGTTTGTTGCACCATTGTCTCCAAACCTTTAAATGAAGCAAATCGAGGTAAACTCAATCAATCAATCAAATTTATTTATAAAGCCCTTCTTACATCAGCTGATGTCACAAAGTGCTGTACATGAACCCAGCCTAACATCCCAAACAGCAAGCAATGCAGGTGTAGAAGCACGGTGGCGAGGAAAAACTCCATAGAAAGGCCAGAACCTAGGAAGAAACCTAGAGAGGAACCAGGCTATGAGGGATGGCCTGTCCACTTCTGGCTGTGCCGGGTGGAGATTATAACAGAACATGGCCAAGATGTTAAAATTGTTCTATGTGAACAACAAAAAGTTAACTGTCAACACTGGGCAGAGGTGCAAAGTACCCATTGGCAGTCAGATTTCTCGATGTATTTGACCCTTTAAAGTTGTTTGAAACGACCACCTGAAGTTTCTGCAAGATTTGGTGGGAGGGAGTTTTGACATCACCATGAGCTAAATTAGCTAATAGACCAACAAGAAAGAGAGTTCCAAACCTCTCTGCCAATAACAGCTCATTTTAAGTTTTTCCCTCCCCACTCAAACCACTCACAGACAGTCCTAGCAAAGTTCTTGCTTGAAAACAATCACACTAAGTTACTTAATTGTTTAATGGAGAATAGGTTGCCATTTGGGACGTAACCTGTGATTAATTTGCTATTCTGAAGCCATGCTGGAAATGACATAATCCAATGCATAGGCACCTCTACTACCATTCATTTGTATTGGTTACATTCAGAAGAACCCAGTGACACTTGTGAAGGATGTAGAGTAAAATTAGCGTCTCCCCTTTCCACAGTGAGGTCAAACTAGTTTGTAGCCCAAAAGGTTGGGACGCTACAGACAGAAGTTGGCAGATCAGCGTTACCGACTTCAGACGTGTCCAGCAGGATGTATTCATGAGAAGACCGATTTTCGGGATGTCTCATGAGTAGCTCTGACAAACACCACTGTAGCTCGGCCACCTTTCACCTCTGATGTGGAAGGCCGACAAATGTGATGCAGTAGATTGAGACGGAGCCAATGCAAAATATCTCTAGCTTAAACTGACAGGTTTTGATGGTGATTTTTATGTTATTTAGGATTAAAATGACGCCTGGCTAGTACAGTATATGAAGTCAAACACATATCACTTTTCCCGGGATGCTGGTCCAGTCTAGTCTGTAATGTAGTAACCCAACCAAATGAGGATATACTGTATGTAGGAGTATCGGAGTGTGTGGGACCGATTGACACTTTTCTCCTCTCCTCTCTCCTCTCTCCTCTCTCCTCTCTCCTCTCTCCTCTCTCCTCTCTCCTCTCTCCTCTCTCCTCTCCCTCCAGCTCTGCTGAACTTCCACATGCTGAACTCTGTCCAGTGTTCAGAGGGCATCATGTCCGGCCAGACCTTTGAGACCCTGGAAGGCCACAACATCGAGATTGGCTGTGACGGGGACAGCCTGACTGTCAACGGCATCAAAATGGTGTTGAAGAAAGACATTGTCACCGCCAACGGAGTCATCCACCTCATCGACGAGGTCCTCATGCCTGACTCAGGTTAGCTCCCCCATCTTGACCCACCTAATAATTATACATGTCATTTGTATAGTGCTTTCTTTTCTGAGCTGTGCTCCTAACACACAGTTTTTTGCATTTGCATTTGTTTGTTGGAATGTGCATGAACTGTTTTCACAAAATGCACACCACCTTTATTTAAATCTCCCTTTGCTGTTACACTATTATACAAGTCAGCCATACACATAGGCAAATAGATGGAAACAATGACAGCAAGACTAAGATCAAATCTGAAAACTGAATAAGTCTAGAAGTGTTATCTTTCAGTGGTAGATAAGCTTTTAATGGTGTTGTCTGTGTCCTCTAAGCCAAGCAGGTGATGGAGCTGCTCACCCCTTCCGAGTCCACCTTCAGTGACATGGTGTCAGAGCTAGGTCTTTCTGCAGCCATGGCAGCTGAGGCAGAATACACACTACTGGCTCCGCTCAATTCTGTATTCACTGGTGAGTACCCATCATGGCCTTGCTCAATTCTGTCTTCACTGGTGAGTACACATGATGGCCTCGCTCAATTCTGTCTTCACTGGTGAGTACACATCATGGACCCGCTCAATTCTGTCTGTAACACATCCCTCGTTCCCCTTAAATACTCTTGAATGTCCTGAACTCTTTCCTTTCTTGGTCCTCTTCCTCTCTCTAGCTTCTCTCTCTGTCCCCCTCTTCCTCTCTCTAGCTCCTCTCTCTGTCCCCCTCTTCCTCTCTCTAGCTCCTCTCTCTGTACCCTTCTTCCTCTCTCTAGCTCCTCTCTCTGTCCCCCTCTTCCTCTTTCTAGCTCCTCTCTCTGTCCCCCTCTTCCTCTCTCTAGCTCCTCTCTCTGTCCCCCTCTTCCTCTCTCTAGCTCCTCTCTCTGTCCCCCTCCTCCTCTCTATAGCTCCTCTGTCACTACTTTATCACTCCTCTCCACAGGTGGGTAATGCACACTGAGCTCCAAACCATGACATTAGTCTTGGTGTCAAGCGGACTCACTAGTGAGCAGTATACTATACATACTGCATACTGGTCTCCTGACTGCTGGAATGATTAATAGCTGGAGCCTTATGCCGCGCAAACCCTAAGAATACATAATTACCCCTGCGCACACACAGACACACATACACACATACACAGCATAGGAACATTCTAGACCTCACAAGGCGTGGGGAGAGATATCTCCTACCTGAATCCAACATTTGTAACGCATGTGTGATAAACTGAACCGAAGTATATTAATCAGTTGTATGATACACTAGCCTGCTGCATGCTATAGGAAAGGAAAGAGTCCCAGGCTTGAATAGCTGAGTTACGGCTTATAAATTCCTCCACTAAATTGTTCTCTAATTTAGACTCTACATGATTGGCCCATTGTCGACGTACCGTACTGTACAGACCAGAACAGCTCTATTTCTCAGACAGCACTTGTTAAAACGTCCTCTGTTATTAGAGCCATAGTTTCCTCTCTGGAGGAGGTAGCTCTTCTCCCGGGGGGGGGGGGGGGGTATATCAGTATATTACGTACGGGTAATGCAGACTGGAACAGTCACTGCCTGTGTCCCAAATGGCACCCTATTCCGTATATACAGTAGTGCACTACCTTTGACCAGAGCCCTATGGGAATAAGGGAATAAGGTGCAATTTGTGACGCAGACACTGTTACAATGTGGCTGATCAATCTGTCTGTGGGGAAGCTACAGAACCCGGGAGATTTCCTGGAAAATAAGGTTGACGTTTTACAATTGACTAGACCAGCAGACTGCATCATTAACCTATATTATGACTCATAATGACGATAATAATCACAATGGAACTTTTTTATGGTCTTCGTCCTAAGAAAACCTTTGATTTGGTTTTGGGCTAGCTCCTAGAAAACCTTTGATTTGGTTTTGGGCTAGCTCCTAGAAAACCTATTGTTTACAAACAGATGTATTTTAATCTTTTGATCTGTACACGTCTGAGTTTTGCCCAATACCGCAAGATCTCCTGCATTTGGCTGTAGTTTATTGTCTTTTTGTTTATCTAAGTATGCTATTAACCATGTAGTATATACTGTACTGTATATACAGTGGGGAGAACAAGTATTTGATACACTGCTGATTTTGCAGGTTTTCCTACTTACAAAGCATGTAGAGAAAAAAAAATATCACAGGTACACTTCAACTGTGAGAGACGGAATCTAAAACAAAAATCCAGAAAATCACATTGTATGATTTTTAAGGAAATTTATTTGCATTTTATTGCATGACATAAGTATTTGGTACATGAGAAAAGCCGAACTTAATATTTGGTACAGAAACCTTTGTTTGCAATTACAGAGATCATATGTTTCCCTTAGTTCTTGACCAGATTTGCACACACTGCAGCAGGGATTTTGGTCCACTCCTCCATACAGACCTTCTCCAGATCCTTCAGGTTTCGGGGCTGTCGCTGGGCAATACGGACTTTCAGCTCCCTCCAAAGATTTTCTATTGGGTTCAGGTCTGGAGACTGGCTAGGCCACTCCAGGACCTTGAGATGCTTCTTACGGAGCCACTCCTTAGTTGCTCTGGCTGTGTGTTTCGGGTCGTTGTCATGCTGGAAGACCCAGCCACGACCCATCTTCAATGCTCTTACTGAGGGAAGGGGGTTGTTGGCCAAGATCTCACGATACATGGCCCCATCTATCCTCCCCTCAATACGGTGCAGTCGTCCTGTCCCCTTTGCAGAAAAGCATCCCCAAAGAATGATTTTTCCACCTCCATGCTTCACGGTTGGGATGGTGTTCTTGGGGTTGTACTCATCCTTCTTCTTCCTACAAACTCGGCGAGTGGAGTTTAGAGCAAAAAGCTATATTTTTGTCTCATCAGACCACATGACCTTCTCCCATTCCTCCTCTGGATCATCCAGATGGTCATTGGCAAACTTCAGATGGGCCTGGACATGCGCTGGCTTGACCTTGCATGTGCTGCAGAATTTTAATCCATGACGGCGTAGTGTGTTACTAATGGTTTTCTTTGAGACTGTGGTCCCAGCTCTCTTCAAGTCATTGACCAGGTCCTGCGTGTAGTTCTGGGCTGATCCCTCACATTCCTCATGATCATTGATGCCCCACGAGGTGAGATCTTGCATGGAGCCCCAGACCGAGAGTGATAGACCGTCATCTTGAACTTCTTCCATTTTCTAATAATTGCACCAACAGTTGTTGCCTTCTCAACAAGCTGCTTGCCTATTGTCCTGTAGCCCATCCCAGCCTTGTGCAGGTCTATAATTTGATCCCTGATGTCCTTACACAGCTCTCTGGTCTTGGCCATTGTGGAGAGGTTGGAGTCTGTTTGACTGAGTGTGTGGACAGGTGTCTTTTATACAGGTAACGAGTTCAAACAGGTGCAGTTAATACAGGTAATGAGTGGAGAACAGGAAGGCTTCTTAAAGAAAAACAGGTCTGTGAGAGCCAGAATCTTACTGGTTGGTAGGTGATCAAATACTTATATCATGCAATAATATGCTAATTAATTACTTAAAAATCATACAATGTGATTTTCTGGATTTTTGTTTTAGATTCCGTCTCTCACAGTTGAAGTGTATATATGATAAAAATGACAGACCTCTACATGCTTTGTAAGTAGGAAAACCTGCAAAATCAGAAGTGTATCAAATACTTGTTCTCCCCACTGTATATTCCATGTATATCACCCTTCCAGATGAGGTGTCTACACATCTGGGTTTTCTTTAATAGAGAAGTTTACCATGTATATATTTATCATTTATACCATCCACCCAGTGGAGGTGAAGGTCCTGGGAATAACTTCTATCTCCATTCTTGCAGAATTGGGGCTAGTTTCTGAAAAATGTGTTGTTTAAAAACAGATTTAATGTAATCTTTTGACCTCTTACAATGTATCTATATGAAATATCTCATCCACCAGATGAGGTGATGGCCATTGACCAGAGCTTTCTGAAGGTGATTCTGGAGAACCACATCCTGAAAGAGAAGATCACTCTGGGACAGCTGTACAACGGACAGCGCCTGGAGACTATCGCCGGGAAGTTCCTCAGAGTCTTCATCTACCGCACAGTGAGTCTCTGTGTGTGTGTGTTTGTGTGTTTGTGTGTGTTTGAGTGTGTGTGCTGGTATGCGTGTGCATACAGTATATGTGTGTTTGTGAGAGAGAGAGTTTGTGTGAGTATACAAATGTGTGTGTGTGTGTGTGTGGGTGTGTGCATGTGTGCGTGCATGCAAGTCCATCTCTTGTCTCTGAACAGCTGGTCACAATGGCTGTCTGCCATACAACACATATCCTTTTCACTGGGCTATCCATCAACTGGACTGACTAAGAGTCTGTTAATTCAGTAGCTAGTAGACTATTCATTTCCATGTCTTATTAAGGGCTACTTCAGCAGATGTTCCAACTCAAAATTCAGTTTTAAATATGCTCAAAAAAGAAGTTAGCTGTCTAGAGAACCAATTAGCCTAGCTAGCTAACTATCTGGCTAGCTAACTAGTTAGGTACTTATGCTAGCATACCAAAATGCCCACATAGGTCATAATTTTGCTAAAATTAGGATATTAGGACTAGAGTTACATCATTAGGATAAAAAAGGTTTTCACTTAAGTGGTTCTTTAACCTGTATACCCTGTGTCCTGTCTGTCTGTAGGCGGTGTGCATAGAGAACTCCTGCCTGGTGCGTGGCAGCAAGGAGGGCAGTAACGGAGCCCTCCACCTGATGAAGACTCTGATGAAGCCAGCTGAGGCCACCATGTTCCAGATCCTCACTGACAATGGAGGATTCAAGTAAGCTGCTTGTGGACTTATAGACTGTGTGTGCTTTAGCCTGGTCCCACAACTGTATGAGCTTCAGCCAATGAAATAGTCAGATAAGTTAGCTCAAGCTCATACAGATCTGAGATCAGACTAGTTGAAGGATCAAGGGGCAGATGAAAATTGTTCCGATTTTGTGGCCAACTCATGAATATATTGTATATTAAACAGTGTTGGATTTGGAGTACAATCCTGTCTCACCCCCTACTCCTGCTTGAGAAATTATGTTCTTTAGCCAACCCAATAGCCAGAGAGTCAGAGAGTTCACTAATCAGACAGAGTTCAATCAAATTTATACAGACTGGGGAGCAGGCTGGGAAATGTGCTAAGAGTTTATACAGACCAGTGGGCCAACTTCTTTCCAAGTCATGTATAAGAGTGATCATGTAAGATCACTCTTGCAAGTGATCTTTTCATCTAAATAATACCAAGGATCTCATCACTGAAGAGGATCCTTTTCTATAGCTCAATCGGTTCGTACGGGCGGTCACATGTGTTGGTAAGGTAGAGAACCCTGGTTAAAGCCCAGTCAGAGACAAGTTCAGGAACGAGTTCTATATGCTAAGCTATCACACTGGCACCAGTTATATCTACCCTCAGTGGTTGTCATGAGAGCCAGGTAACTGTTTCCTTCATCATGTTTTGGTTGTAGGATCTTCCTGTCACTGATGGAGATGGCTGGTCTGACTGACCTGCTCAAACAGGAAGGAGAATACACTCTGTTCGCTCCCAGTGATGAGGCCTTCGCTGGTGTCAGCGACAGTGACATGGCTCTGCTCAGAGGTTGGTTCATCTCTCAGACTCTCCCTCTCTCTCCGTCCCTGTTAGTCTGTCTCAGTCTCTCAAACAAATATCAGAGCCAGAGGTTTTTCTTGTCAGGCCACATCGTGGCGGTCAGGAAAAACTGCTGAACTTAACCATAGCTACCATAGCTACAAGCTATGTCAAAAGAACATCCATAAGTCTTAGAGTTAATGGATGTATGTACGATATGTACTATGGATCCATCGTCTTCCATCTAAAACCCTGTCTGTTCTGGCCAGGTAATATGAATGCCCTGCGTACCATCCTGCTCTACCACTTCAGTAACGGAGTGTTCATCGGCGGAGGTTTGGAGACTGGGGTGACCAACCTCCTCAAGTCTCTGCAGGGAAACAACCTCCGAGTGCTGCATGTGAGTCCAAACCTCTCAACACTCAACAGGGCTGTAAATATAAAAAATCATGGCATCAATGGCTGCAACAAAATCAAGCATGTATCACAAAGATCCTGAAGAGATTATACAATGTTTTTACAGTGAATCAAGAGACTCTCATCCTGATCCACTCCGTATTACTAACAACCGCAATCCTTTGTCATCGACAATGTCAACAAACGTTTAAACTAGGAGTTATGGCTAAATTTGACTTCTTGGAACACATATATAACACTTAAACATGTTTGGGAAAAGATAACGTCTAAAATAACATTCATTTGATGAATAAGAAACCAGAACCGCATTTGTTGGATGAACATCCCCAGAGACAACTTCCCCAACATAATTCAGCATTCTGACAAGACTTAGGATATTTTCATTTTGGGTTCATTTTATTCTTAGCTTTTAAGTTGTGTTACAGCAGTGTCCTTAGGATCATATTCTAAGACGATAAAAACATTTCCTTTCTTAAAATAAAGCAGAAAGCCATGTGAGGTCTCTGGATGTTTGTTGTGCAGAATATTCATGATTTAGTTTAGATGACATTTTACCCAAAAACAGACAGTTGCATTCCACTGTTACCAATGACTTTACAGAAGTTAAGCTATACTAAAGCTACCCTTAAAAAATATAGTTTACTGAACTAAAGTTACCTTGAAAAAGTAGTGCACTATATCCAAACTACTCTGTGATAAATTATCATATGGACATCTGAAATGTCATAGACTACAAATGGCAAGAACACATTACTTTGACCTTATGTTAACAGCATGTTTAAGTTAGCCCATTAAACACAAAAACAACGCTTCAAGCAAGAATTAGTCATGTCTAATGCCAAAAATTAAGTCAATTCTTGCCTACTTCACCCATATTTTATTTTTGCCAAAAAAGTAATGTGTTAGTAGTTATAGTAGTTACCTACACCGCTACATGGTGAAAAAGTAATTGACTACTGAAAACACTACGTAGATTTCAATTTAGTTTAACTACCACCAAGTTACTGCAAAATGTAGTTACATGTAGTTCACTACTCCCCAACACTGACTGTTGCAAATGTTCTGTAGCTTAACTACATTCAGAAAGTATTCAGAACCTTTCACTTTTTCAACATTTTCTTACGTTAAAGCCTTATTCTAAAATGTATTCAATTGTTTTATTTCCACACCAGTCCACAAACAATACCCCAAATGTATATTTAAAAAAAATTGTCACATTTACATAAGTATTCAGACCCTTTACTCAGTACTTTTTTGAAGCACCTTTGGCGCGGATTACAGCCTCGATCCTCTCAAGCTCTGTCAGGTTGGATGGGGAGCATCGCTGCACAGCTATTTTCAGGTCTCTCCAGAGATGTTCGATTGGGTTCAAGTCCGGTCTCTGGCTGGGCCACTCAAGGACATTCAGCGACTTGTCCCAAAGCCTCTCCTGCATTGTCTTGGCTGTGTGCTTAGGGTTGTTGTCCTGTTGGAAGGTGAACCCTCGCCCCAGTCTGATTTCCTGAGTGCTCTGGAGTAGGCTTTCATCAAGGATCTCTCTGTACTTTGCTCCGTTCATCTTTCCCTCGATCCTGACTAGTCTCCCAGTCCCTGCCGCTGAAAAACATCCCCACCGCATGATGCTGCCAAAATCAAATCAAATCAAATCAAATACCTTATTTACATAAGTATCTAGACCCTTTGCTATGAGACTCTAAATTGAGTTCAGGTGCATCCTGTTTCCATTGACCATTCTTGAGATGTTTCTATAACTTGATTGGAGTCCACCTGTGGTAAATTCAATTGATTGGATTTGATTTAAAAAGGCACACATCTGTCTATATAAGGTCCCACAGTTGACAACGCATGTCAGAGCAAAACCCAAGCCATGAAGTTGAAGCCACCACCATGCTTTACCGTAGGGGTGGTATTGGCCAGGTGATGAGCGGTGTCTGATTTGCTCCAGACGTGAGTCAATCTTGTTTTCATCAGACCAGAGAATCTTGTTTCTCATCATCTGAGAGTCCTTTGGGTGCTTTTTGGCAAACTCCAAGCAGGCTATCATGTGCCTTTTACTGATGAGTGGCTTCTGTCTGGTCACTCTACCATAAAGGCCTGATTGGTGGAGTGCTGCAGTGCTGGTTGTCCTTCTGGAAGGTTCTCCCATCTCCACAGAGAAACTCTGGAGCACTGTCAGAGTGACCATCAGATTCTTGGTCACCTTCCTGACCAAGGCCCTTCTCCCCCTATTGCTCAGTTTGGCCGGGCGGCCAGCTCTAGGAAGAGTCTTGGTGGTTCCAAACTTCTTCCATTTAATGCTGGAGGCCACTGTGTTCTTGGGGACCTTCAATGCTGCAGTTTTTTCTACCCTTCCCCAGATCTGTGCCTCAACACCATCCTGTCTTGAAGCTCTACGGACAATTGCTTCAACTTCATGGCTTGGTTTTTGCTCTGACATGCATTGTCAACTGTGGGACCTTATATAGACAGATGTGTGCCAATTGAATTTACCACAGGTGGACTCCAATCAAGTTATAGAAACATCTCAAGAAAGGTCAATGGAAACAGGATGCACCTGAACTCAATTTAGAGTCTCATAGCAAAGGGTCTGAATACTTATGTAGATAAGGTATTTCTGTTTTCTTTTTTAATACATTTGCAAAAACTTCTAAAAACCTGTTTTTGCTCTGTCATTATGGGGTGTTTTGTGTAGATTGATGAGGAACAAAATGTCTTTAATCCGTTTTAGAAAAAGGCTGTAACATAACAAAATGTGGAAAAAGTAAATGCCAACCTAATTGAGAGACATATGGCACATTACCAGCTGGTACTCATAACTCATCTCATTGTGGCTGTCTTATCTGTAATCATCCCATCAGTGTTTGTATCTTAATCACCTCTACTCCTCTCCTCCAGGCTAACAACACAATTAGAGTGAACACTATTGAGGTCCCTGAAAATGATATCATGGCCACTAACGGAGTCATTCACTTTGTCAAAACCCTCCTCTACCCCGGAGGTAAGACTGACTCAAACCTCTCTGAATGCCAGCTCCTCTGTTGGAGAAACAAATTATACCCTGATTAAATTGTCATGTGTTGAGAGACGCACTGTGCAGGTTATCATTTATTGATATATTATATATATTTAGCAGTGCTAAATGGTTCAGTACGTCTAACACCCTGTGTTGTGCTGTATGTACGCTAATGTAAAGTGTTACCAGTACGTCTAACACCCTGGGTTGTGCTGTATGTACTCTAATGTAAAGTGTTACCAGTACGTCTAACACCCTGTGTTGTGTTGTATGTACTCTAATGTAAAGTGTTACCAGTATGTCTAACACTCTGTACTGAATGCCCTGTGGATGGGGGCATTGTCATCCTATCGGGGCAAAGCCATGGTAGCAAAAATATTGGCCAAAATAATGGCCTGCCCAGCATTTTCATACATGAACCTAAGCATGATGGTATGTTAATTGCTTAATTAACTCAGGAACCACACCTGCGTGTAAGCACCTTCTTTCAATATATCTTGTATCCCTCATTTCCTCAAGTGTTTCCATTACTTTGGCAGTAACCTATATGTACCCTAGTATGAAGTGTTACCAGTATGTCTAACACCCTGTACTGTGCCGTACTGTACAGTATTGTACCCTAGTGTAAAGTGTTACCTGTATGTTTAACACTCTGTACTGTGCTGTGCTGTATGTACCCTAGTATGAAGTGTTACCTGTATGTCTAACACCCTGTACTGTATGTACCCTAGTATAAAGTGTTACCAGTATGTCTTACACCCTGTACTGTACTGTATGTACCCTAGTATAAAGTGTTACCAGTATGTTTAACACCCTGTACTGTGCCGTACTGTACAGTATTGTACCCTAGTGTAAAGTGTTACCAGTATGTTTAACACCCTGTACTGTGCCGTACTGTACAGTATTGTACCCTAGTGTAAAGTGTTACCAGTACGTCTAACACCCTGTGCTGTGCTGTATGTACCCTAGTGTAAAGTGTTACCAGTACATCTAACACCCTGTACTGTGCTGTATGTACCCTAGTATGAAGTGTTACCAGTACGTCTAACACCCTGTGTTGTGTTGTATGTACTCTAATGTAAAGTGTTACCAGTACGTCTAACACCCTGTGCTGTGCTGTATGTACCCTAGTGTAAAGTGTTACCAGTATGTCTAACACTCTGTACTGAATTGTCCTGTAGAGCTGCCTGCTGGAAACTCTGACCTTCTGGGGCTGCTGAGAAGACTCATCAAGTACATGGAGATCAAGGTACTGTACCAGGCCACACCCACATAAAGGAATTAGGGAGAACCCTGAGATAGCAAGATGAGATTAACGTCCAAGTGTTTGTTACAAAATGACCATAAGATGACAAGACAATATGTAAAGCCTTGAACAAAGTACAGTACAGTACCTACCACATTGGAGTTGAGCAGAACGATGTGTACACAGACCTACAGTAATATGGTTTACAACCTCTAATCCTTCTTTCTATTCATTCACAGTTTGTGTCAGGATACAGATATAAGGAAATCCCTCTTACATTCATGAGTGAGTACAACTGTATCAGTCCAAGTCTTAGATGTCTGCTGTACCTTTTTGCGTTGCATCTATTTGTAACTTTGCTGTTGTCCTGTGATTAACCTCTGTGTGTTTTCTGTTTCCTTCAGAGAGGACGATCGTCACACGCGTCATTGAGTCAGGTAAGTTACAGTTAAAGGATCGAAACAGTGAGGGCCTCCCGGGTGGCGCAGTGGTCTGGGGCACTGCATCGCAGCGCTAGCTATGCCACCAGAGACCCTGGGTTCGCACCCAGGCTCTGTCGCAACCAGGAGGTCTGTGGGGCGATGCACAATTGGCCAAGCGTCGTCCGGGTTAGGCCAGTAGGAATATCTCTACCGGGATGAATGGCTTCCGGGTTGGATCTGCATTGTGTGGCTTGGTTGGGTTGTGTTTTGGAGGACGCATGGCTGACTCCCACAGTTATGTCAATTTGGCTGGATGTCTTTTGGGTGGTGGACCATTTTTGATACACATGGGAAACTGTTGAGTGTGAAAAACCCAGTGCGTTGCAGTTCTTGGCAGTTTTTGTACACTCAGTGTAAAATCATTTTATATGATATATCATGGGTAGTCTTGGAAAGACTTGAAGACATTGTGCTACAAGAGTTGATAGACTGGTTGGCACAGTTCAGATAAGGACAATCTCTGTCTTCCATGAGATTCATGACCCACGTTCAAGAGGAAAAACCATTGTGGTTGTTCAGATAATTACAGTACAGACAGCAACAAGAGAAGACTTGCCATAGCAGCAGACACCTGGTAAAGTTTTATCTGTTCTGGATAAAATTACCGTTCTTTATTGGGATTTGACTTTTAAGGTTAATTCTTGATGTGAAAGAGAAATATGCACGTTCAAGTTCAAGTTACTGTTTATGCAATTATCTCCAGTCAAGATTCTGAGGGGAAAACTAATGTCTTGGAGAAAGCCTTCACTCTGAACGTATCTGCAAAGCACATATCCACGTGTCCTTTGATTATGCAATATATTCCTGTCATATGAATTATTTTAAAGCCAATGGAAGGTACAGACAATATTTGAATCAAGGAGTAGAGGAACCAATGACACACTACATGTCTGTAGTTCATGGAGTCTGGAGTTTTTAAGTTCATTCGGACCTTCAGATCTTACTAGTTTGCTGTTTAAACGTCATGTTCTTCATGCTTTTGATGTTATTTATTTCAGTTGTTAAACTTGTTCTCCTCTCTCTCTTTCTAAAGCGCCTGATGTGACCCATGTGACTAGGGTTATCGAAAGGGAACCTACCATCACCAAGGTGACCAGGGTGATTGAGGGACAGCCTACCATCACCAAGGTAACACCAATGTAACAAACCATGTTTCAACCATTGTATCCACCCATGTAACCACCAAATCACATTGAGCATCGGGAAAAGCGTTATATAAATCTAATACATGATTATGATTATTAGGTGACTAGAGTCATTGAAGGCGAGCCAAAGTTCACCAAGGTCACTAGAGTCATCGAGGGAGAGCCCAAGGTCACCAAAGTTACCAGAGTGGTCTCAGGTACGTACCTCACAGACACACAGGTCTTTCTTGACTCCTGTCCATGAGGTCTGAAGAACTCTGGGTACATATTAACATGTAGTAAAATGAACCTGTTTTGGTCTATAGTTGCTATACGGTGTATTGCTGCACTATATGAAACAAAGAAGTGAACGTTTGGGTTGCTGAGGTGAGACACAGGTCTACAGATGTTAATGTGTCGTACTGAATTCCCTTGACTCTACGTCACCCCTGGATCATGACTCTTACATCTGCCACTCTGTGAAAACAGTATGTTTCTATGTGAAGACTGATGTAATGTTTCAATATGTTGTCATCCACAGGTCCTCAGTACTCGGCCAGCAGCAGTGGCTCCAGCAGTGGTATCTCCAACATTGAGCTGGAAGGTCAGTAACATCACCCCTTTGGTTGTAGATAGATAACTTAATATAGAGGAAATAATGCAATGTTAAATTGAAAATCACATATATGCATGTCACTGGGTAGACATGTGACAGGTTCTGTTAGAATCTGGGTTGAGTGACAAACAAGATTCAATCTAACTGTTACATTTCCACCCTGTGATATTTGGCATTGTCGGCAGAATTAGTCAATTGTCCAACATAATTGCTTGTTTCGTTAGAATATATAATAGTCCCATCTGTGACATATACAGTAACATCCCTGTCTCGTTCCTGTAGGTGCTGACTTCTCCCGTATCACCACCATCGAGGGAAACCCCTCAATGCTCGACATGGACTCTGAAAAAATCACCAAGTTCATCCAAGGTAAGAGACACATCTAAACTCTACTCATCCCCACCTGGTTCTATAAGGATCTGAGGTGATTAAGATATGGTTTCTGTTATGACTGGAGTTTGGATTCTGTAGGGTTCAATTGTGGCAGAGGTTTGGTTCTGTAGGGTTCTATAAAGACTATGGTTTAGGTTCTTTAAGATTCTGTAGTGACCAACATTTGGGTTCTATAAGGTTCTATAATGACTGAGGTTTAAATTTGTCTTCACAGAGGGAAACCCGAGACGAGTAACTGGCAGGAAAATTCCAGGTAAAACATGATTCCTTGATAACATAACATACTGTTTGACCGTGTTGGGGGATTCAAATGATGGGTAATGTCATCCTATGAGGATCTTTAATTGCGACCATTGAAAGAGAATGACCACCTATCATTGAACATTGACTTGAACTTTATTTCTATTATTTGAGTGTATGATGATCTTTCTGTTGTCTCTATCCCTAGCTGGTGCCAGGAGGAGAGTCAGACCAGAGGAACAAAGAGCATAAACATGGACAGACCAGGTGACTAAAGATGCACCAGCAACCAGAGAGGAACAACAGAGATAATGTCAATGAATGGTCTCCCATAAAAGCTCTACACTCCAAATGACGTGTGTGTAGACATACAGAACTTGAACTTAGTGAGACCAGTAAAGCCATTTGCTAAACAAAACAAAAATCATTGATGCATGTATGTAAAGATAACTAAAAGCCATCAAGATATGTAAATAGCGTACGCATATTTGTGGGTTTTCGGTGTATATTAGAGATGAAAGATTAGAAGCTAGCCAGGGGTAGCAAAATAATATTTGAAACCAATCTATTGGAAGCCTTGACCATTGGTTGAGGTGATACAACAGGATTTTTAGGAAGATTTTGTCATTTACCTCTGCATGATATCGAGTTTGTGGTGCTCACATAAAAATAAAAATAATAAAAAATCAAATGTGATTGCTGTTTTCTGACAGTGACTTCATTTCTGCAAATGTTTATATTTTTCTACTAGATGTAATTTCAGCTCTGATCTGAGTTTCACAGTAGTGTGTTTGCTCTCTCTTTCTGCCTTTCTGTCTGACTGTCTACCTAGCTAACCATAAAGATATTGAGCTTGTCTTTGCTTTTAGAAGTTTCAAATGTGCAACACTCTTAACAAACTTAACTTTTCACATATTCTCAATAGCTTTGTTTTTCTGCAGTTTTCAAACCTTTTTCAATAAAGTATATTCTTGGATATGAAGTGCATAATTCTCCAGGAGAAAAACTTTATTTGAAAAACTTGTTAGTAGTTCATCGTTATAAGAATTCAATTCAAGTTACATTTTAGAATCACATTTACCCAATTTGAGGAGAAGATGTATGATCGCAATCTAATTTGTGGCACGTGTCTACTGGGCCCTGCCTACTCAATGAATTCCATTTTTTGTATAACGCTAGTTGTTTGGGGGGGGTATAAAAAAAGTTTTTTAGTTCTCCTAAAATCTATAAAAGAGTCTAACAATGCTACAAATGTCAATCTGTGTCCTTTAAAAGGTCAGAGTGCGAATTATACCATGAGGGGACTTGACCTCCTATGTGTGCCCGCGCTTACATCAAATCAAATCAAATCAAATGTATTTATATAGCCCTTCGTACATCAGCTGATATCTCAAAGTGCTGTACAGAAACCCAGCCTAAAACCCCAAACAGCAAGCAATGCAGGTGTAGAAGCACGTGTATAAGTACATGACATTTCTTATGGGCCTAATAGTAAAGACATGTAATACATTTTTTATGACCTTTTAATTTGTCGTGAACACAACCATCTTATTGTCAAACAAGTCACCGTGTTTAGGTGCTGTGATGTTTTTGGAGTGGACAAACATGCACAGGTAGACTACCTGAAGCGATTTGTTTGACAATAAGATGAAAACATCATGACTGGTTGTGTTCATGCCCAAATTAAAAGGTAATAAATAAAAAATACCGTTAAATTACATTTTAACCCTTAAGTCCATAAAAAATGCCATGCAAGTTCGTGCACGCATAGGAGGTCCAGTCAAAAAAAATCCCAGAATGTCAGACTTTTTCCACACCATTTGATGAATGGAAATATACATGGTTACTAAACACCAAAAAGTGTAATGACATTATACTCCTCAAGACTTAAATTAATTGATGTATCTTGCTTACTGACAAAGGACCTTTTTTGTACAAAAGGGGACTATTGTAACGTATACGCTGGGAGTCAGAAAGAAAGTGCAGGTGGTGAGTTTAATAATAATTGGAACATCGGACAAAATAACAAACACGAGTAGCGTATAGACATGAAACACAAACAATATTGACTGGGGACTGCCAGATATAGGGGAGGTAATGGAGTCCAGGTGTGCCTGATGATGACGTGCAGGTGCGTTTAATAATTCATGCCAGTTGTGCATAATGATGGATCCCAGGACCAGTGATTAGTAAACCGGCGACGTCGAAAACCCCCCAGGACGAGGAGCGGGCCGGTCCGGGTGGCGAAAGTGGAAATCGCGGATGATGTTGGGATCCAGAATGTGCTCCATTGGAACCCAACACTGCTACTCTGGGCCATAACCCTCCCAGTCCACCAGGTACTGGATCCGACCACCACGACTTCGGGAGTCCAGTATAGATCTGACGGCTTAGGCCGGACCCCCTCGATGTCCTGGGGGGTGGAGGCGTGTTGTGGGGGACAGCATCAGTTAAGGGACCAGGAACCTCTTGTATAGATGGGACCAGGGATGCTGAGGCACGGGAAGGGGAAGGAGATTCCCTGCTGGAGCGTTCCGGGGGGATTTGGTTTGGGCACAGACGGAAGAGGAGTTGACATAGTTAGTGACATCCTGTGCCACGGTGGGCCACCAGTACTTCTCAGAGATGGATTGGGTAGTGTGAGAAATAGCTGGATGTCCAGAGATGACAGCTGTGTGTGTCCAGGTCAGCAGCCGATCCCTTATCCTCATAGGAACGTAGATGCACACGGGAGGACTCCCTCTCCAGAGCCTGACAAATGTCCACATCAACGTCCCAGACCACAGAAGCTATGGGATTATGGGTGCATGCTGGACAGGACCATCACCCTAATCGTAGAGACGGGACAGGGCATCGGCCTTGGTGTTTTTTTGTGAAGAAAAGGGCCCACCTGGCCCACCTTGCTTGGCACGGATTCAGCCTCCTCGCTGTCAGTATGTACCTCATGTTCCGATGGTCAGTGAGGATGACGAATGGTTACTTGGCGCCCTCCAGCCAGTGTCTCCACTCCGCTAACGCCAACTTCACCGCCAGGAGCTCATGATCACTGACGTCGTAATTCTTCTCTGCAGGGGACAGTGAAATGCCCCTTGAGTAGACAGAAGACCCAGTCAGCTGCTGGGCTCCACACTAACCTTGAGAGAGGTGAGAGGGGCGGCGACGGAGCTGAAGTTCCTGATGAAACCGCGATAGAAGTTGGCAAACCACAAAAATCATTGTAACCCCTTTAGGGTGACCGCATCTACCTTCTTGTCGTCTATCCTCACTCCCTACGGGCTAATTTGGTAGCCTAAGAAGGAGACGGCCTTCTGATGAAATGTACACTTTTCAGCCTTGACAAACAGGTGGCTAGCCAGGAAGCGTTCCAGGACTGCTCGAACGTGAGTGACGTGATCCTCCAAGGTAGCCGAGTAGACCAGGATGTCATCGATATACACAACCACCTGGCGTCCGACCCTGTAACTGAACACCGCGTTAACGAATGCCTGGAACACTGACGGAGCATTGGCTAAACCAAACGACATCACCAAGTGCTCGTAGTTACCAGACATTGTGCTAAAAGCTGTCTTCCATTCATCCCCCTTCTGGATGCGAATGAGATTGTATGCACTCCGCAGGTCCCGTTTGGTAAAGAAATGGGCCCTGCAGAGTTGTTCTATGGCTGCTGCCCCAACGGGAGAGGGTAACGGTATTTTGTGGCGATTTCATTGAGTCCTCTAATCAATACATGGGCGTAACCCTCCATCCCTCCTGCCGATGCAGGCGAAGTGGACGTGCGGATGAAACCTTGTTGGAGCGCCTCTTGGATGTAATCCTCCATGGCCTGGGTCTCAGCCACCGACAGAGGGTAGATTCATCTGCGCAGACCCTACCAGCAGGTCGATGGCACAGTCCCAGGGGCAATGAGGTGCGGCAGGGTAGCCTAGTGGTTAGAGCATTGGACTAGTAACCGGAAGGTTGCAAGTTCAAACCCCCGAGCTGACAAGGTACAGGTCCTGGTATACCTCCGGGATATTGGGCTGAAGGGCAACCATAGGACTCTCAACGGACTTGGAAGCACAGGGGACGGGGAAGCAGGTCCTCCGTTATTCATGTGACCAGTCTGTGATTCTCATCCTCGACCATAAAATGGTGGAATTATGACGTTGCAGCTTAGGGAGGCTGAGGATGATCTTGTGAACTGGTGATGAAGGGTATGTTCTCCTGATGAATGGATTTCACGGTGAGGGTGAGGGGTTGAGTGATGTGTGTGATGTTTCCGGATCCTAATGGCCGACAATCGAGGAGTTGAACTGGGAAAGGAGAAGAGAGCGGGTATGAGATGATGTTAAGAGAGGAGGCAAGTGTCTGGTCAATAAAGTTCCCCTTAGCAATGGAATCCACTAACGCTGTAGACACAGGACATGAGGGACAGTCAACTAGTGTGATGGACACCCCAGGAGGTGGAAAAACACATGACTGTCCCTCTGCTCTTGTGAATCCCAGATTGGGAAGTGCTTGACACCGCTGGAGCCCTCCTTGACCACAATACAGACAGAGCCCCAGCTGTCACCATCTGTGTCGCTCCGCCGCGGGGCACGGGGCGTGTGACCCCTACTTCCATGGGTTCAGGCTCTGAGCCAGAGTGTTCACTGAGGGAGAGAAGCGATGAGAGTACCGACACTCCCGAAGTAGGTTATCCAGACAGATGGCCATCGCAATGAGTGCGTCCAAGGAGAGATTGTCGTCTCGACAGGCCAACTCTGTCTGAACCTCCTTGCGCAGACCCTTCTGAATAGCGTACGAAGCACCGGTTCATTCCATCCACTGGCTGCTGCTACTATCCAGCAGGTGAACGTGTACTTGGCAGCCGTCTGGTCCCCCTGCCGTAATTAAGTAAGCTCTCACCTCCGTCTCTACCCTCTGGGGGATAATCTAAGATGCATTTGAACAGAGCCATGAACCCCTCATATGAATCTAGCTCCTCTCCTCGCTCCCAGACGGCCGTGGACCATTCCAACGCCCGCCCAGTCAGCAGAGAATTAACCGTGGCAACCTTGGACTTATTGGTGTTGGGGGCTCCCATCTGGTGTGTAAATAGAGGGAGCACTGAAGTAGGAAGCCACGGCATTTATATGGGGTACCATCATATTTATCCGGGAGGGACAAACGGCCATAGCTGACCAGATCGGGTTGCTGAATGGGCTGTTGTGCTGACTCGCTGGGTCGACTGGTTGTAGAGTATCCTCCGCTAGTTGACGGCCATGCCTTCTGGGTATGTTCGAGACGTTGCACACCTTGAAGAACCTCTTCCATAGCCGTCCCCAGTTGTGCCAACTGGTCATTATATTGACGCAGAAGGAATCCCTGCTCGTTGACAGTCTGGGAGACATCCTGTGTTCCTGCTGCTTCCATTGTTTGAGTCAGTATTCTGTAACGTATACACTGGGAGTCTGGAAAGCAAGTGCAGGTGGTGAGTTTAATAATAAACACAACATCAAACAATATAACAAACACGAGTAGCGTATAGACATGAAACACATAAACAATACTGACTGGGGAAAGAACCTAAGGGAGTGCCAGACATAAGGGAGATAATATATGAGGTAATGGAGTCCAGGTGCGCGTAATGAGTAATGCCAGGTTTGCGTATAATGATGGATCCCAGGACCGGTGGTTAGTATAGCAGCAACGTCGAACGTCGGAGGGGAGGAGGGGGAGTAGACGGGACGGGGCTAGTTTAATTTGGAAGAAACGTTTATTTTCATATTTACCACTGTAGCAGTACAAATTGCATTTTAAACAAATAGGAGAGTGGTTAAATTAACATTATTTAGAGACCCCCCAAAATGTTGACTTTGTTGCATTTAGGCGGACTCATGACTCATTCAGCCTCCCCCCTAATTTACACTCTGCTGAATGTTCCAATTCTCTGAATGGGAAGTATCTCCATATGTTCTTAGATAATCAAAACCAAAATGTTGGGAATCACTACAGTGAGAAGAAATCTATATTCCAAATGGCACAATATTCCCTATATAGTGCACTACTTTTGACCAAAGCCCAAATGGCTCTGGTCAAAAGTAGTGCACTATGTAGGGAATAGGGTGCCATTTGGGATGCACAGGATTATCCGATGACGTACATGTTTAAATACAGTGTTACACGACAGCTAGACACACAGGGCCAGAGCTTTAGCTAGTGAAGTCCACTCAGGAGTTAAAATACTACGATACAACATTAGTTCGATGTTATTACACTATACAAACACGTATGATGGTATGATGTGGGTTTAAGGTATTATAAGACAATGATGGGAAATGTATGGTTTAGAGCAGGGATATTTAAATCCAAGCCTGGAGGTCCAGATTACTGCGGGTTTTCTGTTCTACATGATAATTAATTACACTCACCTGCTGTCCCAGTTCTAAATCCGTCATTGATTAGAGGGGAAGGATGAAAATCAGAAGTAGAACTGGCCTCGAGGTCCAGAATTAAATTCACCTTGTGAGTGTTTGAAGGGTCATAGTGTACTTGCTTTATGATTGGTACGTCAACTATCTGCTTTCATCCAGACTATAACTACAACCAGGTGATCCCAGAAAAGGAGATGCATTGATCTGTCAGAATCAGGAGGTATTATATTCTTATCTGGCTGCAGTGATAGTGTACAACCCCATAAAACAGTGTTTATGGCTGTAAAGTTCAACGGTCACACCAATAGTTCATTTTACTGGATCCTACACTCTTTTATAAAAAGGGGTTCAAAAAGGGTTTTCCATCTGTACCCACAAGTCCTAGATAAAGTGTTTTTTTCTACGAGTGTAATGCAATTACATATTCCATATCACACCCCCTGTCAATGGTGGGTGTAGCTGGTGCATGGAAGTCAGACTCAGGAGAGCAGAGATGAATGGACAACGCACTTTACCTAGGCATCATAATACAGAACGCAACCACGTCACAACACAAATCCCCAAAGAACAAGTGAGGCAGCACAAAGTACAAAATCCAAGTACAAAGTACCGGCTGCCACAATGCACGGGTATAAAACAAAACCTAACGGAAACCAGACGGAAGCGTGCCAACCTTGACAATAAACAATACCCCACACAGACATGGAGGGAACAGAGGGCTAAATACACATGTTAATTAGTAGGAGATGTAAACCAGGTGTGCAGGAAGACAAGACAAAACAAATGGAAAATGAAAGGTGGATCAGCGATGGCTAGAAGACCGGTGACGTCGACCGCCGATCACAGCCCGAACAAAGGAGAGGAACCGACTTCGGTAGAAGTCGTGACACCCCCTGTCATTCTCATTGAAAGCAAGTCTAAGAAGCGGTAGAGCTGTTCTATGTGCGCTATTTCTATGCTTCCCATTCTTAAGTTTAGTTTTTGCATCTTTTACTTTCGGTTTTGTACACCAGCTTCAAAGAGCTGATAAAACAATCTTTTTGGTTATGGAAAATATATTTTAGAACGGTTTGGATGGTACAATTATTCTCAACACGATGCATAAACTGAATTTTTGCAATCAGGAAATGACTGAGCGATTTCTGCAAAGCGCATCTTTGAAAAAAAACTTGCAATTTTCATATTTCTGTTTACAGTGGTTGCTTTCCAACTGTCATCTGTTTTTCTTTGTGCTGGTTCTCATTCTGAATTAAACCCATACCAAGGAAATATGATGCAGCACCTCATTTCCAACTGCAGAAAATAATAACATCCATCTTAGAGACTGTTCAACTGTCAGTGAAGAAGGTAAGTCTGGGCCTGCTGTTGCATACTGGGGCTGAAAAGATACCATTTATATTTAAAGTTATGCTGTAGGACGGTGGTGATGCACAGAGACTGGTATCGGAAGCAGAGCCGAGAGCTGCCCAGTGACACGAGTCTAACAGATGAAACAACTTCAATGCTCGCTTCGAGGCAAATAACACTGAAACATGCATGAGAGCACCAGCTGTTCCGGACAACTGTATGATCACGCTCTCCGCAGCCGATGTGAGTAAGACCTTTAAACTGGTCAACATTCACAAGGCCGCAGGGACCAGACAGATTAACAGGACGTGTACTGCAAGCATGCGCTGACCAACTGGCAAGTGTCTTCACTGATATTTTCAACCTCTCCCTGTCCGAGGCTGTAATACCAACATGTTTTAAGCAGACCACCATAGTCCCTGTGCCCAAGAACACTAAGGTAACCTGCCTAAATGACTACCGACATGTAGCACTCACGTCTTTAGCCATGAAGTGCTTTGAAAGGCTGGTCATGGCTCACATCAACACCATTATCCCAGAAACCCTAGACCCACTCCAATTTGCATACTGCCCTAACAGATCCACAGATGATGCTATCTCTATTGCACTCCACATTGCCATTTCACACCTATGAGAATGCTATTACAGTTTTTTCCAACTGCTTACACACAAAATCTTTTTATGTCACACGATTTTTGAAACCTCTCACTCAAAGTGCAAAACTACACACCAAATATCCAAAACCATAAGCTATTTCTCAGCGTTTGACTCGGTTGTCAATTGCATAAAACACTTTTTTCAAAACACTACACACAATTCTCTACCTAAAACACAAAACTCGAACAGGAAGTGACTTGCTTTCCTTTTCCAAACACAACCAATCAAAATGCTACACTTATTCACCAGGTCACACACACACTCCTCACATGTGCAAACACTAATAGCTTAACTGATCACTAACCAATCACTGCTTTACTGTAGTATAGGCCTATAAATAGGTCAATGGTCAGATTACCTGTTTTGAACAATGGATGCCAACAATGGACAGAGAGCAAGAGGAGTAGGAGGGAGAGGAAGAGGACAAGGGCAAAGAAGAGAAGGAGGAGAGCCATCTCTGATGAGATTAGGGCAAAACTTGTTGATCATGTGATCAACCACGGTTTGACCATGAGAGAGGCTGGACTGAGGTTGCCTCTGTCCAAGGTTGGATATGCCATGCTAGGCCTAATAAATATGTTCTGTTTCTACATTGCATTGGTGTTTACAGTGTACTTGTTACCCTGCTCAGAAGATTACTTTCACTGTAGAACATTGTATTGAAATATAGATATAAGCCTATGAAAGACCAAAGAGCTTTAGATTTAGAACAACAGTGTTTACATGGTATATCCAAAAATGTACTATACTACTATACTATACTACTATTATGTTTGCCATTTGATGCAAATCCTTAATTCTGACATGTGTTTATGGCATTTTGAATGCAGTGTTACATTTTGAAGAAGATGTGAGGCATTTTGCATTTTGTGTGTGCAGTTTTGGGAATTGTGTGTAGAGTTTTGAAAAAAAGGAGACAGTTTTGAAAACTTGTGTAAGCAGTTGGAAAAAACTGTAATTGACTACAGCTCAGCAGTCAACACCATAGTGCCCTCAAAGCTCATCATCAGGACCCTGGGACTAAACACCTCCCTCTGCAACTGGATCCTGGATTTCCTGATGGGCCGCCCCCAGGTGGTAAGGGTAGGTAACAACACATCCAACACACTCATCCTCAACACAGGGGCACCTCAGGGGTGCGTGCTCAGTCCCCTCCTGTACTCCCTGTTCACTCATGACTGAACGGCCAGGCATGACTCTAACACCATCATTAAGTTTGCCGATGACACAACAATGGTAGGCCTGATCACCGACAATGACAAGACATTCTATAGGGAGGAGGTCAGAGACCTGGCTGTGTGATGCAAGGACAACAACCTCTCCCTCAACGTGATCAAGACAAAGGAGATGGTTGTGGACTACAGGAAAAGGAGAACAGAGCACGCCCCTATTGTCATCGATGGAGCTGTAGTGGAGCAGGTTGAGAGCTTCAAGTTCCTTGGTGTCCACATCACCATTAAACTAACATGGTTCAAGCACAACAAAACAGTCGTGAAGAGAGCACGACAACACCTATTCCCCCTCAGGAGACTGAAAAGATTTGGCATGGGTCCTCAGATCCTCAAAAGGTTCTACAGCTGCACCATCGAGAGCATCCTGACTGGTTGCATCACTGCCTGGTATGGCAATTGCTCGGCCTCCGACCGCAAGGCACTACAGAGGGTAGTGCGTATGGCCCAGTACATCTTTGGGGCCAAGCTTCCTGCCATCCAGGACCTCTATACCAGGCTGTATCAGAGGAAAGCCCTAAAAATGGTCATTGACTCCAGCCACCCAAGTCATAGACTGTTCTCTCTGCTACCGCACAGCAAGCGATACCGGAGCACCAAGTCTAGGTCCAAGAGGCTTCTAAACAGCTTCTACCCCCAAGCCATAAGACTCCTGAATATCTAATGAAATGGCTACCCAAACTATTTGCATTGCGCCCCCCACCCTCCTCCCCTCTTTTAGGCTGCTGCTACTCTCTGTTATTACTGAGAGAGACACAATCTCCCATCCAAAAACAAGTGTAAAAACTTCACACAAGACAGGCAACCGACCATCTATTATTCTTTATTCTATTTATTTTTCATTTGCAGTACATCAATGAACAACCCGCTTCACTTCTTCAGGTTCATTTGTTTACTGTACAGCAGTTGTTTATTTCTCAACCTGAAAAGAGTTTACTTTAGGTATATTTATCTTTCATTTTTCAACGAACAGTGCGTTTCTTGTACAGCTTCTTCAGGTTCTCATGTTGACTCTAAGACAGTATTTTTTTTATCAACCTGAAAAGAGTTTCAGTTCAGTTCAAGTTAACAACTGATTGACATGCACACTTGCAGAGGCAAGTTCCGTGATTACATCTCCCTGCAGCTGAGGACTACAGTACCACTGAAGTGTTGTATTCTAACCTCAGAGTCAACTGGAAGAGCTATCATTGGCAGGATCTTTTCCATCATTTCAATGTCTCAGTCTTTGTTGTCTTAATGGAGACCATCAGCAACCACCACATGACATAATATGTACTGCAGTAAAGGCCTTTTTCCGTTGTATTACAGTACTTCTTATTCCACTGACGGGACTTTTCCCCTCTTTCCCCCATCCCTCTCCACCCCTCTCCACCCCCGTCCATCCTCTCCTCTCCTCTCCTCTCCTCTCCTCTCCTCTCCTCTCCTCTCCTCTCCTCTCCTCTCCTCTCCTCTCCTCTCCTCTCCTCTCCTCTCCTCTCCTCTCCTCTCCTCTCCTCTCCTCTCCTCTCCTCTCCTCTCCTCTCCTCTCCTCTCCTCTCCTCTCCTCTCCTCTCCTCTCCCCATCCTCTACGCCCCTGCCCCAGTCGCCTGTCCCTAGTCCATCCAGGCTTTCCATAGGCCTCTGATTTAGTGTGCTAGCAGGACACAACACATGAGGAGGAAGTCAGTAATAGTCATTACTGCAGGGTTTAAAAAGAGCCCTAACACTCTTCATACACTCTTAGAAAAAAAGGTACTATCTAGAACCAAAAAGGGTTCTTCGGCTGTCCCCATAGGAGAAGCCTTGAAAAAAAAACGTTTGGTTCCATGTAGAAACCTTTTGGGTCGCATCCAAACAACTGTAAACCCTGTTTGCCTCCGTTCCATTAATTCCATTCCAGTCAATACAATGAGCCTGTCCTCCTATAGCTCCATCCACCAGCCTCCTCTGATGTAGAACCCTTTCCACATAGGGTTCTATATGGAACCCAAAATAGCTCTACATGGAATCAAAAAGGCTTCTACTGTACTTGGAACCAAAAATGGCTCTTCTAGAGGACTGCCACAGAACTCTGTTGGAACTAAGAGTGTACTGCTATGCCAGACTAGAGCCCTGACACTAGGATCTTTAGATGCACACCCACTGAGACACGGATGAATCCCAAATGACATTCTATTCCCTATATAGTACCCTACTTTTGACTAAAACCTTATGGGTCCTGGTCAAAAATGTGTGCACAGCAAAGGGAATAGGATGGCATTTGGGATGCAGCCTATGATTCAAATGGTGTAGAGATAAATCAATGAATTTTCCACTATGTTGCTTTCAGCGCTTGCATGTTTGATTCAGTTTGAGTCTGTTGCTAATATCAAGAACATACAGTGCCTTCAGAAATGATTCATATCCCTTGACTTATTCCACATTTTCTTGTTACATCCTGAATTCAAAATGGATTAAAAAAAAACAATTCTCACCCATCTACACACAATACCCCATAATCACAAAGTGATTTTTTTTTTATGTTTGCAAATTTTATGAAAATGAAATACAGAAACATCTCATTTACACACGTATTCACACCCATTTGCTATGACACTCCAAATTGAGCTCAGGTGCATCCAGTTTCCTTTGATCATCCTTGAGATGTCACTACAACTTGATTGGAGTCCACCTGTGGCCAAATCAATTGTTTGGACATGATTTAGAAAGAAACACACATCTTTATATAAGTTCCCACAGTTGACAGTGCATGTCAGAGCATAAACTATACCATGAAGTCGAAGGGGCTGTCCGTAGATCTCCGAGATAGAATTGTGATGAGGCATATATCTGGGGAAGGGTATAAAACAATGTCTAGAGTGTTTCAAGTTTCCAAGAGCACTGTGGTCTCCATCGTTGGTAAATTGAAAAAATATGGAGCTAACCAAGCTCTGCCTAGAGTTGGCTATCTGTAAAAACTGAGCAACCGGGCAAGAAGGACCTTGGCCAGGAAGGTGACCAAGGACCCAATGACCACTTTGACAGAACTACAGAGTTCCTTGGCTGAGATGGGAGAACCCGGCCAGAAGGACAACAGTCTCTACAGCAACAGCACTTCACTAATCTGGGCTTTATGGGAGAGTGGCCAGACAGAGGCCACTTGACAGCATGCCTGGAATTTGCAAAAAGGCATGTGAAAGACTCTAAAATATTCTGTGGTCTGATGAGACAAAAATGTAATTATTTGGCTTGAATGCAAAGCGCTATGTCTGGCGAAACCCAGGCACAGCTCATCACCCGAATAACATCATCCCTACCGTGAAGCATGGTAGTGGAAGCATCATGCTGTGGGCATGTTTTTTCAGTGGCAGAGACTGAGAGACTGGTAAGGATAGAGATAACAATGATGATGAGAACCTGCTTCAGAGTGCAAACAACCTTTAGACTGGGGGCAACGATTTACATTCTAACAACAGGACAATGACAACCAAAGCAACACTGGAATGTCTACAGAACAAGAATATGAAAGTCCTTGAGTGGCCCAGCCAAAGCCCAGACTTGATTCTCATTGAAAATCTGTGGAAAGACTTGAATACTTGCTGTTCCCTGCAGCTCCCCAGCTAATTTAACAGATTTTGAGAAAATCTGCAAGGAAGAATGGGAGAAAAAACCCAATTCCAGATGTGAAAAGCTGATACAGACATGCCTAAGACGACTCAAAGCTGTAATTGCCACCAAAGGTGCACCCACAAAGTATTGACACAGGGGTTTCTGTATTTCTGTATTTAATTTTCAATACATTTGCTAAAATAAGATTTTTTTAATCCATTTTGAGTTCAGGCTGTAACACGAAAACATTTGAAGAGGTAAGAATACATTATGAATGCACTGTAAATATCCTGAAGGTCTGAAGGACTGATGTTGAATGTGTCCTATGAAATTACAGACATGTTTGTGAACAGAATTCTGAACTGAGCCTGGTTTATGCAAATCTACTCAAGGCTAGAGGGCATCACTATCAAAAGGGGTAACTGCATGCTGTGGCAAAGGAAAGCTTTGTATCAAATAATTGTAGCTCTTGTCAATCAAAATAAACCTGCACACGATAAATGCAAATAAATGTTTGTTTAACCAATCATGTTGCAGATAGCTAGAATAACTTGTTCAGACCAGAGTGAGTTTGAAGTATGGGACTAGAAGTGGCTGGAATCCTCTGGGCGACGCTTCCTCTGACACCATAACTGTCTTAATGGATAGCTTACATTGGCAGCTCCAGTGAGGGGTTTGCCAGTGCTGAAGCCCTCTCAAGAATAAGCCTAGCACCCCGTTAGCAATTTATTAGCACATACACACATGTACTCCATAGACTGCCAGCACCCCTGCTTCACGTGGTGAAATCCCTTTGACTAAAATTCAGCCACTGCTTTCCGAGAAAGACCAGTATTTTGAAACATCAATTCAATAGGCTGCCGTCGGCCTGTTTGTGTCTGCTGTGTTCTGTTCATCATTCTATATTATGGTATTAAGATTTCTAGAAGTTAAGGACATTATTATTTGTATTTTTCCTGATGGGAATCAGGGAATTGGGGAGATCTGACCACAAAGAGCCTGGCAAAGAATTCCATGCTTCACAATACTGACAATTAAATGTCATTTCCAGTCAGAAGCCTATTCAGAAGTGTTTACAGCATTCTCTGTATTGTAATAAAGTGCATGTACTTAGAAACCATGTAAAAGTGATTCCTATTGCTTTTCCATGTGGTTTTGGAAGTACAGAAATATGCTTAGCCCTGATCTTTCTATCATTCAGTTTATATTTTATGAGACTGTGGAAGAGATGGGGGAGATCACCCACAGACAATACCAAACTCTGACAAACAGAGGTTTTCAAGGGGGAAATTACCTACATTCAAAGTGCATCCAGAATGGCACCCTATTCCCAGTGCACTACTTTTGACGGGGGCTATAGGGCTCAGGTCAAAGATCAGCACTATATAGGGTGCCACTTCTTTGTGACGCATCCTAGCTCAATGCTGTTCTATGCTGCCAGTCTGATGTAGCATTTATGCCAACCTTCGTCCTGACCTTTTCCTTGTTGTAAAGGCATGCACCTTCTTACCACACTGCAATGATACACCTTAAATGCTCTTTCGGCAAAGTAAAGCTGTGTCCCGAATTACACCCTATTCCCTACACAGTGGGTCTGGGTCAAAAGTAGTGCTCTAAATAGGGAATAGAGTAACATTTGGGATGCAACCCTTCATTGAGTTCAATAACACACATACCCTCCGGCATTATATTCTCTTTATGAGCAGTTAGTGGGGAATGTCTCATTATTACCATCTAAAAAGGCTTTTATAGGCGTGGTTGAATAAAGCCTTGGAGATATGGGAAGGGAAAATGTGTGTTTAGTACTGTATGGGATATTAGTTGTCATACAGAAAGATGTTTTCAGGACTGAACTGACTTTTATACGTATAGGTCTTTGTAAAGAGACTGTAACTCATAAAACCTCCATTGTGTCGCAACTCAATGCCAGTTTTTCACTATGAAGTGTCTGTATTTTGGACCTGAAGTCTGCAGTGTTTGCTGCCTTTCTAGACTTGGAATGATTCCTGCTGCGAGTCTATAGCTCTGTCACAATTCGGTGAGGTTTATGGTCTGTCTTTGAGTAGGGCAGCCGGCATGTTTTGTTCTTATCAACAAGCACACACTTTCTCATCAGGGTCTTCCTCAATGGGGCATCTGCGGTCCAGATTCAGTGATGTTTGAGCTCTTAGACAAGATTGTGCCAAACCCTCACATCCAGTTCGAAGGAACAACAGAAAACAAGAATGGGTGACTCTGAGTAAGCAACAATCATCCTGGGACTCAGTTTTCCTCCTAAACCTCTCTATCATATGCGTTCACGATACAATGTAATCTATACAGTTTTTGTTCCTTATCTAAACCATCACCTCAGTCAGAGTTCCTAGTTTGGATGGTATTCCTTCAACAAGGAATAGTTTGTGTCACCACAGCTGTTCCTGCCTTCACATAAATCCAGAGTAATGTCTGTAAGAGAAAAAATGCTGGCAGAAATTCTTAGTGCAACAAATATATGATATATATATATATATATATATATATATATATAAGAAATCAATATGTTGCATTGTAACCTGCTGTCCACTGAGCCTGCTTTTTCCTACTCCCACATCCCCTGTGTCAGCTCATCACAGAGAAAGGCTCGTGCAGCTTCCCAAATACCAGCTTTGCTGTTTTACGACCCAGAGTGTGTATCAGTTTATAAAGATGTTACGGGTGCGCTGCCTGCCTCGTTGGATGCCTTGGCTTTGCATCCTCAGTGTGAATGTGATTAGACAGCTGGTTGCAACATTACAGTTCTGGAATCTGAGCAGGGTTTTACTGACTGTGGGCTTTTGCTGAGGTAGGTACGGCCATTTATGAGTCTTACCTATAGCACAACGACTCAACCCATGTAGTAGTACTACAGAGGAACTACACTGGGGTGTCCCAAACACCGTAGGTTTTTGGGTGCTTTCACTGGACACGTATAGCTTTTTCTGCCGTGAGCAGAGCTCGAGCCACTTCGTCAGGTGTTCTCAAGTGTAAGGCTCTGCAAAAGTTACACATCCAGTGTAACATGCCTGTTAGATGCAGAGAGAACCCATGTAGTCATGTTTGGCATTTTATTAGGATTCCTGGGTTCCACAAATAGACAAGAACAGGTCAAGGACAGAAGTACATACAGGTGTTACTTTATCTGTTTTTTTAAACCAGGTTTGCTGTTCATTTGAGCAATATGAGATGTAATGGCTCTATATAATACTGTACGCTTTCTTGAATTTGTTCTGGATTTGGGGACTGTGAAAAGACCCCTAGTGACGTGTCTGGTGGGGTAAGTGTGTGTGTCAGAGCTGTGTGTAAATTGATTATGCAAACATTTTTGGATTTTCAACACATTAATATTTCTTATAAAAATAAGAAGTAATGCAGTCAGTCTCTCCTCAACTCTTAGCCAAGAGAGACTGGCATGCATAGTATTTATATCAGCCCTCTGATTACAATGAAGAGCAAGATGTGCCGCTCTGTTCTAGTCCATCTGCAGCTTAACTAGGTCTTTCTTTGCAGCACTCGACCACAAGACTGGACAATAATCAAGATAAGACAAAACTAGAACCTACAGGACTTGTTTTTGGGAATGTGGTGTCAAAAAAGCAGAGCATACTGTATCTTTATTACGGACAGCCCTCTCCCCATCTTTACAACCATTAAATCTACAGTACCAGTCAAACGTTTGGACACACCTACTCATTCAAGAGTTTTTCGTGATTTTTACTACTTTCTGCATTGTGCATCTCTAAAACATCTCTAAAATGTCCGAACTGCATTTGGTAAAATAGCTTTTATGTACTCTGCGCCATTGTCTTGGAACGCCTTACAAAATACTTTTAAACTGGAAGAACTTGTCCCGATTGGTATTTTTAAATCACTGATGAATGATCTTGAGACTGATTCCCTGACCTGTCAATGTTTTTAATTTGCTGTTTTTGATTTTGTACTCTTGTGAATTCTATGGTTTTTACTAGATATAACATATATTTTGATTTGTTGAAAACTTTTTTGGTTACTACTTGATTCCATGTGTTATTTCATATTTTTAATCTGCAATGTAGAAATGTGTAAATTAATAAAAAATTAAGAAAAACCCTGGAATGAGTAGGTGTGTCCAAACTTTTGACTCGTAATGTATATGTTTTGACCATGACAGTTTACTCTCTAAGTTAACACCAAGTAATTTAGTCTCCTCAACTTTTCAACAGCCACATTATTCAAGTACCAGATTCAGCTGAGGTCTAGAACTTAGGGAATAATTTGTACCATGCTCTTAGTTTTAGAGATGTTCAGGACCAATTTATTACTGGCCACCCATTCCAAAACAGACTGCAACTCTTTGTTAAGGGTTTCAGTGACTTCATTAGCTGTGGACACTGATGCGTATATGGTTGGATCATCAGCATACATGAACACACATGCTTTGTTTAATTCCAGTGGCAGGTCATTGGTAAAAATAGAAAAGAGTAGAGGGCCTAGAGAGCTGCCCTGCGGTACACCACACTTGACATATTTGACATTAGAGGAGCTTCCATGAAAGAAAACCATTTGAGTTCTATTAGATAGGTAGCCACAACACATACGTTTTCTCAACAACAGGTTATGGTCAAAAATATCAAAGGCGGCCCCCCGAGTGGCACAGTAGTCTAAGGCAGTGCATCACAGTGCTAGCTGTGCCACTAGAGATCCTGGTTCGAGTCCAGGCTCTGGTGCAGCCGGCCACGACCAGGAGATCCATGGGGCGGCACATAATTGGCCCAGCGTCGTCCGGTTTAGTGGAGGGTTTGGTTGGCAGGGATGTTCTTGTCCCATCGTGTACTAGCGACTCCTGAAGCATGCCGGGCGCAATGCACACTGACATGGTCGCCAGGTGTACGGTGTTTCCTCCAACACATTGGTGTGGCTGGTTTCCGGATTATGCGAGCAGTGTGTCAAGAAGCAGTGCAGCCTGGCTGGGTTGTGTTTCGTAGGACACACAGCTCTCGACCTTCGCCTCTCCCAAGTCCATACGGGAGTTGCAGCGATGGGACAAGACTGTAACTACCAATTGGATACCAAGAAAAGGGGTAAAAAATTTGAAATGAATATCAAAGGATATACTGAAATCTAACAGTACAGCTCCCACAATCGTCTTATCAATTTCTTTAAACCAATCATCAGTCATTTGTGTCAGGGCAGTACATGTTGAGTGCCCTTCTCTATAACCATGGTGCATGGTGTCACACAGAGGAACTGATTCAACAGTTGCACAACGTATGTTGATATTTTTTTTACAGAGAAATAGCATTGTATTTGTTCAGAGAGTATCTTCCTATAAGAGACATGGCACAGAGCATGTGTATCATTAGGTAATTGGAATAACAGTTGTTCTCAAGCCTGACATAACTGAATGGACTCCCTCAGAGTCAGTACTCTCCTAGTCTCTCCCAGCTGCTATAGTACTCTCCCAGCCCCAACTTATCATCTGTTAAGACAGAGAGAGTTTTCCATTACCATTCCATTGGTGCATGGTGTCACACAGAGGAACTGATTCAACAGTTGCACAATCTTTCGTGCACTGACAGGAAGCCAAAAGGCATCGCAAGTGCAACATAAATGGAACCCAATAAATAATCCTCCTCAGCTCAGCTGCGGCCCTTTAATAGGTAAGCCGGTGCCAGAAATGTTTTTTAAAATTTGACTTATGCTACGTGGCTTAAAATGTGGTTTACTATAGGCCGTGTGTTTTTCTTCATTTTTTCCTGTTAGACCAATGTTCATGTTTCTCAAAGTATTTGAGACATATCTCTTTCTGTTTACTTATCAAGATACGTTTCGGCTTCTGGATAGGTTACTGATTCATATGTTTTTAACTTTAAACATTGTTAAGTCTTAATTAAAGTCACACGAAAATTATTGGATCAAACAAAATATTTGAAAGCGCCACTTTTTAGTTGTACTGTCGTTGATTTGCAATACTGCCCCTATGGGAATCTGTTAACAGTATGTAACTTGTATCCACATGGAGACAGTACTGTTGTCAGTATCTTGTCCAAAGCAACCGGCAGTGGTTGAAAGTGAAGTTCAGAGATGCAATAATCCTACAGTATGATATCACAGACACATTCATCTTATTTCAATGTCAGCCAGCGTGCATGGACACATGATTGATTTAAATCCAGGTGACGCTCCAATAATAATGGAGACCAAAGAGTTATGTAACGTTGGTCTGGAAATAGTTTTTAACTCTGGAAAGTGTGTGTTGCAATGTTTTTTTTATTTTTTTTACGGCTGTTCAAATGCTTTGATGGATGTAGAGTTGAAGACAGATCCAACTCAGATTTCCTCTCAGAAGAAAAGAGCTCAGTGGAGGTTCCAACGACTATAGCCTATAGGGACTAGACTCACTGGGGTTCAATCATCAGCTCCCTGCTGTAGACCTGTATGCCTACCACTGTATGCATGAGGTGCCTCCAGAGATGTACTGTAGACTGGCACTGAATAATCATAATGTCTTTTCTAATGTTATTTATTTCCCCCAAAAATGGCATAACTGTTTGTATAAATCAATGATTTGAGTCAAAGTACTTTTTGGTTGTTTAACATAATATCATAATTCTACAAAACTCTAACAAAGCTTGTGAATTTGTTATTTTGAAACCTTATTGGAGTGATGTTCATCCTCTTGGGTAGTTGAATGAATTGATCCATCCCATGTGTCCAACACGCATCATTGTTCTTACTGAAGATGCAATATTCCTATCCATGCTGTATTTCATAAAACACTATTGTAGATCATGTTGGAATATTTCTTAAGTTATCATGGATGTAGGATTGCAAAAGGAGGGTATATTACTAATTACTTTCAAAATGTTATATGGCCTTTTTTGGGGACTTCAGATTATCACAGGTGTCTGTAATCATCTCTGGCCCTCTGTGTGGCCTTATAACACGTTAAATACTGCATAGAACATAATCAAATAGGTTGATTATTAAATAAAATTAGAATGACAAAGCAGTAAAACATTATCCTAAATATAAACCATCAACTTAGTGAATACCATTGGTGTTTAATATGAGGGTTTCAGAATGAAATCGACTTTTTTTTTTTTACAATATTATTTATTTTACTATGTCAATATGTCTTTGTTGTAAATGTTTTGGCACGAAGTTGTGAAAAAGTAAATAGTTTCAGATTTAATTGAAATAATGCCATTGTTGATTAGATGCTTTTTTCATTAATTAGGCAATTTTCTCCTTAACCATATGGTCTATCCACTAGAAACTCATGGACAATATGATATAAAAATAAGACTATATGAATCCATTATTTTTGTAAGTAATTCAAGTATAAATGACCAAAGTTACCATAGATTGCCATAGATTACCTGTTAATTACCAAAATTACTGAAGATTCCGGGAACTTTGGTAAATTACTTGTAGTTTTGCAATCGTACATGGATGTTTTTATGTAAATAACAGATGATATCAATTTCTATAAAACTTAGATTCTTAAAAACAGTGGTGTAAAAAAATTATTGTTCCTTTTTTAGAAACTAGTTGGCTTCTTGTACACATCTCTGTTCACAATGGGTTTTCTGATTTCCCTTTACATTGTGTTGGATATTAGCCTCAATCCAAAATCTCGATCCAATCTCGATCCAGCTGTTGTGTTTCAAAGGAGTCTGTAATGTGCTATGAAATAAATCATGTATTATTGTGCTTTATAGCAGTATGTGGATGATTAGCAATACATGGAAATTGTTTTGATAAGTCATACAAGGAACATTACATTCATTTTCATCATGATCTTATGTTTGAAGCCCATGCAGTGATCCAATTATCTGGGTTGAATCGGTCTGGTAATTTTACTCCCTGAAGACTGCACCATAAATATTGTTATGTATTGACAAGTGTCAAACAAACTTCTTTGATTGTGTGTGTGGCATTTAGTCTTTAACAGAAACTATTTCAACAATGGTATGGCTTAATCCTTTTGCAATAAAATATTGTTGATAGGACTTGACAATAGATCAGTCAAGAAAATTATGCTTTATCAGGAGAATCTCACCAGGCTCTCATCCATCCTGTCCAAACCCTTACCTGTACATACTTGCAGCCTACATAACACATTACAGTGTAAACCAAACTTAAACTAGAATTCAACTTCAGGTCAATCAAAGTGGGGTGTTAGCTTCCTTACCAAATTCTTATTATGAAAGTGTTGTGCCAAACATGTTTGGCTTGTGAATGACAATGGAGTAAGAAAAAGCACAAACAGATCTGGGACCAGGCTAATAGGGGGTGGGAGGGAGGATTTTACATGTTGTATTATTGTTTCTCATTTGGGGTAATGCTGATGAAGTGACTCAATAGAAACAAGTGTTCCCTTAAAGATTTGGTAAATGTAAAGTTATGACATTATATTATAATAACAGCATGATGTCAGGGGGCTCTGAGTGAAATGTTTCCATGGCGATCCAGGCGATGACAGGTGGTGATGAAGAGGATAGTAATGTAATTAAGACTGTAGGTCTGCATCCCAAATGGCACCCTATTCCCTATATTGTGTACTATTTTTGACCAGGGCTCTAGTCAAATGTAGTGCACTATGCAGTGAATATGGTGTCATTTGATATTCAGCCTAGATGAGTAGAGGAGACCAGGGCCCTCAGCTCTGACCCAAGCCTTCCTCACATACCTCAAACCAGATCTCGGCTCAGCAGGACGAGCCCCCAAGACGTTAGTGATGGGTTTGTCCCAAATGGCACCCTATTCCCCTATTTAGTGCACTACTTTTGGCCAGGGCTGATAGGGCTCGGGTGAAAAGCAGTGCCATTTGGGACGCACTTGTAGACTCCGTGACTAGCTCTCGCTGTGTCATATAGCTTGCTATAGTAGGAACGACAATGAGTCTGAGGGGAAGTGATTCCTCCTGGTAGCGTTGTAATGTATATTATATATAGGCTTCAGCTCAGCAGGCAAGTCCCCAGGAAGCTAACATGGAGTCCATGGCTGCCTGTTGTCACGCCCTGATATGTTTCACCTGTCCCTGTGATTGTCTCCATCCCCTCCAGGTGTCGCTGATTTTTCCCAGTGTTCTTATCCCTGTGTTTCCTGTCTCTCTGTGCCAGTTCGTCTTGTCTGTTTCCAAGTCAACCAGCGTTTTTCCCGTTCTCCTGCTTTCTCCCGGTTTTGACCCTTGCCTGTTTCTGGACTTTGTACCCGCCTGCCTGACCACTCTGCCTGCCTTGACCAAGAGCCTGTCTGCCACTCTGTACCTCCTGGACTCTGATCTGGTTTTTACCTTTTGCCTGTCCATGACCATTCTCTTGCCTATTCCTTTTGGATTAATAAACATTGTAGGACTCCAAACACTTACCTCCTGTGTCTGCATCTGGGTCTCACCTTGTGTCATGATACTTGTGGCTGTGCCATATAGCTGGCTGGAGTTGGTGGAGTTGTAATGTATATCATACCTTCTCCAAAAATAGACTCATTGAAGCTGTAGTAAATCTAAACTTTGCGTACTATGGAGCCGCACTGTGATGCGGACATACATTCTTCTGTTAAGCACTAAGAAAGGGAAACATGTTGATACAAAATCGAGCCCAATCGAGGCACGTGGAGGAGTGTGAGAATAAGAAAGTCAAATGTGTTGTTTATTGCACTGTCCTTTGAATAGGGATGGTTCTATGTAGGTCATCATCTCTTGTTTCCCAGGTCAGGTCATAAAAGTATCCCTCTGTCATGTTTAGGCTAAAACACACTTTGTCATCTTGACACAGATATGGTATGTATTCCTTATACTGTATAATGCATTACTTTTGACCAGAGACCTAAACAAAGGAAAGACAATAGTTATATTTATTATATGGCCTTTCGTTTAAAGGGGTTCATTCAGTATTCCAGTGTATTTAGACCATCTGGGGCGTATACAGAGAATTTAGAAGAAAGACAGTAGAATATTAGACGATGAAAGGAGGTCTGGCTGCAGTAACAGTAGAGACAACACAGGGCATATTCAACCACAACTTCTCACAGGTGAAACACTGTACTTCGGTTTGTCTCTGGGAAGACAAATATTTAGAATTTAAATATGTTCTCTTGCATTACTAAAATGTGGCTTTTATCTTACCCTGGAAACCTGATAATAGATTGTGACTGAATAGGGCCCATATATACACTATATAGCCTAAGGGCCAGCAATATTTTGAAATGTGCTGTTCGGAAAGTCTGCACCTACAGCAAGTGATATTCATACTGTATATGACATATGTTCAGTAACCACCCACTGAGAATTGTACTATTTTGCACCTTAGAGAGGAAACCAACTTTTTCAAAGATATGTCTTCCCTGAAGTGGATCCAACAGATTGCACAAATCATTAGTGCTGTTTCCCCTTTATCCTGTTACATAATTTTTTTCCATCTCCTACTCCCCCTGTCCTCTTAGAGCTTCTCCAGAGTATCTCCTCTCCTCCTCCTTCCCCTCTACTCCTGCCTCTCCTCTCAGAGGAACTCTGGGATTCCTCCTCTTCCTTGAGTGCCTCTGGAGACGGTAAGGATTTCCTGGCCTGTGTAGAGCTGAGATAAATGTATTCTCTGAGAACCTGAGTGTCTGATGTAGACAGAGCAGGTTTCAAAGATATCATCCCCTGTGCAGTAAGACCTCATATCAGACCAAGAGGCCCAGTTCTGTCTGTGTCTGTTGTATACAGGCTTGAGGGGATTCTGACATGAAAAATACTATAGTATACTATGGCAAAAACACTATAAACTCAGCAAAAAATGAAACGTCCCTTTTTCAGGACACTGTTTTTCAAAGATAATTCGTAAAAATCCAAATAACTTCACAGATCTTCATTGTAAAAGGTTTAAACACTGTTTCCCATGCTTGTCCAATGAACCATAAACAATTAATGAACATCCACCTATGGAACGGTAGTTAAGACACTAACAGCTTACAGACGGTAGGCAATTAAGGTCACAGTTATGAAAACTTAGAACACTAAAGAGGCCTTTCTACTGACTCTGAAAAACCAAAAAAAGATGCCCAGGGTCCCTGCTCATCTGCGTGAACATGCCTTAGGCATGCTGCAAGGAGGTATGAGGACTGCAGATGTGGCCAGGGCAATAAATTGCTATGTCCGTACTGTGAGACGTCTAAGACAGCGCTACAGGGAGACAGGACGGACAGCTGATCATCTTCACAGTGGCAAACCACGTGTAACAACACCTGCACAGGATCGGTACATCCAAACATCACACCTGCGTGACAGGTACAGGATGGCAACAACAACTGCCCGAGTTACACCAGGAATGCACAATCCCTCCATCAGTGCTCAGACTGTCTGCAGTAGGCTGAGACAGGCTGGACTGAGGGCTTGTAGGCCTGTTGTAAGGCAGGTCCTCACCAGACATCATCGGCAACAACGTTGCCTATGGGCACAAACCCACCATCACTGGACCAGACAGGACTGGCAAAAAGTGCTCTTCACTGAGGAGTAGCGGTTTTGTCTCACCAGGGGTGATGGTCGGATTCGCGTTTATCGTTGAAGGAATGAGCATTACACCGAGGCTTGTACTCTGGAGTGGGATCGATTTGGAGATGGAGGGTCCGTCATGGTCTGGGGCGGTGTGTCACAGCATCATCGGACTATGCTTGTTGTCATTGCTGGCAATCTCAACGCTGTGTGTTACAGGGAAGACATCCTCCTCCCTCATGTGGTACCCTTCCTGCAGGCCCATCCTGACATGACCCTCCAGCATGACAATGCCACCAGCCATATTGCTTGTTCTGTGCGTGATTTCCTGCAAGACAGGAATGTCAGTGTTCTCCCATGGCCAGCAAAGAGCCCGGATCTCAATCCCATTGAGCATGTTTGGGACCTGTAGGATCAGAGGGTGAGGGCTAGGGCCATTCCTCCCAGAAATGTCCGGGAACTTGCAGGTGCCTTGGTGAAAGAGTGGGGTAAGATCTCACAGCAAGAACTGGCAAATCTGGTGCAGTCCATGAGGAGGAGATGCACTGCAGTACTTAATGCAGCTGGTGGCCACACCAGATACTGACTGTTACTTTGATTTTGACCCCCCCTTTGTTCAGGGACACTATATTCAATTTCTGTTAGTCACATGTCTGTGGAACTTGTTCAGTTTATGTCTCAGTTGTTGAATCTTGTCATGTTCATACAAATATTTACACATATTAAGTTTGCTGAAAATAAACGCAGTTGACAGTGAGAGGATGTTTCGTATTAGCTGTAGTGTTTTTGCTGACATGACTGTAGTATTCACTGTTGTGTTGTGGACATGACTGTAGTATACTGTAGTATTTACAGTTTACTATTGTATAAATACTGTATTAAAAAAACAGTAGTATTACTGTAGTGTTTTTGCAGACATTACTGTAATATTTGCTATGGTGTTTCCGTTCTATTATCTTTTACATAGCAGTGGGGGCTTTCTCCTAGTGGAAACCTACTGAACAAAATACTAATCGCAAGGTGTGCTTTCACCGTAAAGTATTTTTGAAATCTGACACAGCGGTAGCATTATTTTTGAAATCTGACACAGCGGTTGCATTAAGGAGAAGTTTATCTATATTTCAAATCAAATCAAATCAAATCAAATTTATTTATATAGCCCTTCGTACATCAGCTGATATCTCAAAGTGCTGTACAGAAACCCAGCCTAAAACCCCAAACAGCAAGCAATGCAGGTGGAGAAGCACGGTGGCTAGGAAAAACTCCCTAGAAAGGCCAATACCTAGGAAGAAACCTAGAGAGGAACCAGGCTATGTGGGGTGGCCAGTCCTCTTCTGGCTGTGCCGGGTGGAGATTATAACAGAACATGGTCAAGATGTTCAATGTTCATAAATGACCAGCATGGTCGAATAATAATAAGGCAGAACAGTTGAAACTAGAGCAGCAGCACAGTCAGGTGGAAGTTGAAACTGGAGTAGCAGCATGGCCAGGTAGACTGGGGACAGCAAGGAGTCATCATGTATATTTCCATGCATAACACTTGTATCTTTTATCAATGTTTATTATGAGTATTTCTGTAATTTGATGTGGCTCTCTGCACTTTCACCGGATGTTCGTTTGAGACAATGCATTTCTGATCATAACACACCAATTTCAAATGAGGTTTTTGGACATAAAGATTAACTTTATCGAACAAAACACACATTTATTGTGTAACATGAAGTCCTGTGAGTGCCACCTGATGAAGATCATCGAAGGTTAGTGATTAATTTTTTTTTTTTTTTTTTTGTGAGCCCTCTCCTTGGCTGGAAAATGGCTGTATGGTTTTCTGTGACTGGGTGCTGACCTAACATAATCACTTGGTGTGCTTTCGCCGTAAAGCCTATTTGAAATCGGACACTGTGGCTGGATTTACAAGAAGGTTATCTTTAAAATGGTGTAAAATACTTGTTTGTTTGAGGAATTTTAATTATGGCATTTCTGTTGTTTTGAATTTGGCGTCATGCAATTTCACTGGCTGTTGGCGAGGTGGGACGCTACCGTCCCACATATCCCAGATAAGTTTTAAATATCAAAAGTAAATGTAATTGCTAAAAGAAACTTAAGTATCAAAAGTAAAAATATAAATACTTTCTAATTGCTTATACTAAGCAAACCAGACAACAAAATGTTCTAGTTTTTTGTATTAATGGATAGTAAGGATCACACTCCAACACAGACAGATTTTTTTTAAAAGCACTTGTGTTTAGTGAGCACCAGAACAGAGGCAGTAGAGATGACCCAGGATGTTCTCTTGATAAGTGTGTGAATTAGACCATTTTCCTGTCCTGCTAAGCATTTAGAATGTAACTTTTGGGTGTCAGAGAAAATGTATGGAGTAAAAATACATTATTTTATCTAATAATGTGGTGAAGTAAAAGTTGTCAAAAAAATAAATAGTAAAGTAAGGTACAGATACAACTTAAATAATTCTTTAAAGTATTTTTACTTAAGTACTTTACTGCACTGGTAACACACATTTGTATGCGGAAAATTAAACCCCACACACTATGAAGGTTGCATGTCCAGTGTTAACCCAACTGTGCTTTTTCATGACTGTGCTTGAGATTTGCATTTAGCACCCAGCTGTAAGGAACACTTGATATTTGCAACATCGTACCTCTTCAAGAAGAGGGTCACTGACTTTTATTACAAGTCAAGTGAGTCCTGTTTTACAACATCATCGTTCTGATTACAAAGAGACGTCCCCCTGTCCTACAGAGCACTGAACTCTCCCAGAGCATAAGAAAAACACTGACCCAAATAAATACTCTAGTGGACAGCATACCACTTAGAATGCGTCCCAAATGGCACTATTCCCATTATAGTGCACTACTTTTGACCAGGGCCCTAGGGAATAGGGTGCCATTTGGGATGTAACCTCAGGCTTAAGAGATTCCTACAGAGCCCATGTCTTCTATGTCTCAACATACTGAGTTATGATTGTGATGGGAATCTAATAGGGATTGAAAATCCAAACAGCTAATTTCCTCAGAGTTAACACTTAAATCAGCTTAGCCACAAACAAAACAAACCCCATTGCTTCATGATGTTGATGCCTTAGCTCTGCCAGATAGACCAAGGATGAGCCAGACCAAGGATGAGCCAGCCAAGTAAAAGATGAGTTGGTTGAGTTGTGTCTTTATTTTTTGTATTTATTAGGGATCCTTATTGTTATGCGGAGTGGAACAGGGGAGCAGGCTCCGACGAGGAGACTGGGATGAGGTAACCAAGGTATTTATTGACACAGGGGGAAGATGGAGTGCAGATCAGGGGACACTCGGGCGGGTTGCTGGAAACCAGGTGCAGAGGCTGAAGCGAGAGGGGTTGGAGACAGGGTAAGTAGGTCTGGAGGGGAATCCAAGGGAGTAGTGGAGTGGGGAATCCAGGACAGAGTAGCAGGATGATGAGACGTGGGACTGGAGACAGGGACCAGAGTCAGAGCAGGCAGAACTGTAGCGGAGAAGAAAACAGCATCAGGCAAGGAAAACAGGCACAACAGGATGACAGGATCTGAATAGTAACAAACGGCCAGAAACGGAGACTGACTGAGCAGAGATTACGATCTGGCAGCGTAGAAGTGGCAGGGCTGAGTATTTGTAGAGTTCTTGATTATGGAACAGGTTGCAGCTGGTGGGGATCTGCTCTGACTCCAGCACACCTGTCTCTGCCCACACAATCACACACACACAGAGAGAGAGGGAGAGGGAGAGAGTACTGGGGGAGTGGTAGCAGGTCAAGGAGTCACAGGATGAGCAGTAGAGAGCGTTGCAAGAGCAGATGTGACACCTATTAGATTCTGCCAAGGCAGCAACTATTCTTCATGGGGTCCAAACACATTACATTACATATAAAACAAAAGATAAAGCAGTACATCATAACATTTTTACACCACTACATATCTACAATACAAAATGTACAATACCATCATACAACAATATTACAATGTACGTGTGTGTAGAGTGCGTGTGCTAGCGCTTCTGTGCGTATCATTAATGTTAGCACCCTGTGTACGTTTAAGGGCCAGCAGTGCTGCCCTGTTCAGAGCCAATTTTAATTTTCCTAAGTCCCTCTTTATGGCACCTGATCACACTACTGAACAGTAGTCCAGGTGCGACAAAACTAGGGCCTGTAGGACCTGCTTTGTTGACAGTGTTGTTAGAAGGCAGAGCAGCGCTTTATTATGGACAGACTTATCCCCATTTTAGCTACTGTTGTATCAATATGTTTTGACCATGACAATTTACAATCCAGGGTTACTGCATTATTCATTTCCACATTATTCATAAAAATATTTAGTTGAGGTTTAGGGTTTAGTGAATGATTTGTCCCAAATACAATGCTTTTAGTTTTGGAAATATTTAGGACTAACGTATTCCAACCATTCTGAAACTAACTCCAGCTCTTTGTTGAGTGATGCAGTCATTTCAGTCGCTGTAGTAGCTCACATGTATCGTGTTGAGTCATCTGTAGACATAGACACACTGGCCTTACTCAAAACCAGTGGCATGTTGTTAGTAAAGATTGAAAAGACTAAGGGAACTAAACAGCTGCCCTGGGGATTTCCAGATTCTACCTGGATTATGTTGGAGAGGCTTGCATTAAAGAACACCCTCTCTGTCCTTTTAGACAGGCAACTCTTTTTCCATAATATAGCATGGGGTGTAAAGCCATAATACATATGTTTTTCCAGAAGCAGACTATGATCGATAATGTCAAAAGCTGCACAGAAGTCTAACAAAAGAGTACAGTATTGCAGGGCCACATCAGAGCAGACTCTCCTTGGCCTCTTTCTCATCCGCCACTACCTGCCGAGGGTTCCAAGTCCACTCCCTACTGGCTGTTCCTTGGGTTCTGGGAAGCGGACAAGTGGCTCCTGTGCCACGTAGATGGGGTTCCCTGTGCTTCCTGATGCCAGGTTTCCACTGGGTAGGAGGATAATGAGGATGACATCCCATCTGCTCTAGTGGAGTGTTGTTCCAAGACCTGGTCCTCCCTCCCTCCCTCCCTCTCTCTCTCTCTCTCTCTCTCTCTCTCTCTCTCTCTCTCTCTATCTCTCGCTCTCTCTCTCGCTCTCTCTCAGTTTATTGGAATGGGAAACACATGCCATAGCAAGTGAAGTAGATAATAAACAAAAGTGAAACTAACAATAAAATATGAACAGTAAACATTACACTCACATAAGTTATAAAAGAATAAAGAAATTTCAAATGTCATTATGTCTATATACAGTTTTGTAACGATGTGCAAATAGTACAAAAGGGAAAATAAATAAACATACATTTTGATTGTATTTACAATCTTGTTTGTTCACTTGTTTCTCTTTTCTTGTTGCAACAGGTCACAAATCTTGCTGCTGTGATTGCACACTGAGGCATTTCACCCAATAGATATGGGAGTTTATCAAAATTGTATTTGTTTTCAAATTATTTTAGAGTCTTTGTAATCTGAGGGAAATGTGTGTCTCTAATATGGTCATAAATTTGGCAGGAGGTTAGGAAGTGCAGCTCAGTTTCCACCTAATTTTGTGGGCAGTGTGCACATAGCCCGCCTTCTCTTGAGAGCCAGGTCTGCCTACGGCGGCCTTTGCTATGCTCACTGAGTCTGTACATAGTCAAAGCTTTCTTTAATTTTGGGTCAGTCACAGTTGTCAAGTATTCTGCCACTGTATACTCTCTGTTTAGGACCAAATAGCATTCTAGTATGCTCTGTTGTTTTGTTCATTCTTTCCAATGTGTCAAGTAATTAGCTTTTTGTTTTCTCATGATTTGGTTGGGTCTAATTTTGTTGCCGACCCTGTGGGGTCTGTTTGTGTTTGTGAACAGAGCCCCAAGACCAGCTTGCTTAGGGGACTCTTCTCCATCTCTCTGTAGGTGATGGCTTTGTTATGGAAGATTTGGGAATCCCTTCCTTTAAGGTGGATGAAGAATTTAATGTCTCTTTTCTGGATTATGATAATTAGCAGGTATCGGCCTAATTCTGTTCTACATGCATTATTTGGTGTTTTACATTGTATACATGCAGACTTCTGCATGCAGAGTCTCAATTTGGTGTTTGTCCCTTTTTGTGAATTCTTGGTTGGTGAGCGGACCCCAGCCCTCACAAAGAAGAAGGCGCTTCTTGCCTTGTCTCTTGCCTTGTCTCTCACGGTGTCTCGGAGGAGGTCAAGGACGAGCTAGCTGCTCAGGGGTTACCTACGGATCTTGACTTCCTCATCACGTTGACCATCCGCATCGATGGGCGATTACGGGAATGACGGAAGGAGAGGAAGTTCAATTTCACTCACACCTCCAAGGATTCCACCTGTCCTCCGAGTTATCCCGGAAGTCCTCCATGGTCCCGTTGACCTCCCCCAAGATTCGCCGAAGACGGCCGAATCACCGCTTCCCGAGCCTATGCAACTAGGCAGAGCTGGGCTGTCGCCAGCGGAATGGCAATACAGAATCAACACAAAGAGTTGTCTGTATTGTGAGACTCTTGGTCATTTTGTGTCCTCTTGTCCTTTAAAAAGACCAGGCTCACCGGTAGGAGCGAGTACTCTGGTGGGCCATATGGAGAACTTTTCTGCTTCCCTTGCTCGCACCCCTTTTCATGCCATTCTGCTGTGGGGAAACCTAAACCTAAGTCTAAATCTCTCTGGGTCCTCATTGACTCTGGGGCCAATGGGAGCTTTTTGGACGCTACTCTGGCTTCCGAGCTGAACATCCCCACTCAGCCCTTCTCCATTCCCATAGATGTTAGAGTGCTGGACGGGCGCTCTACAGGCCAGGTCACTTATAATACCACTCCCATCAACCTACGGGTGTCAGGGAATTACAACGAGACTATTCAATTTCTGCTCATCAAGTCTCCTCAGATTCCCGTGGTTTTGGGATTCTCCTGTCTCCAGCAACACAATCCCCTCATCAACTGTTCTACGGGTGCCATCCTGGGCTGGAGTCCGTTGTGCCACACCCATTGTTTGAAGTCAGTGCAACCTTCCCCGGGGCGTCTTCCTGGGGGCTCGGAAGGTACCCCGGACCTCTCCGCCATCCCCGCGGAGTACCAGGAATTCCGGGAGGTGTTCAGCAAGGTCCGGGCCACATCGCTTCTGCCGCACCGACCCTATGACTGCGGAATTGACCTTCTCTCTAGCACCATGCCACCCCGGGGACGTCTGTACTCTCTGTCAGGACCGGAGACCAAGGCTATGAAGACCTACATTGGGGACTCCCTACCTGCAGGATTTACCCATCCCTCTTCCTCTCCCACCGGTACAGGGTTCTTCTTCATGGAGAAAAAGGACAAGACCCTGTGCCCGTGCATTGACTATCGGGGATTCAATGACATTTACTGTTAAGAATCGTTACACGCTACCACTCATTTCCTCTGCCTTCGAGACGCTCCAGGGGGCCACTGTGTTTTCCAAGCTGGATCTACGGAACGCGTACCACCTTGTGCAGATACGAGAGGGGGACGAGTGGAAGACCACCTTCAACACGACCAGCGGCCACTACGAGTATCTGGTCATGCCTTTTGGCCTCACCAACTCCCCTGCGATGTTCCAGGCTCTGGTAAATGATGTTCTCCGCAACATGTTGAACTGGTTCGTCTTCATCTACATTGATGACATCCTCGTCTTCTCCCGCTCCCCCCAGGAACACGTGTTCCACGTCCGGCCTGTTCTTCAACGCATTCTGCTGAGAATCAGCTGTTTGTGAAGGCGGAAAAGTGCGAGTTCCATCGCTCCACCATCCCCTTTCTGGGTTACATCATCTCTGCTGGGAGTGTCCAGATGGATCCCGGAAAGGTGAGAGCGATGATGGATTGGCCTCAGCCTATGTCCAGGGTGCAGCTGCAACGTTTTCTGGGGTATTTCAACTTTTATCCCCACTTTATCCGGGATTACAGCACCCTGGCTTCCCCTCTGTCTGCACTCACCTCTACCCATTTTCTGTTCACGTGGTCCTCTGCCACTGACCGGGCATTCCGGGACCTCAAACATCTTGGTTCATCCTGACCCTTCCCGTCAGTTCGTGGTGGAGGCCGATGCTTCGGATGTCGGTGTGGGGGCTATCCTCTCCCAATGTTTTTCACTGGACCTTCATCTGCATCCCTGCGCCTTCTTCTCCCACTGCCTCAAAGCCACGGAGAGGAACTACTATGTGGGGAATCAATAGCTTCTCGCCGTAAGATGGTGTTGGAGGAACGAAGGCACTGGCTGGAAGGGACGGAACATCCTTTCACTGTGTGGATCGACCACAAAAATCTGGAGTATCTCCGCACCGCCAAGCTCCTCAACTCCAGGCAAGCGAGATGGACCCTGTTGTTTACCCGGTTCAGCTTTTCCCTCTCTTACTGGCCAGGTTCCAAGAACGTCAAGCTGGATGCCCTGTCTTGCCGCTATAACCCCATGGTTACCACCCTGGAGCCCGAGACCATCCTTCCCACCTCATGCCTGGTGATGGCACTCAGCTGGGGTATAGGGAAACAGGTCCGGGAGGTGCAATGGTCCTAGCCGAACCCTGGGGGGGCCCTAATAATCAGATGTTTGTGCCTGACACTGTCCGGTCTGCGGTCCTGGAGTGGACCCATTCCTCCAGGCTTGCCTGCCCCCGGGCTCCCGTCGGACCCTGGCCTTCATGCGACAACGCTTTTAGTGGCCTACTATGGTTCCGGAAACCGCCGTGTTTGTCGCCGCCTGCACGGTCTGTGCTCAGAACAAGACTCCTCTACAACCTCCGGCTGGTCTTCTGCAACCAGAATACCAGCCGACCTGTCCCTCACCATCCCTGGTCCCACATATCTCTGGATTTCGTAACGGGTCTCCCCCGTCTGAGGGCAACACTGCCATCCTGACTGTGGTCGACCGGTTTTCCAAAGCCGCTCACTTCATTTCTCTCCCCAAGCTACCCTCGGCCAAGGAGACGGCCCAGCTCATGGTGCAGCACATCTTCTGGATCCATGGACTGCCTGTGGACATGGTCTCCGCCTGGGGGCCTCAGTTCTAATTCCGGTTCTGGAAGGCATTTTTTACCCTCATTGGGTCGTCGGCCAGCCTGTCCTCTGGGTTCCACCCCCAGTCCAATGGCCAGTCGGAGCAAGCCAACTAGGACCTTGAGACTCCTCTACGCTGCCTGGTCTCCACCAACCCCACCAACTGGAGCCAGCATTTTTGTGGGTGGAAAACACCCGCAACACCCTTGCCTGCTCTGCCACGGGCCTATCGCCATTTGAGTGTTCCCTTGGGTATCAGCCCCCACTCTTCCCTGAGCAGGAAGAAGAGGTCGGCATACCTTCTGCCCAGATGTCAGCGTACCTGGAGGAGAGCCCGGTCGGCCCTCCTCAAGGCCACCTCCAGGTATCGATGACAAGCGGATCGCCATCGAACCCCGGAACCCTGGTATCGTTTCGGGCAGAAGGTATGGCTATCCACCCGGGATCTGCCCCTCCGGGTGGAATCCCGCAAACTCTCCCCCCGGTTTATCGGCCCGTTTCACATCTCTAAAATGATTAGCCCCTCTGCTGTTCATCTTCTGTTGCCAGCGTTTTTCCCTCTGTTCCTGTCTCTCGATTGTTCCTGTTTTCTAGTTTTTCCGGTTTTGACCTTTTCTGCCTGCTCTGACCCTGAGCCTTCCTGCCGTCCTGTACCTTTGGCCCACCTATCTGGATTACTAATCTCGGCCTACCCTGAACTTAAGCCTGCCTGCCGTCCTGTGCCTTTACCCCACCTACCTGGATTACTGACCCCTGCCTGCTCTGGATCTGTCTTTTGCCTGCCCCTGTTGGATTAATAAACTGTTATTAATTCGACGTTGTCACTGGGTCTCACCTTGAAACGTGATGCAGACCCCTTGACTTTTCCACATTTTGTAACACTACAGCTTTATTCTAAAATTGATCGAATAGTTTGTCCCCCTCATCAATCTACACACAATACCCCATAATGACAAAGCAAAAAATGGTTTTTAGATTTTTTTTGCAAATGTAATAAAAAATTCTAACTGAAATAGCACATTTACATAAGTATTCAGACTTGAATCAGTACTTTGTTAAAGCACCTTTGCCAGCAATTACAGCCTGGCACACCTGTATTTGGGGAGTTTCTCCCATTCTTCTCTGCAGATCTTTTCAAGCTCTGTCAGTTTGGATGGGGAGTGTCGCTGCACAGCTATTTTCAGGTCTTTCCAGAGATGTTCGATCCGGTTCAAGTCCGGCCTCTGGCTGGGCCACTCAAGGACATTCAGAGACTTGTCCCGAAGCCACTCCTGTGTTGTCTTGGCTGTGTTCTTAGGGTCGTTATCCAGTTGGAAAGTGAACCATCGCCCCAGTCTGCGGTCCTGAGCGCTCTACAGCAGTCCCTGCTACTGAAAAACATTGCCAGAAAAATTAATCCATGCTTTTGTCACTTCTAGGTTAGACTACTGCAATGCTCTACTTTCCGGCTACCCGGATAAAGCACTAAATACACTTCAGTTAGTGCTAAATACGGCTGCTAGAATCCTGACTAGAACAAAACAATTTGATCATATTACTCCAGTGCTAGCCTCCCTACACTGTCAAGGCAAGGGCTGATTTCAAGGTTTTACTGCTAACCTACAAAGCATTACATGGGCTTGCTCCTACCTATCTCTCTGATTTGGTCCTGCCGTACATACCTACACGTACGCTACGGTCACAAGACGCAGGCCTCCTAATTGTCCCTAGAATTTCTAAGCAAACAGCTGGAGGCAGGGCTTTCTCCTATAGAGCTCCATTGTTATGGAATGGTCTGCCTACCCATGTAAGAGACGCAAACTCAACCTTTAAGTCTTTACTGAAGACTCATCTCTTCAGTGGGTCATATGATTGAGTGTAGTCTGGCCCAGGAGTGGGAAGGTGAACGGAAAGGCTCTGGAGAAACTAACCGCCCTTGCTGTCTCTGCCTGGCCGGTTCCCCTCTTTCCACTGGGATTCTCTGCCTCTAACCCTATTACAGGTGCTGAGTCACTGGCTTACTGGGGCTCTTTCATACCGTCCCTAGGAGGGGTGCGTCACTTGAGTGGGTTGAGTCACTGATGTGATCTTCCTGTCTGGGTTGGCGCCCCCCCTTGGGTTGTGCCGTGGCGGAGATCTTTGTGGGCTATACTCGGCCTTGTCTCAGGATGGTAAGTTGGTGGTTGAAGATATCCCTCTAGTGGTGTGGGGGCTGTGCTTTGGCAAAGTGGGTGGGGTGATATCCTTCCTGTTTGGCCCTGTCCGGGGGTGTCATCGGATGGGGCCAAAGTGTCTCCTGACCCCTCCTGTCTCCGCCTCTTCACCATAGGGATGGTGCCAGGTTTCCTCCGGGTTTCCTCCGCTTGGCATTCAGGCCAAAGAGTTAGATCTTGGTTTCATTACGCAAGAGAATCTTGTTTCTCATGGTCTGAGAGTTCTTTAGGTGCCTTTTGGCTCCAAGCGGGCTGTCGTGCCTTTAACTGAGGAGTGGCTTCCGTCTGGCCACTCTACCATAAAGGCCTGATTGGTAGAGTGCTGCAGAGATGGTTGTCCTTCTGGAAGGTTCTACCATCTCTAGGAAGTGTCTTGGTGGTTCCAAACTTCTTCCATTTAAGACTGATGGAGGCCACTGTATTCTTGGGAACCTTCAATTCTTCAGAAATGTGTTGTTACCCTTCCCCAGATATGTGCCTCGACACAATCCTTTCTTGGAGCTCTACGGACAATTCCTTCAACCTCATGGCTTGGTTTTTCCTCTGACAACTCTGAGACCTTATATAGGTAGGTGTGTGCTTTTATAAACATGCCCAATCAATTGAATTTACAACAGGTGGACTCCGATCAAGTGTTAGAAACATCTCAAGGATGATCGATTTCGAATCTCATAGCAAAGGGTCTGAATACTTATGTAAATAAGGTATTTCTAAAAACATGTTTGGGGTATGCTGGGGTATTGTGTGTAGATTGATGAGGAAATGTATTTAATCCATTTTAGAATAAGGCTGTAACATAACAAAATGTGGAATAAGGGAAGGGGTCTGAACAATTTCCTGTATGTATGTTTTTTTGTGTGCTCTAGGGCAACTGTCGAAATGGAATTTGTAATTGTGATCCTGGAAACTGAACCTTTTTTGGAACACCATTATATTCGTCTTACTGAGATTTACTGTCAGTGCCCATGTCTGACATAATCTGTGCAGAAAGTTTAGGTGCTGCTGTAGGTCCTCCTTGGTGGGGTACAGAAGCACCAGATCATCAGCAAACAGTAGACATTTGACTTCTGTAGGGTGAGGCCGGGGGCTGCAGACTGTTCTTTTGCCCTTGCCAGTTCGTTGATATATATGTTTAAGGTGGGGCTTAAGATACATATCTGTCTCTCTCTTTTTCTCTCTCAATGTCTCACTCTCTTTCCAGTGGAGTATTGTTTGAAGGCCTGGACCCTCCCCCTTCTCTTTCTCTCTCCCACTCTCTATTTCTAACCCCCACTGTCTCTCTCTTCCACTCTCTCTGTCTCTCTCCCTCCCTCCCTCCCTCCTTCCATCTCTCTCCAGTGTTGTTCCAAGGCCCTTCTGTTTCTTCTGGCCCCTGACATTTCCGTGTTAACAGACCCAGGCTATGGCTACAGCTAGGACCAGAACATATCTGGGTTAAAATATATATATTTTTAAGTCTTTCAAATACTTTGCGCCAGATGGTGAGTTTTACAGTTTGGGGATTATTCTATTGGTCCGTTAAACCAGGCCAACTCAATCAAGCACAGATAAAGTATGACTTTTTTTATTTTATTATTCTGAATACCATTTCAACTCTGGTGTGGTCCAGAACCATACATACACTTTGTGGTGGAAGATACTGTCTGTCTCTGTCTGAGAGAACCTTGACAAAAGACTCTATAGTAGCCAACTGGTTGAATTAGCTTCCCAGAGTCTGCATTAGACTGTGGCTTTGTCACATATTTGGGACGCAAAAACGCAACCTATGTCATAAACATAGATAGACAAGAGGGTCTCATTGTTTTTCTTTCTTGAAAACAGATTCTTACAGCTGTAGACACAAATACTGAAAACTGCATCTGATTTTAACTTAATGAAGATACGTGACTCACACCAACATAGAAAGACACCGTATAATATCTCAGTATGCCAAGTCACAGAAGACCATGTGCAACTGTTCAGTGTTCTCTGAAGTAATTCCCACCTGTGTCACAAATGGCACTTTATTCCCTATATAGTGCACTACATTTGTCCAGAGCTCAATGGTGGCTATGGCCCTGGTGAAAAGTTTAACTTTTTAAGGTAAATAGGGTGCTATTTAGGATGCAACCCTCATCTCAATATACATACGAACCCCTACAGTGGAGTTGTGTTTAGTTGTGAATTGCTCTGAGCAGATATGTTTAAGTAGTAGTAGTGAGGGACTTAATTGGTGCGTTGGACTACTGCTGTACAACTATAATAGTAAATCCAGAGTATTTCTAGTGGCAAGAGCACTCATAGGCATTTTGTTTAAACAGCCAGCAGTGGTTTAGTCTACACATAGTTGGCCTCTACATAGGAAAGAAACATAATAGGAGAAACAGAGTTGTGGATAAGAGTTCTATTGTCCCTCTGTTTCCATTCCCTGTGGCCACCTTTAAAATAAATGACTAACAATTATAATGTAATGTTTTATGTCTATAAAATACAACTCATGACATGGAAATAATGACTTTCTGTACCACAACGACAATTGCAGAGATAAGTTATCAAAATTCAACTATTGAGTAAAATATTGCTTCAATCCCCATTTACAAAGTTTCTAAAAATCCAATCCATGTAGTAGGCTAGAACGTCTGGTGCATCCGTGGACGTGTCTATGCTTTCTCCTCTCTCATCGTAAAGATAGAGAGGTGTGTGTGTGGTGTGAGGGGGATGTTGTGTTTGAGTGTGGCTCTGTTCCACCTCACCTATTGTCATCTCACATGGATGTTTGTCCTTACTGACTCAATACTTTGTACCCTGGGTTGTCTACTTACCTGCAACGCTGACACTAACCTACCTACAACACTGAGAAGTCCCTCACACTAACACAGCCACACCTAACTTGGGAGAAGGAATTACACCATGTGCGCAGACAGGCAGGCACATTGTAGATACAGTAAATCTCTATCTTTAGGTGCCAAGTCCTCCGGCTGCGTCCCAATTGACGCCCTATTCCTTATATAGTGCACTACTTTTAACCAGAGCCCTATTAGCCTTGGTAAAAAGTAGGGCACTATATAGGGAATAGGATACCATTTGGGCACATGTTCTGTCTGTAGCTGCATATACAGTACATTTTTACCTCCTCAGATGCCAAGTTTTCTCCCACTGCCTGTCTGTGTGTAGGGGCCAGGGTCCAGCGGAGATGCTGTAACATAGTGATGTGTTGAGGTAATTGTTGGTTCTGGTACAAGCAAGAGGGCTTTTTCTGTCCCTCTTCCTCGACAGGTTCAGTACAGTGTGGATTTAGTACTTGTACTTTACACTCTTAGAAAAAAAGGTGCTATCTAGATCCTAAAAGGGTTCTCTGGCTGTCCCCATCTGAGAACCCATTGAAGAACCCTTTTTTGTTGGAGGTAGAACCCTTTTGGTTCCAGGTAGAACCCTATTGGGTTCTATTTAGAACTCTTTCCCCACAGGGTTCAACATGGAACCAAAAAGTGTTATTCTATGGGGACACCCAAAGACCTCTTTTGGAACACTTTATTCTAAGAGTGTATTATGGCATATCTGTGTCCCAAATGGCACCCTATTCCCTGACTAGTGCACTGGGCCCTGGTCAAAAGTAGTGCACTATATATTTATATTTGGAACACAACCACAGTGTCTTGATACCAGGCCTTGAGAGGTTATTTGATACTTTGTGTCAATATGAGTGAACGGTTTTTAAACAACGGAGGACAAATGAATCATCCTACCTTAGTTCAAACTACTCCTCCACCACCACGTACTGTTGCTGCCTTTGTGACAAGCCAGCAACATAACAGATAAAATAACATTATAGATGTATGATAGATAAAAATGGATAGATATATGGGAGTGTGCTTGACATTCTAGGTGTTTTAAGTGTAGTGCAATAATATAATAAATCAGGTTTACTATCCAGATCAAGTGTGGATAGGAGTGTCTTTGTTAAAGTATGTGGAAGCCTCCAAGCCACACAGTATACTCAACTACTGGCGGTTGTTGTCTGTACAGGATAAAACCGCCACAAAAAAAAGCTTTTTCTTTCTCCTCTCCACATATGAATGTTATAGCCAGGCTTAAACATGTTTCATTCAGAACACAAGGGATGGAGACATATGACTGAAAAATTTATTATTCACTTTGAAAATGTATTTTAATCATAGTGTGTGTGTGTGTGTGTGTGTGTGTGTGTGTGTGTGTGTGTGTGTGTGTGTGTGTGTGTGTGTGTGTGTGTGTGTGTGTGTGTGTGTGTGTGTAACAACACTCAGCACCTGGAAGTAAATTACCTGTGAGGTCCAGGGCTAATGAGTGTCTGCTTATGTTGACATGTAACTCTTCAGTCCCAATACTGTATATGACAACTAAAACACTGCTTTTAAAGTTAGTAATAATTGCTGGTATGTCTTTCCCTCGACCTTTCTCATGAAAACTGTGCTGTAAACAATGAACGCTTAGCTCTCAGTAAGTGTTTATACGTGGATAAATGAGCTTTGACAATGAGGCTGCATCCCAAATGTTGCTCTATCCCTGTAGTGCAGTACTTTGACCAGGGCCCATAGGGTTCTGGTCAAAAGTACTGCACTGTATAGGTAATAGGGTGCCATATGGGACAGTCCCCGAGATTAGCTGCATCACAGAGTGGTGGCTAATTCGTTTTCTAATTCGTTTTTACACTGTAGCTAAGAAAGCAATTCTAAGTGTATGTTTTGTAGTAAACTGTTAGTAGCTTTTTTGTAGTATGTTTGTAGTATGTTTTGTAGTAAACTGTCACCTTAATTATTTGGTCTCTTTTCCACTCATAACTTAGCCTACTGTTCTGACTTGGTGGTGCACATGTAGCCTATAGCCTGTTTTAGAGAAATGTCATCATCGAATATTGTAAGAGCTTCCATTGTCTGCTTATATGCCCCCTTTATTTATCCTACGGTTCTACTGCGTTGAAAGGTTGAAAGGGAACGTAGACAGAGATAGACATGGCATATCTGAGCTCCTCAACTCACACTTGACATTTCACAAGAGACAACATTACTCTGTAGTGAATTTGATGAAAATATTTATTTAGTTATTCAAGGAGATAGATAGGGGTTCAGTCCCTGGTTTTGCGACTGACTAGTGTTCTTTCCAGGGGGTGTTCTTCAATCTGCCTCATGCTACAGAAACAGGAGATAGGCTCCTACCCTATGGAACATTCTTGCTTGGACAAGGCTTACTTGACTTATTTAGTGGACACGTAGACACACCTTAGCATAAGCAACAGGATAAGAGAGAGGTAGGCCCTAAGGTGATTGTAGATAAGTTGCCAATCACTTATTTAATGGATTAAGATTTCCTCAAATAATAAAATATTATATGAACTTTAGGGAGGAATGCAGTTTCCACCTGGTTTAGGTTAGCACATTATAAACTGGGTGGTTCGAACCCTGAATGCTGATTGGCTGACTGCCGTGGTATATTTTTATTAATTTTTTTATTTCACTTTTATGTAACCAGGTAGGCTAGTTGAGAACAAGTTCTCATTTACAACTGCGACCTGGCCAAGATTAAGCAAAGCAGTGCAACATAAACAACAACACAGAGTTACACATGGAATAAACAAACATACAGTCAATAATACAATAGAAAACGTTTATATTCAATGTGTGCAAATGAGGTAGGATAAGGGAGGTTAGGCAATAAATAGGCCGTAGTGGTGAAATAATTACAATATAGCAATTAAACACTGGAGTGATAGAGGTGCAGAAGATGAGTGTGCAAGTAGAGATACTGGGGTGCAAAGGAGCAAAATAAAAAATAAAAATAACAGTACAGGGATGAGGTAGTTGGATGGGCAATTTACAGATGGGCTATATACAGGTGCAGTGATCTGTGAGGTGCTCTGACAGCTGGTGCTTAAAGTTAGTGAGGGAGATATGAGTCTCCAGCTTCAGTGAATTTTGCAGTTCGTTCCAGTCATTGGCAGCAGAGAACTGGAAGGAAAGGCGGCCAAAGAAGGAATTGGCTTTGAGGGTGACCAGTGAAATATACCTGCTGGAGCGCGTGCTACGGGTGGGTGCTGCTATGGTGACCAGTGAGCTGAGATAAGGCGGGGCTTTATCTAGCAAAGACTTATAGATGACCTGGAGCCAGTGGATTTGGCGACGAATATAAAGCGAGAGCCAGCCAACGAGGGCATACAGGTCGCAGTGGTGGGTAGTATATGGGGCTTTGGTGACAAAATGGATGACACTGTAATAGACTGCATCCAATTTGCTGAGTAGAGTGTTGGAGGCTATTTTGTAAATGACATTGCCGAAGTCGAGGATCGGTAGGATAGTCAGTTTTACGAGTGTATGTTTGGCAGCATGAGTGAAGGATGCTTTGTTGCAAAATAGGAAGCCAATTCTAGATTTCATTTTGGATTGAATATGCTTAATGTGAGTCTGGAAGGAGAGTTTACAGTCTAACCAGACACCTAGGTATTTATAGTTGTCCACATATTCTAAGTCAGAACCGTCCAGAGTAGTGATGCTGGACGGGAGGGCAGGTGTTTTCAGAGTTCCCAGTTGTCTTAAAAGCACAATAAATCCAGAGAATGCCAGACTTTGATGACAAAGTATGATGACAAAATTTGCCCAAGAAGGATCGCCACGCCACCTTCCTGTTCAAGGGAGCACAGCACAACAAGGTGAGGCCAAAAATGTATTGTATGATGCTGCATAAATGATGTCATATGCCAGGGAAATATGTACACTGTAGCTAAGAAAGCAATTCTAAGTGTATGTTTTGTAGTAAACTGTTAGTAGCCCATGTGCCTCACCTTAATTATTTGGTCTCTTTTCCACTCATAACTTAGCCTACTGTTCTGACTTGGTGGTGCACATGTAGCCTATAGCCTGTTTTAGAGAAATGTCATCATCGAATATTGTAAGAGCTTCCATTGTTTGCTTATATGCCCCCTTTATTTATCCTACGGTTCTGAGTTGGTGTACAGGGAGAATAATGTTAGAACGGCCCATGTTCTGAATTCTGTCACTGTACATTTCAAAAGTGCTGAACAAATGGTTACATTGACTATGTCCTTCCTAGCTCGCTCATTAATGTCTTAATCGTAATTACGGATTGCCGCTTATCCACTCATCGTCCCCTTATGCCATAGCTTGTGCATATCAATTGTCAGTAGAAACCACAGTCAGCCATATCAGCTATGTTTTTAAAAGGCAGTAAATGAGGCTGAATTAACTGTTGCGCTGCCAGACAAGGCTCCGCTGATAGCGTTGCACAAGGATGCTGGATTATGTTGACTCCAATGCTTCCCACAGTTCGGTCAAGTTGGCTGGATGTCTCTTGGGTGCGGACCATTCTTGATACACATGGGAAACTGTTGAGCGTGAAAAACCCAGCAGCGTTGCATTTCTTGACACAAACCGGTGCACCTGGCAACTATTGTCATACCCTGTTCAAAGGCACTTAAATATTTTGTCTTACCCATTCACCCTCTGAATGGCATACATACACAATCCATGTCTGAATTGTCTCAAGGCTTAAAAATACTTCTTTAACCTGTCTCCTCCCCTTCATCTACACTGATTGAAGTGAATTTAACAAGTGACATCAATAAAGGATCATAGCTTTCAGCTGGATTTACCTGGTCGGTCAATTTTATTGTACATGTAAGGTGATATGCTTCCTGGTTGTGAAGTGTTTTAGGAGGGTTAGATTTGTCAGGTCTGGAGAGAGTCTGGGTTAGATTTGTCAGGTCTGAAGAGAGTCTGGGTTAGATTTGTCAGGTCTGAAGAGAGCCTGGGTTAGATTTGTCAGGTCTGAAGAGAGCCTGGGTTAGATTCGTCAGGTCTGAAGAGAGCCTGGGTTAGATTTGTCAGGTCTGAAGAGAGCCTGGGTTAGATTTGTCAGGTCTGAAGAGAGTCTGGGTTAGATTTGTCAGGTCTGAAGAGAGCCTGGGTTAGATTTGTCAGGTCTGAAGAGAGCCTGGGTTAGATTTGTCAGGTCTGAAGAGAGTCTGGGTTAGATTTGTCAGGTCTGAAGAGAGCCTGGGTTAGATTTGTCAGGTCTGAAGATAGCCTGGGTTAGATTTGATAGGACTGTTATGATTTCCAAACCATCTGTTTGCCTGAGGATGTTCTTAAAAAGAACACACTACATTGGTTGTGTGCTTAGGGTCGTTGTCCTGTTGGAAAGTGAACAGTCTGAGGTCCTGGGCACTCTGGAGCATATTTTCATCAAGGATCTCTCTGTACTTTGCTCCGTTCATTTTTCCCTCGATCCTGACTAGTCTCAGTCCCTGCCGCTGAAAAACATCCCCACAGCATGATGCTGCCACCACCATGCTTCACCGTAAGGATGATTCCAGGTTTCCTCCAAACGTAACGCTTGGCATACAGGCCAAAGAGTTCATTCTTGGTTTCATCAGACCAGAGAATCTTGAGAGTCCTTTAGGTGCCTTTTGGCAAACCTCAAGTAGGCTGTCATGTGCCTTTTACTGAGGAGTGGCTTCCGTCTGGCCACTCTACCATAAAGGCCTGATTGGTGGTGCTGCAGAGATGGTTGTCCTTCTGGAAGGTTCTCCCATCTCCACAGAGGAACTCTGGAGCTCTGTCAGAGCGACCATCGGGTTCTTGTATAGACAGGTATGTGCCTTTCCAAATCAAAGGGTCTGAATACTTATGTAAATGAGGTATTTCTGTTTTTTTGCAAAAAAAGAATAAGGCTGTAATGTAACACAATGTGGAAAAAGGAAAGGGGTCTGAATACTTTCCTTATGCACTGTATAACTACCACTAAACTATGAGAATGAGATACCCAACCCTGTGTTCATGTTTCTAGCCTCCATTCCAACCAATGTACCCTGATATTAGGATACCTTGGGGCCCTTGATAATGACACCTGCATATTGGTGTACTTTCAAACAGTCTTTGTCTGCATCCTAAATGGCACCCTATTCCATATATAGTGAACTTCTTTGAAACCAGAGCCCTGTGGGTCAAAGGGGGCTGAATGTAGCGGACATGAGTCGGTCATGGTCATGTGATGAGGTTTCCCCGCCTGCAAACTTCAAAACTAGTGTCTGCCCTCGGCCCATCTGCTCTTGGCCCAAAAGGGGATTTTCCTCATGGTCAAAGATGTGTGTTGCTCCTGTGGGAGACCCAGGTGCATATCCTGCGGGTTACACAACCACATGTGGCCCGTCTTCTCTGTTCTATTCTAGTTCTGTGATGTATTGTCCAGCTACGACCATCACCCCGGACAGGAACTAGAGCCGCACTGTTTGATGAATAAGAACACTCACACAACATTGAAAAGCTCAGAGCTTGTCAATCCAGTGTTCTGAATCAACTTCCGTCCTAAATGGCAAACTATTCCCTAAAGAATGCACCACTTTTTACCAGGGCCCATATAGCTCGGGGGAAAAGTAGTGCACTATGTAGGTAATAGGGTGCCATTTGGGGCACTGTCTCAGTCACTAGCCTGCTTTATCGGGTGGAAATGGCTGCTACACAACATCACAGGAGGGATGTGATTAATAATGTAACAAAACAATCCCCACTATTATCACAACACTATTTAGATTTCCCAAGAGGAAACAGGGTTTATGATGTGGTTTAAGCCTCTGGTTAGGGTGGAGGAGGAGCAGGAGCAGGAGGAGGGTGGCAGGAGATGGAGGAAGAGGAGGAGGGACAGATATTTGGCCACTGTGGATTCCTACCATTTGTTTTGTGCATTTCCCACTCTGTCTGGCAGGGGCCCCATACACGTGCTGCTCTCAGGCAGGTTCTCACACACACACACACACACACACACACACACACACACACACACACACACACACACACACACACACACACACACACACACACACACACACACACACACACACACACACACACACACATGCGCGCGCGCGCGCGCGCAGGCCATATCTACACTGGAGTTGCTTACAAAGAAGACATTCAATGTTCCTGAGAGGCCAAGTTACAGATGGATCTAAATATGATTGAACATCTATGGCAAGACATGGAAATTGCTGTCTAGCAATCACCCCAACACCTTGGCAGAGCTTGTAGAATTTTGAAAAGAATCATTGGAAAATATTGCGCAATCCAGGTGTGCAAAGCTCTTAGAGACTCACCCAAGAAGCCTCACAGACGTAATCGCAGCCAAAGGTGTTTCTAACATGTATTGGATCAGGGGGGGAATACTTATCTAATCAAAGTATATTGATGTGTAATTTTTAAGAATTTTTTAAGAAATGTTCAATTTATTTGTTTAAATGTCAATTAAATCCCTTTAAATCCCACTTTGAAACATAATAAAATGTGAAGAAATCCAAAGGTGTGGATACTTATGATACCCACTGTAGATGTAGGTTGTAAGTTCTTGAAGGATCGCCTAATTTGAGCCTGTAGGATGTGATACAGTGTTGAAAAACTTACTTAACTCCATCACTCTCTGTTCTGGGCAGGCTTCTCCAGCTATTTCCACCATGGTGTTGACAAATGGCAGTCATCTGTGACTAGTACTCTCACACCCTGATCTGTTTCACCTGTCTTGTGCTTGTCTCCACCCCCCACCAGATGTCTCCCATTTGTCCCCATGATCTCCTGTGTCGATGGGCAGTAACGGTAACATAGGAGGGAGAGGGAGTCTGTTCCCTGTCTCCCTCGCTCGTACTTGATTTCCACCCTTCCTTCAACCACTCTCTGTTCCTCACCGCCCTGGTCCCATATATCCTTAGACTTCGTCACGGGTCTCCCTCCATTAGATGGCAAAACCATCCTTACGGCGGTGGAGAGGTTTTCCAAAGCCGCCCATTTTATCCCCCTTCCTAAGTTGCCCTCAGCTAAAGAGACGGCCCAGCTGGTGCAGCACGTCTTCCAGATCCATGGACTTCCAGTCGACATGGTCTCTGATCGTGGTCCTAAGTTCTCATCCCGGTTCTGGAAGGCGTTCTGCACCCTCATTGGATCGTCAACCGGCCTGTCCTCTGGTTTTCATCCCCAGTCTAACGGCCAGTCGGAGCGAGCCAGTCAGGACTTGGAGATGACACTTTGTTGCCTCGTCTCCACCAATCCCACCACCTGGCGCCAGCAACTCATGTGGGTAGAATATTCCCGCAACACCCTTCCCTGGTCTGCTACGGGTCTCTCGCCTTTCAAGTGTTCCCTGGGAAATCAGCCCCCACTCTTCTCAGAGCAAGAGGAAGAGGTCAGCATACCTTCCTCTGTCGCTGTCACCGTACCTGGAAGAGAGCCCGGGCCGCTCTTCTCAAGACCACCTCCAGGTATCGACGACAGGCAGACAGCCACCGGACCCTGCTCCACGCTACAGTCTTGGGCAAAGGGCTTTCAACTCGGGATCTGCCCCTCCAGCTGGAGTCCCGCAAACTTCCCCCCCCATTTTATCAACCCTTTCCCATCTCTATGGTCCTGAGCCCCTCTTCTGTTCGCCTTCTGTTGCCCTGCACTCTCCGGTATACATCCCACTTTCCATGCATCTAGAGTTAAACCCCTGTCTCACAGCCCTTTGTCTTCTGTTTTTGTTTTTCCTAGTCTTCCTAGTTCTGACCTTTCTGCCTGTCCTGACCCTGATCCTGCCTGCCGTTCTGTACCTGCCTGACTCTTATTTGGATTATGACATTTTGCCTGCCTTGACTTACCTTTTGTCTGCCCCTTGTACTGTAATAAACTCTGAGTCTCGTACTATCCGCCTCCTGTGTCTGCATCGGGGTCTTAGCCTGAGTCGTGATAAGGACAGTAGAGGCATGATTAATGTTAATTCCTCAGTGTCCAACTGCTTTTACCACAGACACAATTGTCCTTATGAAGAGAGGTTTAACAAACTCAGAGTTTGTTATGGCAGCGCTGGACCAATAACAGAGCATAACCTCTGATTTGACCCTTGACGTTTTTCCTATATAGGGCACTTATTTTGACCAGGACCCTTGGACTCTGGTCATACGTAGTGTAGTTTACAGGGAAGAGGGGGCCATGCCCCTATGTGCTCTTGTCAAAAGTAGTGTACTTTAATAGTGACTAGGGTGCCATTTGGGACGCAGATATTTTCTTCTCACTGATGATGATGTTGTACCTTATGCATTACATTCAAATCCATCAAGTGATTTTTTCTCCAGACAGTGAAGTTGTCTGACTCTGGCCATGACCTTTCTCCATTTCTCCATAAATGCATGTGTTTGATTTATGGCAAAAGTGTTGCAAATGTAATGACTGGCTTTTTATGGCCCACTTGTGCCCTCTGAAGGAGAAATACGTGTTCTTGAAGACTGGGGAGAAGAAGGGGAAGAATGGAGGACTGTGCCATATTCTTCACTCCAGATGTTCACAGAAACGTCAGAGAGATGGAGAGAGAGAAAAATGTCAGTTCACACAGAAACATCAGTTCAACATGTTGACATCCACCCCAAATGAAAAGGGTCAGGGCAGTGACAACAAAGAAGGAGGAACTTCATATGCACTGTTAGGTGTAACTGTGGTCAGTGGACTAACTTAAACTAGAATCCAATGATAGGGCTTATGCAGGAAAACTCCCATAAGGACCAACTGATGGTTAACAGGTGTTGGAACACAAAAAACCCCAGCAGATAAATATCTTCTCACGCTCAATCTCTTGCTCATCATGGTATAAATCCTGAGCTTTATTATAGACATCTCTCTCTGTTTTGAGTGTTCCAACAACACAAAAGTAGACTATTTTGAAGTGTGTCCTGGGTACACTCTATCATTGGATTCCAGTCCCTATCGTTGAGCGCCCTGTTCCCCATTAGCTGTTCCCTTGTACATATTTACCACATATTTCTACCCAGCCTCAGTTGTTAATAAGAGAGCAGCAGATCATGGGCTGCGTCCCAAATGGCACCCTATTCCTTTACGTAGTGCAATACTTTCGACAGGGGCCTGGTTTCACCTCCACTCTGCTGCTCTGTTCTGATCCTTTACACTGTGTCAGTTTCCTGGAGGAAGAAGAGAAAACAACAGAACAGACTATTAATCATCTCTCACAGAGAGATAGCTTTACAAGACTGCTGCTGCTGCTGCTCAGTTCTCACACACACACACACACACACACACACACACACACACACACACACGCACACTCGCATTAACATCTGCTAACCATGTGTATGTGACAAATAAAATTTGACATGCACACACACACATACTGTACTCACACGCATACAGGTAACTGCCAAAATAAAGGAAACACCAACATAGTGTCTTAATAGCGTGTTGGGCCACCACGAGTCAGAACAGCTTCAATTTCTCCTTGGCATAGATCTACTTGTTCTAAGAGTCTGGAACTCTATTGGAGGGATGCAACACCATTATTCCATGAGAAATTCCATTGTTGATGGTGGTGGAAAACACTATAAGGGTTCAATTGGGTTGAGATCTGGTGACTGAGACACACACACGAACTCACACATTCATACACACACACACCCTATGCTCCTTTGAGACCCCCTCTTTCCAAATCCCTGAGATCTCTTCTTCTAGCCATGGTAGCCATTGTTCTGTCAGGAATTCATGGATTCATATGTGTAATGAACATATGGAAAAGTTGTACGGTATAGATGAACTAGTCTTCAAATGGCTTTGATCATGTCTTCCTCTCGAAACCTAAAGACAGGTAAAGTAGTTAGAAATACAGGACTGAACACATAAATAGCCAAGCCTCTTGTTCCCTGGCTGATAGAATGCTTAATATAATTATGACCACACATTTTTTTTAACCTTTATTTAACTTGGAGTTCTTGGGAACTGGGACAATGTTGGTCATCTTAAGACATGTTGGAATTACATATTGGGACAAGGATAGATTGAAAATTAACGAGGCAAGTCAGTAAAAGACAAATTCTTGTTTACATTGATGGCCTACCCCGCCCGAACCCTCCACTAACCCGGATGACGCTGGACCAATCGTGCGCAGCCCTATGGGACTCGTGATCACGGGATGTTGTGATACAGCCCGTGATCGAACTAAGGATCTGTAGTGACACCTCTAGCACTGCGAAGCAGTGCTTTAGACCGCTACGCCACTCAAGAGCCCTTGATTCAGTCTTTGCTTATAGGCCTACTTGCAACTGTCATGCTTGAGCAAGTGGCCTCCGCAGCCTGTTTTGGTTCTATATACAGTGCATTGGGAAAATTGGGACACATTGACTTTTTCCACATTTTGTTATGTTAGAGCCTTATTCTAAAATAGATTCAATAGTTTTTTCCCCTCATCAATCTACTCAAGCAATACCCCATAATGACAAAGCAAAAACAGGTTTTTAGAAATTGTTGCTAATTTATATTTTTTTAAATCTGGAAATATCAACTTTACATAAGTATTCAGACCCTATACTCAGTACTTTGTTGAAGCACCTTTGGCAGCGACTACAGCCAGACTTATTGGATATGACGCTACAAGCTTGCCACACCTGTACACTCTGTTGGAAGGTGAACCTTCTTCCCAGTCTGAGGTCCTGAGTGCTCTGGAGCAGGTTTTCATCAAGGATATCTCTGTCCTTTGCTCCATTCATCTTTGCCTCGATCCTGACTAGTCTCCCAGTCCCTGCCGCTGAAAAACATCCCCACAGCATGACGCTGCCACCACCATGCTTCACCGTAGGGATGGTGCCAGGTTTCCTCCAGAAGTGACGCTTGGCATTCAGGCCAAAGATTTCAATCTTGGTTTCATCAGACCAGAGAATCTTGTTTCTCATGGTCTGAGAGTCTTTAGGTGCCTTTTGGCAAACTCCAAGCAGGCTGTCATGTGCTTTTTAATGAGGAGTGGATTCCGTCTGGCCACTCTACCATAAAGGCCTGATTGGTGGAGTACTGCAGAGATGGTTGCAATTATGGGGTAATGTGTGTAGACTGCTGAGGATTTAAAAAATATATATATTTTAGAATAAGGCTGTAACGTAACACAATTTTGAAAAAGTCAAGGGGTCTGAATACATTCCGAAGGCACTGTAAGTGTTAGAAGTGTTATTAGAAACTGATCAACAACACATAGCGTCAAGTATCTGCTTAGGTCTACTTTGTGAACTCGCAACATGCTGTAAGTGTTAGAAGTAGATTATTATCTGTTGGTGAGTGCTATGTCATGGTTGAATGTGCCATGTAATGTCAGGACCACCTACTGCCCTTTGTTCAAGAAATCAGGTGATAATTGAGGTGAAAAGGAGAATGGAAACATCACATGAAAAAAGGGTCAAGTAAGGTCAAGTAGAATGACAGAGGTCAGAGGTCTATATACTACTACTACTACTACTACTAAGATAAGAGCTGAACCATCTCTGACATCTTTTGAACAGAGCAATTTCTCATAAAGTTTGATTGATGCTCAAGCCCATTACAGCCCAATGATATTGGTTTACAGTATCTTGCAGCCAGCATATTGAAACTGGGCTGCACTTAGCTTCAATACTGCCATAACATCTGGGGGATGTTACAGGCATCCAACCCTGCCACAGTTTAAAAGGTCATCCCCAATAAAGTTTATTTCGATGACTGTCATACTTAGACGTAAGTTGAAAAGCCATACGATCTGGACAATATTTGTATCACTTTGTACTGTAGCCTAAATGTGTGCATTTCAGATATATACTGAACAATATAAATGGAACATGTAAGGTGTTGGTCGCATGTTTCAAGAGCTGAAATAAAAGATTCCAGAAATGTTCAAAATGCACAAAAAACTCATTTCACTAACATTTTGTATACAAATGTGTTTACATCCCTGTTGGTGAGCATTTCTCCTTTGCCAATATAATCCATCCTCCTGACAGGTGTGGCATATCAAGCAGCTGATTTAACAGCATGATCATTACACAGGTGCATGCTGACTGCCGGAATGTCCACCAGAGCTGTTGCCAGAGAATTGAATATTAATTTCTCTACCATAACCCTCCTCCAATGTCGTTTTAGAGAATTTGGCAGTACGTCCAACCGGCCTCACAACTGCAGACCACTTGTAACTCAGCCAGCCCAGAACCTCCACATCTGGCTTCTTCACCTATGGGATCGTCTGAGACTAGCCACCCAGACAGCTGATGAAACAGTGGGATTGCACAACCGAAGGATTTCTGCACAAACTGTCAGAAACCGTCTCAGCGAAGCTCATCTGTGTGCTCGTCGTCCTCACCAGGTCTTGAGCTGACTGCAGTTTGGTGTCGTAACTGACTTCAGTGGGAAAATGCTCACCTTCGATGGCCACTGGCAAGCTGGGGAGTATACTTTTCACTGATGAATCCTGGTTTCAACTGTACCGGGCAGATGGCAAATGGCAGAAAGCATGTATGACACGTCGCGTGGGTGAGCAGTCTGCTGATGTCAACGTTGTGAACAGAGTGCCCCATGGTCATGGTGGGGTTATGGTATAGGCAGACATATGCTATGGACACAATTGCATTTTATCGATGGCAATTTCAATGCACAGAGATACCGTGACGAGATCCTGAGGCCCATTGTTGTATCATTCATCCACCGCCATCACCTCATGTTTCAGCATGATAATGCATGGCCCCATTTCACAAGGATCTGTACACAATTCCTGGAAGCTGAAAATGTCCCAGTTCTTCCTCGGCCTGCATACTCACCAGAAATGTCATCCATTGAGCATGTTTGGAGTGCTCACAATCGAAGTGTACGACCGCATGTTCCAGTTCCCACCAATATCCAGAAACTTCGCACAACAATTGAAGAGGAGTGGGACAACATCGCATAGGCCACAATCAACAGCTTGATCAACTCTCAACTCTAACACCCTGCATGAGGCAAATGGTGGTCACACCAGATACAGACTGGTTTTCTGCTTTTCCACGCCCCTACAGGTATCTGTGACCAACAGATGTATATCTGTATTCCCACTTATGTGAAATCCATAGATTAGGGCCTAATGACTAATTTCCTTATATGAACTGTAACTCAGTAAAATCTTTGAAACTGTTGCAAGTGTAAGTGTTTGAGAGTGTCTACTTCAATAAAACAAGCCCTTCAGTGGAAAATAGAAAAATTATCCAAGACAATCATGGTACCAAAAATAGCTTCTAGTACACCAATTGTACAGTACCAGTCGAAAACTTGGACACACCTACTCATTCAAAGGTTTGTCTTTATTTTTACCATTTTCTACATTGTAGAATAATAATGAAGACATCAAAACTATGAAATAACACACATAGAATCATGAAATAACCAAAAAAGTGTTAAACAAGTTGACGACAGCTATGTATTCAGCTTCATGAGGTAGTCACCTGGAATATTTTTCCAACAGTCTTCAAATCAAATCAAAGTTCATTTGTCACATGCGCTGAATACAACAGGTGTAGACCTTACAGTGAAATGCTTACTTACAGGCTCTAACCAATAGTGCAAAAAAAGGTATTAGGTGAACAATAGGTAGGTAAATAAATAAAACAACAGTAAAAAGACAGGCTATATACAGTAGTGAGGCTACATACATACACCGGTTAGTCAGGCTGATTGAGGTAGTATGTACATGTAAATATGGTTAAAGTGACTATGCATAAATGATGAACAGAGAGTAGCAGTAGCGTAAAAGAGGGATTGGCGGGTGGTGGGTGGGACACAATGCAGATAGCCCAGTTAGCCAATGTGCGGGAGCACTGGTTGGTCGGTCCAATTGAGGTAGTATGTACATGAATGTATAGTTAAAGTGACTATGCATATATGATAACTATGACTATGCATATATGATAAACAGAGAGTTAAGTTGAGGGATAGGTAGTTATTCTGGCATCACCTGGCCAGGTCTTTGACTTCCTCCCTATAGGCTGTCTTGTCGTTGTCGGTGATCAGGCCTACCACTGTTGTGTTGTCTGCAAACTTAATGATGGTGTTGGAGTCATCTGGCCATGCAGTCATGGGTGAACAGGGAGTACAGGAGGGGAATGAGCACGCACCCCTGGGGAGCTCCAGTGTTGCGGATCAGCGTGGCAGATGTGTTGCTATCTACCCTCACCACCTGGGGGCGGCCCGTCAGGAAGTTCAGGATCCAGTTGCAGAGGGAGGTGTTTAGTCCCAGGATCCTTAGCTTAGTGATGAGCTTTGAGGGTACTATGGTGTTGAACGCTGAGCTGTAGTAAATGAATAGCATTCTCACATAAGTGTTCCTTTTATCCAGGTGGGAAAGGGCAGTGTGGAGTGCAATAGAGATTGCATCATCTGTGGATCTGTTTGGGCGGTATGCAAATTGGAGTGGGTCTAGGGTTTCTGGGATAATGGTGTTGATGTGAGCCATTACAAACCTTTCAAAGCACTTCATGGATACGGACGTGAGTGCTACGGGTCTGTAGTCATTTAGGCAGGTTGCCTTTGTGTTCTTGGGCACAGGGACTATGGTGGTCTGCTTGAAACATGTTGGTATTACAGACTTAAACAGGGACAATGTTGAAAATGTCAGTGAAGACACCTGCCAGTTGGTCAGCGCATGTTCGGAGTACACGTTCTGGTAATCCGTCTGGCCCTGCGGCCTTATGTATGTTGATCTTTTTAAATGTCTTACTCACATCTGCTATGGAGAGTGTGATCCCACAGTCGTCCGGAACAGCTGATGCCTCAGTGTTGCTTGCCTGGAAGCGAGCATAGAAGTAATTTAGCTCGTCTGGTAGGCTCGTGTCATTGGGCATCTCGCGACTGTGCTTCCCTTTGTAGTCTGTAATAGTTTGCAAGCCCTGCCACATAAGACGAGCGTCGGAGCCGGTGTAGAATGATTCAATCTTAGCCCTGTATTGATGCTTTGCCTGTTTGATGGTTCGTTGCAGGGCATAGCAGGATTTCTTGTAAGCTTCCGGGTTAGAGTTCTGCACCTTGAAAGCGGCAGCTCTACCCTGTAGCTCAGTACGAATGTTGCTTGTAATCCATGGCTTCTGGTTGGGGTACGTACGTACAGTCACTGTGGGGACGACGTCCTCGATGCACTTATTGATAAAGCCAGTGACTGATGTGGTGTATCCCTCAATGCCATCGGAAGAATCATGGAACATGTTCCAGTCTGTGATAACAAAACAGTCCTATAGTTTAGCATCTGCGAGTCACTGGTGCTTCCTGCTTTAATTTTTGCTTGTAAGCAGGAATCAGGAGGATATAGTTCTGGTCAGATTTACCAAATGGAGAGCGAGGGAGAGCTTTGTACGAGTCTCTGTGTGTCAAGAACAGGTGATCTAGAATTGTTTCCCCCTCTGGTTGCACATTTAACATGTTGATGTAAATTTTGTAGAACTGAATTAAGTTTCCCTGCATTACAGTCTCCGGCCACTAGGAGCGTCAACTCTGGGTGAGTGGTTTCCTGTTTGCTTATTTCCTTATACAGCTGACTGAGTGTCTTAGTGCTAGCATCTGTCTGTGGTGGTAAATAAACTCTCTAAGCAAGTAGTGTGGCCTGCAATTTATCACAATATACTCTATTTCAGGTGAGCAAAATCTAGAGACTTCCTTAGATTTCGTGCACCAGCTGTTGTTTACAAATATGCACAGACCACCCCCTCGTCTTACCGGAGTGTGCTGTTCTATCTTGCCGGTGCAGCGTGTATCCCGCTAGCTAAATATCCATGTTGTCATTCAGCCACGATTCCATAAAACATAGGATATTACAGTTTTTGATGTCCCGTTGGTAGGGAATTTGTGATCGTACCTCATCTAGTTTATTGTCCAATGGTTGCACGTTGGCAAGTAGTATTGACGGTAGCGGCAGCTTTCCCACTCACCTTTTCTGGGTCCTGACCAGGCATCCGTCTTTTTGTCCTCTGTACCTGCTTCGCTTCCTCTTGCAAATAACGGGGATGTCGGCCCTGCCGGGTGTTTGGAGAATGTCTTGTGCATCTTGTTTGTTGAAGAAAAAATCTTTGTCTAATCCGAGGTGAGTGATCGCTGTCCTGATATCCAGTTTTTTTTTGCCGTAAGATATGGTTGCAGAAACATCGTGTACAAAATAAGTTACAAATAACACGAAAACCCCCCACATAATAGCACAATTGGTTGGGCGCCCATAAAACTGCTGCCATTTCTTCCGAAGCTTTTTCCGAGTTGTGCTGAGACTTGTTGGCTGCTTTTCCTTCACTCTGCGGTCCAACTCATCCCAAACCATCTCACTTGGGTTGAGGTCGGATGATACTGGAGGCCAGGTCATCTGATGCAGCACTTCATCACTCTCCTTCTTGTTCAAATAGCCCTTACACAGCCTGAAGGTGTGTTGGGTCATTGTCCTGTTGAAAAACAAATGATAGTCCCACTAAGCGCAAACCAGATGGGATGACATATCACTGCAGAATGCTGTGATAGCCATGCTGGTTAAGTGTGCCTTGAATTCTAAATAAATCACTGGCAGTGTCACTAGCAAAGCACTCCCACACCATCACACCTCCTCCTCCATGCTTCACGGAGGGAACCACACATGTGAAGATCATCCATTCACCTACTCTGCATCTCACAAAGACACGTTGGTTAGAACCAAAAACCTCAAATTTGGACTTATCAGACCAAAGGACATCTTTTCCCGGGTCTAATGTCCATTGCTCGTGTTTCTTGGTCCAAGCAAGTATTTTCTTCTTATTGGTGTCCTTTAGTAGTGGTTTCTTTGCAGTAGTTCGACCATGAAGGCCTGATTCATGCAGTCTCCTCTGAACAGTTGATGTTGAGATGTGTCTGTTACTTGAACTCTGTGAAGCTTTTATTTGGCCTGCAATTTATGAGGTTGGTAACTCTAATGAACTTATCCTCTGCGGCAGATGTAACTCTGGGTCTTCCCTGTGGCGGTCCTCATGAAAGACCGTTTCATCATAGCGCTATATGGTTTTTGGTGACTGAAATTTTCCGGATTGACTGACCTTCATGTCTTAAAGTAATGATGGACTGTCGTTTCTCTTTGCTTATTTGAGCTGTTCTTGCCATAATATGGACTTGGTCTTTTACCAAATAGGGCTATCTCTGTAAACCACCCCTACCTTGTCACAACACAACTGATTGGCTCAAACACATTAAGAAGACAAGAAATTCCCCAAATTAACTTTTAACAAGGCACACTTGTTAATTGAAATGCATTCCAAGTGACTACCTCATAAAGCTGTTTGAGAGAATGCCAAGAGTGTGCAAAGCTGTCATCAAGGCAAAGGGTGGCTACTTCGAAGAATCTCAAATATAAAATACATTTTGATTTTGGTTACTACGTGATTCCATATTTCATAGTTTTGATGTCTTCACTATTATTTTACAATGTAGAAAATAGTACAAATAAGAAAAACCCTGGAATGAGTAGGTGTGTCCAAACCCTTGAATGAGTAGGTGTGTCCAAACCCTTCAATGAGTAGGTGTGTCCAAACCCTTGAATGAGTAGGTGTGTCCAAACCCTTGAATGAGTAGGTGTGTCCAAACCCTTGAATGAGTAGGTGTGTCCAAACCCTTCAATGAGTAGGTGTGTCCAAACCCTTCAATGAGTAGGTGTGTCCAAACCCTTCAATGAGTAGGTGTGTCCAAACCCTTCAATGAGTAGGTGTGTCCAAACCCTTGAATGAGTAGGTGTGTCCAAACCCTTCAATGAGTAGGTGTGTCCAAACCCTTCAATGAGTAGGTGTGTCCAAACCCTTGAATGAGTAGGTGTGTCCAAACCCTTGAATGAGTAGGTGTGTCCAAACCCTTCAATGAGTAGGTGTGTCCAAACCCTTCAATGAGTAGGTGTGTCCAAACCCTTGAATGAGTAGGTGTGTCCAAACCCTTGAATGAGTAGGTGTGTCCAAACCCTTGAATGAGTAGGTGTGTCCAAACCCTTGAATGAGTAGGTGTGTCCAAACCCTTGAATGAGTAGGTGTGTCCAAACCCTTCAATGAGTAGGTGTGTCCAAACCCTTGAATGAGTAGGTGTGTCCAAACCCTTGAATGAGTAGGTGTGTCCAAACCCTTGAATGAGTAGGTGTGTCCAAACCCTTGAATGAGTAGGTGTGTCCAAACCCTTGAATGAGTAGGTGTGTCCAAACCCTTGAATGAGTAGGTGTGTCCAAACCCTTGAATGAGTAGGTGTGTCCAAACCCTGGAATGAGTAGGTGTGTCCAAACCCTGGAATGAGTAGGTGTGTCCAAACCCTGGAATGAGTAGGTGTGTCCAAACCCTGGAATGAGTAGGTGTGTCCAAACCCTGGAATGAGTAGGTGTGTCCAAACCCTGGAATGAGTAGGTGTGTCCAAACTTTTGACTGGAACTGTATGTCCTTGGAAGAAATTAACACAACACTGACGTTATTTGTTTTCTGAGCTACAGTTATTACCCTTTTGCTACAAGTCTACAGCACAGATTCAAGCACAATATCATAAAGAAATTAACATTCAAGAAAATATCCATGTCCCCTGATGGTTGCACCTATGGGTCAACTTTATTGTTATTATGGTATTGGTGAAGAGAATTTATGACATAAGAGTAAATGGACTGTGGTGCTAGGTGGATCATTGCTCCAGTATTTAGTTGAGCAAAGAGTTTATAGAAAGTTATTTCCTGCTTTTCAATCTTCTCCATTTGTCACACTGATCTGTTTCACCTGTCCTTGTGATTGTCTCCACCCCCCTCCAGGTGTCACCCATCTTCCCTATTACCCTCAGTGTATTTATACCTGTGTTCTCTGTCTGTTGCCAGTTCGCCTTGTCAAGCTTACCAGCGTGTTTTCTGAGTTCATGGTTTTCCTAGTCTGTTTTTTCTAGTCCTCCCGGTTTTGACCTCTTGCTTGTCCTGACACTGAGCCCGCCTGCCTGATCATTCTGCCTGTCCCTGACCTCGAGCCTGCCTGCCACCCTGTACTGTTTGGACTCTGACATGGTGATGAACTCTTGCCTGTCCTCGACCTGCCGCTGCCTGCCCCTTGTTGCTCAATAAATATCAGAGACTGCCTCCTGTGTCTGCATCTGGGTCTCGCCCTGTGTCGTTATAGTACGAACTGGCCATGACTGACCCAGCAGATGCAGACCGGCTCCGCCACGTTGTCCGCCTGCAGGGAGCCACCATTAAAAAAACATGAGGAGCCACTTCAGAACCTTATGGAAGGCTTCCAATCTCTGGCGAAACGCCATGACCAGGGGTTAAAGGCATTAATGGAGCAGTTCCTTGAATTGTCTCACAGACAGCATGCCACATGAGACCTCCCAGTCGCTCAGTAACCCCCCTACCAGTGGTGGGTTTGTTCAGCCTACCCCAGCTCCCCGAGAACCCCGCTTACCACCTCTGGAGCGATATGCTGGGGATCTTGGAACCTGCCGGTGTTTCTTTCCCAGTGCTCCCTTATTTTTGAACTACAGCCATCTTTGTTCCTTTCGGATCGGTCGACGATAGCATATCTTAAAAAAAAATGGTTTTATCTTTATCTTCCTGGGCTATGGCTCTTTGGGAGCAACAATCTGCCATTTGCTATAATCTGGACGATTTCATTGCGAAGGTGAGGAAGGTGTTCGATTCTCCGGTGCCAGGGAGAGAGGCGGCCTGAAAACGACTGAAATTCCATCAAAACTCCCGTAGTGTGGCAGAATACATGGTAGATTTTGCACATTGGCCACCGAGAGTGTTTGGAATCCAGAGGCCCTGTTCGATACCTTCCTTCAGACTTTCAGAGAAGATAAAAGACGAGCTAGCAGCTCGGGAGTTACCTTTGGACCTTGTTTGCCTCATCACACTTACCATTAGGATTGATGAGCATCTACGGGAACGCAGGAGTGAGGAGGTCGGGTGAGGAGGTCGGGTACTACATAGCCACCTGCCCAGTAAAGAGACCTGACTCATTAGTAGGTATGAGTGCATTGGTGAGCCAGACCTGGAATTCTCTAATTCCCATTACCCATACTCCTTTTTTTGTGATTCTGCTGTAGGGAGACCAGTCTAAGTATCTCCGGGTGCTCATTGACTCTGAGGCAGATGAGAGTTTTATGGACGCTACCCTGTTATCGGAACTAATCACATCTACACCTAATCACATCTACAGTGGGTATCATAGTATTCACCCCCTTGGCTCTTTTCACATGGTGTTGAGGCAAAATCCGAGAGGAAAACCTAAAATCAACTCAAATGTTCTGTCACATGCGTCGAATACAACAGGTGTAGGCCTTACAGTGAAATGCTTACTTACAACCCTGCATCAGTCTGCTAGACACTGGGAGAATAATTCACTTTTCAGCAGGACAATAACCTACAACACAAGGCCAAATCTACACTGAAGTTGCTTACCATGAAGACAGAATATTCCTGAGTGGCCAAGTTAAAGTTTTCATTTAAATCTGCTTAAAAATCTATGAAATTACTTAAATTGCGGTCTACACGGCTAACAATTCTAGGGAGGGAGAAAGTTTTTCTAATGTTGCACTAATATTTGTGTCCAGTTTTTCATTCGGTAGGGGAACATTCTATGTATATTAGCAAAAACCATCTGAGAACCTTTTTGGCATTAGAATCAAACAGAATATACCCAGAATGTGGTTACCATATTGTCAGAATATACAGTATTTTTGTTCAAGACACAATTCATGGAATGTTGCATGAACATTAATGTATCCAGTTTTCTGATGTTCAGGAGAATATTCCATCACCATCCCACCAAACATATACAGAACATGGCTGCCATGTTCTCAGAATATACCATTTGAATGTTCTAGACACGTTTCATGGGAACGTTGCAAAAAATATTGTGACCAGTTTTCTGAGGGTCAGGAGCATATTCTATCAAACACACACAGAACATGTTGCTAAGGCAACCAAGGCCCTGATTGGTGAAGCACTGATCCATTCACAGTGCATAGTCTGTTGGAAAGGGATACACACAGAGCACTTTTAACATACAGCGTTGTCAATTTACATATTTAACACACTATGACATAGATTGTGCATGTTCACAATTATTATTATTCCTTACCTGGAATTTGAACTCAATCTCTTGATTCACAGTACACCAATCTTCATCCTACACCACCATGTCTGTGTCAAGTACTGGTTATTTGACTATTCTCATCATTGATTGGATTGACTTATTTCTGCAATTTAGGCTTTCAGTATAGTTGTCTAATGTTGGTGGGGCATGTTAACCTGTTTTAAACGATACTCCTGAATGACTATGATCACCCTATTTCTTACAGTCGTACACCTATAAAGTTGTTTCAGATCTACACAAGTGCCTAGGGAGGAGGGGGGGGGTAGGTTTTTTTATGGAAGGGACAGGCCTAACTATACTGTCCTAGAGATATCCCTTACTGGGGCAGTGTTTAGGGTGTTTGTTATTGGTGCTGATGACCTGGATTCAAGACCCGCTGGGGGAATCACCCTAGGTCTCAATGCCATTATTTGGCAACAGTTACAACACACCTATCAGATCTAAGTAAAACAAGTTTTTAATTTAACCTGAACTACGAACACATTTCCACTACCTCATAAATGATCAGTATTCATTAATTATACATACACTGTAGCTGAGCATCTCAAAGAGAACTCTATCATATTTTTTAAATATACACCATATATACCATTTTAATCATTTTAATAAGATCAGATAGGTGTGTTGTAATTGTTGCCAAATAATGACATTAACATATACTCACTGGTCAGTTTTATTAGGTACACCACCCCGTTCATGAAAATGGATCGCTCCTACAGACAGTGAGTCACTTCTATCAGCTAAAAACAAGAAAAAAGCGGCTCCAGTGGGCAAGTGATCACTAACACTGAGGAGTGGAAAAACTTTGCCTGGTCCGACAAATCCCAGTTTCTGTTGCATCATGCTGAATGCAGTCAGAATTTGGCGTAAGCAGCATGTGTTCATGGCCACAGCTTGTCTGGTGTCGGTGGTGTACTGACGTCCAATCTGCAGAAACTGTGTGATGCCATCGCATCAACATGGACCAACATCCCCGTGGAATGTTTCCGACATGTAGAATCCATGCCCCTGAGAATTCAGGCTGTTCTGGAGGCAAGAGGAGGGTTTGACCAGGTACTAGATATGTGTACCTAATAAACTGGTAGGTGAGTGTATACTGTAGGGTAGGGTGTAGGGTGACTCCCCTAGCTGGCTACCAGCGACGAACGCCCTAACCACTGTCCCAATAAGGGATATCTCTAGGGTGTGTGCTTATTGGGCCAGTATACTGTAGAAAGGCCCTGTCAAGAAGAAACCCTAAACCCCCCTACCTAGGCACTTATGTACAGTGCCTTGCGAAAGTATTCGGCCCCCTTGAACTTTGCGACCTTTTGTCTCATTTCAGGCTTCAAACATAAAGATATAAAACTGTATTTTTTTGTGAAGAATCAACAACAAGTGGGACACAATCATGAAGTGGAACGACATTATTGGATATTTCTAACTTTTTTAACAAATCAAAAACTGAAAAATTGGCCGTGCAAAATGATTCAGCCCCTTTACTTTCAGTGCAGCAAACTCTCTCCAGAAGTTCAGTGAGGATCTCTGAATGATCCAATGTTGACCTAAATGACTAATGATGATAAATACAATCTGCCTGTGTGTAATCAAGTCTCCGTATAAATGCACCTGCACTGTGATAGTCTCAGAGGTCCGTTAAAAGCGCAGAGAGCATCATGAAGAACAAGGAACACACCAGGCAGGTCCGAGATTGTGTGGGGAGAAGTTTAAAGCCGGATTTGGATACAAAAAGATTTCCCAAGCTTTAAACATCCCAAGGAGCACTGTGCAAGCGATAATATTGAATCAGACCACTGCAAATCTACCAAGACCTGGCCGTCCCTCTAAACTTTCAGCTCATACAAGGAGAAGACTGATCAGAGATGCAGCCAAGAGGCCCATGATCACTCTGGATGAACTGCAGAGATCTACAGCTGAGGTGGGAGACTCTGTCCATAGGACAACAATCAGTCGTATATTGCACAAATCTGCCCTTTATGGAAGATTGGCAAGAAGAAAGCCATTTCTTAAAGATATCCATAAAAAGTGTCATTTAAAGTTTGCCACAAGCCACCTGGGAGACACACCAAACATGTGGAAGAAGGTGCTCTGGTCAGATGAAACCAAAATTGAACTTTTTGGCAACAATGCAAAACGTTATGTTTGGCGTAAAAGCAACACAGCTCATCACCCTGACCACACCATCCCCACTGTCAAACATGGTGGTGGCAGCATCATGGTTTGGGCCTGCTTTTCTTCAGCAGGGACAGGGAAGATGGTTAAAATTGATGGGAAGATGGATGGAGCCAAATACAGGACCATTCTGGAAGAAAACCTGATGGAGTCTGCAAAAGACCTGAGACTGGGACGGAGATGTGTCTTCCAACAAGACAATGATCCAAAACATAAAGCAAAATCTACAATGGAATGGTTCAAAAATAAACATATCCAGGTGTTAGAATGGCCAAGTCAAAGTCCAGACCTGAATCCAATTGAGAATCTGTGGAAAGAACTGAAAACTGCTGTTCACAAATGCTCTCCATCCAACCTCACTGAGCTCGAGCTGTTTTGCAAGGAGGAATGGGAAAAAATGTCAGTCTCTCGATGTGCAAAACTGATAGAGACATACCCCAAGCGACTTACAGCTGTAATCGCAGCAAAAGGTGGCGCTACAAAGTATTAACTTAAGGCGGCTGAATAATTTTGCACGCCCAATTTTTCAGTTTTTGATTTGTTAAAAAAGTTTGAAATATCCAATAAATGTCGTTCCACTTCATGATTGTGTCCCACTTGTTGTTGATTCTTCACAAAAAAATACAGTTTTATATCTTTATGTTTGAAGCCTGAAATGTGGCAAAAGGTCGCAAAGTTCAAGGGGGCCGAATACTTTCGCAAGGCACTGTAGATGAAAACACTTGATAGGCGTAAGCAATAGGGTGAATAAACTTTGAAGTAAAGATGAAAACACTGTATATTAAAAGTGTGTGAGTATTCCTAACCTTGCCAACAGACAAAGAGCAATTTTGACCCACAGAAAACCGGCACATGAATGTTCTTGCAATGTTCCCATGAAATATGTCTACAACATTAATATCTGTATGTTCTGAGAACATGACAACCATGTTCTGTTTATGTTTGGGGGGACGTTGATGGAATATTCTCCTAACCCTCAGAAAGCTGGACACAAATGTTCTTGCACTTTTCCATGAAATGTGTCTAGAGCATATCTAAAATTCTGAGAACATGGTAACCACATTCTGAGTAAGTACTATTGGACATTAAGGAAATGGTCTCCATTCCTCCATTCTCCACATTCCTATGAAAACGTTAGTAAATTACGTAAGGGAATGTTCTCTAAAGTTGTGGAAACATTTGATGCTAGCTGGGTAGCCCTAACCCCCAACACCTTGAATATTTTTTTAAGTATACTATATGACCAAACGTATGTGGCACCTACTTGTCGAAAATCTCATTCCAAAATCATGGGCATTAATACAGAGTTGCTCCCCCCTCTGCTGCAATAACAGCCTGTACTTTTCTGGGAAGGCTTTCCACTAGATGTTGGAATATTGCTACGGGGACTTGCTTCCATTCAGCCACAAGAGCATTAGTGAGGTTGGGCACTGATGTTGGGTGATTAGGCCTGGCTCGCAGTCGGTGTTCTAATTCATCCCAGGTGTACGATGGGGTTGAGATCAGGGCTCTGTGCAGGCCAGTCAAGTTCTTCTACACCTATCTCGGCAAACCATTTCTGTATGGACCTCGCTTTGTGCACTGGGGCATTCTCATGCTGAAACAGGAAAGGGCCTGCCCCAAACTGTTGCCACAAAGATGGAAGTACAGAATTGTCTAGAATGTCATTGTATGCTGTAGCGTTAAGATTTCACTTATCTGGAACTAAGGGGCCTAGCCCGCACCATGAAGAACAGCCCCAGTTGGCACAATGCATTAGGGCAGGAAGAGTTCTCCTGACATCCGCCAAACCCAGAATCCACCGTCGGACTGCCAGATAGTGAAGCGTGATTCATCACTCCAGAAAACGCGTTTCCACTGTTCCAGAGTCCAATGGCGGTGAGCTTTACACTACTCCAGCCGATGCTTGGCATTGCGCATGGTCATCTTACGCTGCTTGGCCATGGAAACCCATTACATGAAGCTTCCGACAAACAGTTAATGCACTGACATTGCTTCTAGAGGCAGTTTGGACCTCGGTAGTGAGCGTTGCAATGGAGGACAGATGATTTTCACGCACTACATCACTCACCGGTTCTGTTCTGTGAGCTTGTGTGCCCTACCACTTTGCGGCTGAGCCATTATTGCTCCTAGACGTTTCCATTTCACAATAACAGCACTTCCAGATGACCGGGGCAGCTCTAGCAGGGCAGAAATGTTAGGAACTGACATGTTGGAAAGGTGGCATCCTATGACAGTGCCACGTCGAAAGTCACTAAGCTCTTCAGTAAGGCCATTCTACTGCCAGTGTTTGTCTATGGAGATTGCATGGCTGTGTGCTCGATTTTATACACCTGTCAGTAACCGGTGTGGCTGAAATAGCCGAATCTACTAACTTTGTAACAAAATAAAATGTGAATTAAAATCCAAAGGGGGTGAATACGTACAGTGGGGCAAAAAAGTATTTAGTCAGCCACCAATTGTGCAAGTTCTCCCACTTAAAAAGATGAGAGAGGCCTGTACTTTTCATCATAGGTACACTTCAACTATGACAGACAAAATGAGAAGAAAAAAAATCCAGAAAATCACATTGTAGGATTTTTTATGAATTTATTTGCAAATTATGGTGGAAAATAAGTATTTGGTCACCTACAAACAAGCAAGATTTCTGGCTCTCACAGACCTGTAACTTCTTCTTTAAGAGGCTCCTCTGTCCTCCACTCGTTACCTGTATTAATGGCACCTGTTTGAACTTGTTATCAGTATAAAAGACACCTGTCCACAACCTCAAACAGTCACACTCCAAACTTCACTATGGCCAAGACCAAAAAAAAAATTGTAGACCTGCACCAGGCTGGGAAGACTGAATCTGCAACAGGTAAGCAACTTGGTTTGAAGAAATCAACTGTGGGAGCAATTATTAGGAAATGGAAGACATACAAGACCACTGATAATCTCCCTCGATCTGGGGCTCCACGCAAGATCTCACCCCGTGGGGTCAAAATTATCACAAGAACGGTGAGCAAAAATCCCAGAACCACATGGGGGGATCTAGTGAATGACCTGCAGAGAGCTGGGACCAAAGTAACAAAGCCTACCATCAGTAACACACTACGCCGCCAGGGACTCAAATCCTGCAGTGCCAGATGTGTCCCCCTGCTTAAGCCAGTACATGTCCAGGCCCGTCTGAAGTTTGCTAGAGAGCATTTGTATGATCCAGAAGAAGTTTGGGAGAATGTCATATGGTCAGATGAATCCAAAATATAACCTTTTGGTAAAAACTCAACTCATGTTTGGAGGACAAAGAATGCTGAGTTGCATCCAAAGAACACCATACCTACTGTGAGGCATGGGGGTGGAAACATCATGCTTTGGGGCTGTTTTTCTGCAAAGGGACCAGGATGACTGATCCGTGTAAAGGAAAGAATTAATGGGGCCATGTATCGTGAGATTTTGAGTGAAAACCTCCTTCCATCGGCAAGGGCATTGAAGATGAAACATGGCTGCGTCTTTCAGAAAACGTTTGCCCTCTGTCATTGCCAACAAAGGGTATATAACAAAGTATTGAGATAAGCTTTTGTTATTGACCAAATACTTATTTTCCACCATAATCTGCAAATAAATTCATTAAAAATCCTACAATGTGATTTTCTGGATTTTTTTTCTTATTTTGTCTGTCATAGTTGAAGTGTACCTATGATGAAAATTACAGGCCTCTCTCATCCTTTTAAGTGTGAGAACTTGCACAATTGGTGGCTGACTAAATACTTTCCCCCCCCAGTGTATGATACCCACTGTATAACCAAAGATGTGTGCTATACTGGGTCTATAGCCAATGGTGTGTCTGATTACTGATTCTATAACCAATGGTGTGTAAGATGACTGGTTTTCTCATTGGTCTGTGCCATGATGATGTGTCTGTGAATGATGTTTGCAGACAGTTGGTCTGATGGTGGTGAAACTAATGTCAAACATATGTCCCTCCTGGGTTCACACAATAGATTTAAAATGATACAGACACTAAAGATGAGAACTCTCTCTCTCTCGCTTTTCTTCCTCTCTTAAGACAGTATGTAAAGGGGAAAAAGGTGCTATGTTGATTTTGTACATTTAAAATCATGTTGACTGACTGTCCTTTGCTGTGGAAAGCTCCCTACGTACTTTCATTCACATCTCCCTATGCTAGACTCAGTAGTAACAGAACACAACTTTTGAACATAACCTTTTCTTATCCCTTTAGAAAGTTCAGAGGAACCGATAGGCCTGTAGACATATAACGTAATGCCACATAACAGAACCTTTTACCCAAGACAATTTACATTACAATGAGAGCATACATTTTTAGTATGTGTGTGATCCCTGTGTGTGTTTCCCTGTGTTGCTGCTAAGCCCTCTGTGTCGATGCATTATAAACAACAGCTTTCCCCTCCTCTCCTCCGTGGAGACATCAGCTGAACCTCCAGGTTTGTGTTCAAAATGGCACCCTATTACCTCCCTATATATTGTACTACTTTCAACCAGGTACCTGGTCAAAGGAAATGCACTAAATAGGAAAAGGGGTGTCATTTGGGACAAATTCAGTATGACCTGCAGAACAGAGGGACACAGCGCCTTCTACTGGACATGACTGGAGGAAGTGTTCTGACAATTTTATCCCCAACCTTAAACTTCAAAGTAATTTCCAGCCTGTTCCTGTTGCTAATATCATCATCAGCTGCTGCTGCTAATATAATCGTCAGCTAAATAGAGCTCATGAGATTTGATTTTGTTCTGTGAACATATGGAAGGAGACATCTGTTACGCAAATTCTGTCTGTGTGTCTGTCTGTCCTTCAACATTCTTCAGAACTGGGCTGGGTTTCCCAAAAGCATCGTAACACTAAGAAGATCTTTCGTCCATTTTGTTTCAATGGAAATAAGATGATCTTAGTGCTACGATTCTTTTGGGAAACACAGCCCTGGACTATTGGTTGCAGTCTGCAGTGCAAATATATTAATCTACATTTGGCTGAGGTACAGTTGAAGTCAGAAGTTATTAAAAACTCATTTTTTAACCACTCCACACATTTCTTGTTAACAAACTATAGTTTTGGGAAGTTGGTTAGGACATCTACTTTGTGCATGAAACAAATCATTTTACCAACAATTGTTCAGACAGACAGATTACTTCAATTATAATTCACTGTATCACAATTCCAGTGGGTCAGAAGTTTACATACACTAAGTTGACAGTGCCTTTAAACAGCTTGGAAAATTCCAGAAAAGTATGTCATGGTTTTAGAAGCTTCTGATAGGCTAATTTACATTTTTTGAGTCAATTGGAGGTGTACCTGTGGATGTATTTCAAGGCCTACCTTAAAACTCAGTGCCTCTTTGCTTGACGTCATGGGAAAATCAAAAGAAATCAGCAAAGATCTCAGAAAAAAAATATAGACCTCCACAAGTCTGGTTCATCCTTGGGAGCAATTTCCAACCGCCTGAAGGTACCACGTTCATCTGTCCAAATAATAGTATGCAAGTATAAACACCATGGGACCACGCAGCCGTCATACCGCTCAGGAAGAAGACGCTTTCTGTCTCCTAGAGATGAACGTACATTGGTGCGAAAAGTGCAAATCAATCCCAGAACAACAGCAAAGGACCTTGTGAAGATGCTGTGGGGAAACAGGTATAAAAGTATCTATTATCCACAGTAAAACGAGTCCTATATCAACATAACCTGAAAGGCACCTCAGCAAGGAAGAAGCCACTACTCCAAAACCACCATTAAAAAGACTACGGTTTGCAACTGCACATGGGGACAAAGATTGTACTATTTGGAAAAACGTCCTCTGGTCTGATGAAACAAAAATAGAACCGTTTAGCCATAATGACCATTGTTATGTTTAGAGGAAAAAGGGGGAGGCTTGCAAGCCGAAGAACACCATCCCAACCGTGAAGCACGGGGGTGGCAGCATCATGTTGTGGGGGTGCTTTGCTGCAGGAGGGACTGGTGCACTTCAGAAAATAGATGGCTTCATGAGGGACGAAAATTATGTGAATTATGTTATATATTGAAGCAACATCTCATAGACATCAGTTAAAGCTTGGTCGCAAATGGGTCTTCCAAATGGACAATGACCCCAAGCATACTTCCAAAGTTGTGACAAAATGGCTTCAGGACAACAAAGTCAAGGTATTGGAGTGGCCATAACAAAGCCCTGACCTCAATCCCATAGAAAATGTGTGGGCAGAACTGAAAAAGCATGTTTAAAAAAAACGTTATTTTACTAGGCAAGTCAGTTAAGAACAAATTCTTATTTTCAATGACAGCCTAGGAACAGTGGGTTGGGGCTGCCTGTTCAGGGGCAGATCGACAGATTTGTACCTTGTCAGCTCGGGGGTTTGAACTTGCAACCTTCCAGTTACTAGTCCAACGCTCTAACCACTAGGCTACCCTGCCGCCCCGTGTGTGAGCAAGGAGGCCTACAAACCTGATTCAGATACACCAGCTCTGTCAGGAAGAATGGGACAATATTCACCCAACTTATTGTAGGAAGCTTGTGGAAGGCTACCTGAAACATTTGACCCAAGTTGAAAGAAAATGTAAAGACAATGCTAAGATGTGAGGTTTGAGGAAAGAGCTTGGCTTAAAAGTCTGATTGTAATCTGATTGTCAGGTTTACAGGGTATGTCTGCTCTCTGAGTAGGATTATAATAGAAATAAATGGCCATAGGTCAGTCTGATCTGATAAACATACAGTCTGCAGGTTTACTGCAAACAGATGTGTCATACACATATATAAAGTAGCCTCCTGCTGCCAGATAACAATGTAGGCTAATCAGGTTAGCTGTGCCCATAGAGTAGACTGTGGTTGAGATGGTTCTATAATGTATGTGTTCCAAATGGGTCCCTATGTATTGTAGTGCATTACTTTTGATATGGGCCCATAGGGCTCTAGTCAAAAGTAGTGCGGAGAGGTAGAGGATGCTTGTGGTTGACATAGTCTATAACATTGTAACAGGCAGTTGGATGTGGTTGATGAATTGATCAGGCTGGAAGAGGCTGACGACAGTCTGGTCAGAAATGGACGCCCTTCAACAAGACTTACGCAGTCAGACTAGAGTAGAAAAAGGCCTCTGACAACAGCATTGATTTATGTGAATCCCATCCCAAACACAGTGCTAACCAGGTCAGATCTCTGGGGATGATGTTGGGTAGTTGTAGTGGAGATTTGTTTTCCATCTAGCCTGATCTAATAGTCTACACATCAGTAAAATGGTTCCACCTGCTGGACTTTTAGGCGTCACTACAACCCCAACTAGCCACTGCCAAGTTAAGGATCACTGCTCCTCTCCATTAGCCTGGAGAGGGAAACAGAATGTGAGCTATTGCAAGATCAAGTTGGTTTCCTTAAGGCTACCTTTCCTGGCTCAGTTTAAGGAAAGAAGGAGAGCAGGGCCTGCGAACTGAGCATATGTGAATAGGGTAGACTAGGCCTACATAGAAAGCTGATCTCAATTTGGTCCCTAACCCTCCCCTTGGCACCCCTAACCCTTTGATGTTTGTAGTTTTGAAGGATCTGAAATCTGGATAGCTATAAGCAGAGGGTTAGTGTTTATTTGCCCATGTATGTTCTAGCCTACATGTTGACATCAGTATCACCATATACACTGAACAAAAATATAAATGCAACAATTTCAAAGATTTTGCTGAGTTGCAGTTCATATTTTATTTGTATTTTTTATTTCACCTTTATTTAACCAGGTAGGCTAGTTGAGAACAAGTTCTCATTTACAACTGCGACCTGGCCAAGATAAAGCATAGCAGTGTGAACAGACAACAACACAGAGTTACACATGGAGTAAACAATAAACAAGTCAATAACACAGTAGAAAAAAAGAAAAAAAAGAGTCTATATACATTGTGTGCAAAAGGCATGAGGCAAAAGGCATAATTACAATTTAGCAGATTAACACTGGAGTGATAAATAATCAGATGGTCATGTGCAGGTAGAGATACTGGTGTGCAAAAGAGCAGAAAAGTAAATAAATAAAACAGTATGGGGATGAGGTAGGTAAATTGGGTAGGCTATTTACCGATGGACTATGTACAGCTGCAGCGATCGGTTAGCTGCTCAGATAACAGATGTTTAAAGTTGGTGAGGGAGATAAAAGTCTCCAACTTCAGCGATTTTTACAATTCGTTCCAGTCACAGGCAGCAGAGAACTGGAAGGAAAGGCGTCCAAATGAGGTGTTGGCTTTAGGGATGATCAGTGAGATACACCTGCTGGAGCGCATGCTACGGGTGGGTGTTGCCCTCGTGAACAGTGAACTGAGATAAGGCGGAGCTTTACCTAGCATGGACTTGTAGATGACCTGGAGCCAGTGGGTCTGGCGACGAATATGTAGCGAGGGCCAGCCGACTAGAGCATACAGGTCGCAGTGGTGGGTGGTATAAGGTGCTTTAGTAACAAAACGGATGGCACTGTGATAAACTGCATCCAGTTTGCTGAGTAGAGTATTGGAAGCTATTTTGTAGATGACATCGCCGAAGTCGAGGATCGGTAGGATAGTCCGTTTTACTAGGGTAAGTTTGGCGGCGTGAGTGAAGGAGGCTTTGTTGCGAAATAGAAAGCCGACTCTAGATTTGATTTTAGATTGGAGATGTTTGATATGAGTCTGTAAGGAGAGTTTACAGTCTAGCTAGACACCTAGGTACTTATAGATGTCCACATATTCTAGGTCGGAACCATCCAGGGTGGTGATGCTAGTCAGACGTGCGGGTGCAGGCAGCGAATGGTTGAAAAGCATGCATTTGGTTTTACTAACGTTTAAGAGCAGTTGGAGGCCACGGAAGGAGTGTTGTATGGCATTGAAGCTCATTTGGAGGTTAGATAGCACAGTGTCCAAGGAAGGGCCAGAAGTATACAGAATGGTGTTGTCTGCGTAGAGGTGGATCAGGGAATCGCCCGCAGCAAGAGCAACATCATTGATATATACAGAGAAAAGAGTCGGCCCGAGAATTTAACCCTGTGGCACCCCCATAGAGACTGCCAGAGGACCGGAAAACATGCCCTCCGATTTGACACACTGAACTCTGTCTGCAAAGTAGTTGGTGAACCAGGCAAGAAAGTCATTAGAAAAACCGAGGCTGCTGAGTCTGCCGATAAGAATATGGTGATTGACAGAGTCGAAAGCCTTGGCCAGGTCGATGAAGACGGCTGCACAGTACTGTCTTTTATCGATGGCGGTTATGATATCGTTTAGTACCTTGAGCGTGGCTGAGGTGCACCCGTGACCGGCTCGGAAACCAGATTGCACAGCGGAGTAGGTACGGTGGGACTCGAGATGGTCAGTGATCTGTTTGTTGACTTGGATTTCGAAGACCTTCGATAGGCAGGGCAGGATGGATATAGGTCTGTAACAGTTTGGGTCCAGGGTGTCTCCCCCTTTGATTAGGGGGATGACTGCGGCAGCTTTCCAATCCTTAGGGATCTCAGACGATATGAGAGGTTGAACAGGCTGGTAATAGGGGTTGCGACAATGGCGGCAGATAGTTTCAAAAATAGAGTTCCAGATTGTCAAGCCCAGCTGATTTGTACGGGTCCAGGTTTTGCAGATCTTTCAGAACATCTGCTATCTGGATTTGGATAAAGGAGAAGCTGGGGAGGCTTGGGCGAGTAGCTGCGGGGGGGGGGATCAGCTCTTGAAACATGGGACCAGCACTTTACATGCGCTTATATTTTTTTTCTGTGTACATTTATCCACAACACAAAGAAGCACAACACAAATAATGTATTTTAAAAAATTATCTACAGTGGGGCAAAAAAGTAAATAGTCAGCCACCGATTGTGCTAGTTCTCCCACTTAAAAAGATGAGAGAGGCCTGTAATTCTCATCATAGGTACACTTCAACTATGACAGACAAAATGATTTTTTTTTAAATCACATTGTAGGATTTTTAATGAATTTATTTGCAAATTATGGTGGAAAATAAGTATTTGGTCACCTACAAACAAGCAAGATTTCTGGCTCTCACAGACCTGTAACTTCTTCTTTAAGAGGCTCCTCTGTCCTCCACTCGTTACCTGTATTAATGGCATCTGTTGGAACTTGTTATCAGTATAAAAGACCCATGTCCACAACCTCAAACAGTCACACTCCAAACTCCACTATGGCCATGACCAAAGAGCTGTCAAAAAACACCAGAAACAAAATTGTAGACCTGCACCAGGCTGGGAAGACTGAATCTGCAATAGGTAAGCAGCTTGGTTTGAAGAAATCAACTGTGGGAGCAATTATTAGGAAATGGAAGACATACAAGACCACTGATAATCTCCCTCGATCTGGGGCTCCACGCAAAATCTCACCCCGTGGGGTCAAAATTATCACAAGAACGGTGAGCAAAAATCCCAGAACCACACGGGGGGACCTAGTGAATGACCTGCAGAGAGCTGGGACCAAAGTAACAAAGCCTACCATCAGTAACACACTACGCCGCCAGGGACTCAAATCCTGCAGTGCCAGACATGTCCCCCTGCTTAAGCCAGTACATTTCCAGGCCCGTCTGAAGTTTGCTAGAGAGCATTTGGATGATCCAGAAGAAGATTGGGAGAATGTCATATGGTCAGATGAAACCAAAATATAACTTTTGGTAAAAACTCAACTCGTAGTGTTTGGAGGACAAAGAATGCTGAGTTGCATCCAAAGAACACCATACCTACTGTGAAGCATGGGGGTGTAAATAACATGCTTTGGGGCTGTTTTTCTGCAAAGGGATCAGGACGACTGATCCGTGTAAAGGAAAGAATTAATGGGGCCATGTATCGTGAGATTTTGAGTGAAAACCTCCTTCCATCAGAAAGGGCATTGAAGATGAAACATGGCTGGGTCTTTCAGCATGACAATGATCCCAAACACACCGCCCGGGCAACGAATGAGTGGCGTCGTAAGAAGCATTTCAAGGTCCTGGAGTGGCCTAGCCAGTCTCCAGATCTCAACCCCATAGAAAATCTTTGGAGGGAGTTGAAAGTCTGTGTTGCCCAGCAAAAGCCCCAAAACATCACTGCTCTAGAGGAGATCTGCATGGAGGAATGGTCCAAAATACCAGCAACAGTGTGTGAAAACCTTGTGAAGACTTACAGAAAACATTTGACCTCTGTCATTGCCAACAAAGGGTATATAACAAAGTATTGAGATAAACTTTTGTTATTGACCAAATACTTATTTTCCACCATAATTTGATTTTTTTTCTTCTCATTTTGTCTGTCATAGTTGAAGTGTACCTATGATGAAAAGTACAGGCCTCTCTCATCTTTTTAAGTGGGAGAACTAGCACAATTGGTGGCTGACTATTTACTTTTTTGCCCCACTGTATATAAAAAAGTGCAAATTATTTGTTTTAGAAGCTGCTACTACTAAGCTGCTATACTATTCTAAACTATTTGAAATACTGTATGAAGGCTTCTTTTAGGCTTTTTAAATGTAATTTAATTTATTTAGGAACAGTGGGTTAACTGCCTTGTTCAAGGCAGAATGACAGATTTTTTGTTACTGGCCCAACACTCTAATCACTAGGCTACCTGCCACCCCAAGTAAAACCAAGCCTTCCATTCTCCTCAAAACGATTTTCAATATCTGTTATAAATGTTTATAGTGTAGATGTTTTTATTGATATATTCATTGATTTGAGTCAGAATCTCTTTGTTTTGAAATGTTTTATTAAATGTTTTTAATGTCTGGTAGCAAACATTGTAGCTTACAGTGCCTTCATAAAGTATTCACACCCTTTGACCTTTTCCACATTTTGTTGTGTTACAGCCTGAATTTAAAATGTATTACATTTCGATGAAATATCCCATCATCTCAAAATGGAATTATGTTTTCCGAAATGTTTACAAATTAATTCAAAATTAAAAGCTGAAATATCTTGAGTCAATAAGTATTCAACCCCTTTGTTACGCCTTGCCTAAATAAGTTCAGGACTAACAATTTGCTTAACAAGTCACATACTTAGTTGCATGGACTAATAGTGTTTAACATGACCTTGTAATGACTACCTCATCTCTGTACCCCACACATGCAATTATGTGTAAGGTCCCTCAATCGAGGAGTGAATTTCACACACAGATTCAACCACAAAGACCAGGGAGGTTTTCCAATGCCTCGCAAAGAAGGTCACCCATTGGTAGGTGGGTAAAAAAATTTAAAGCAGACATTGAATATCACTTTGAGCATGGTGAAGTTATGAATTACACTTTGGATGGTATGAATACACCCAGTCACTACAAAGACACAGGCGTCCTTCCTAACTCAGTTGCCGGAGAGGAAGGAAACCACTCCGGGATTTCACCACGAGGCCAATGGTGACTTTAAAACAGTTAGAGTTTAATGGCTGTGAAATTGCCAGAGTGAAATGAAGGATGCCTGTACAGAATTCAAAATATTCCAAAACATGCATCCTGTTTGCAACAAGGCACTTAAGTAATACTGCAAAAATGTGGCAAAGCAATTCACTTTTTTTGTCCTGAATACAAAGTGTTATGTTTGGGGCAAATCCAATACAAAACATTACTGGAGTACCACGCTCCATATTTTCAAGCATAGTGGTGGTTGCATCATGTTATGGGTATGCTTGTCATCGTTAAGGATTGGGGAGTTTTTCATGATTAAAAATAAATGGAACGGAGCTAAGCACATGCAAAATCCTAGAGGAAAACCTGGTTCTATCTGCTTTGTTCGTCTATAGATGGATCGGACCAAGGTGCAGCGTGGTGGGCGTACATTTTACTTTTATTAAATGACACCGAAAAAACAACAAAATACAAAAACAAACGTAAAGCTACATGCAGTGCAGAAAGCAACTACACACAAACAAGATCCCACAAACTAAAGGTGGAAAAAAGGCTGCCTAAGTATGATCCCCAATCAGAGACAACGTGAGACAGCTGCCTCTGATTGGGAACCATACACCACCAACAAAGAAATAGAAAAACTAGAATGCCCACCCAAATCACACCCCGACCTAATGATTAACAATCAATTTGACAGAGCTTGAATAATTTTGAAAAGAATAATAGGCAAATGTTTCACAATCTAGGTGTGGAAAGCTCTTAGAGATGTAATCGCTGCCAAAGTTTCTTCAACAAAGTATTGACTCAGGGTTGTGAATACTTATGTAAATTAGATATTTCTGTATTTCATTTTCGATACATTTGCAAGAATATCTAAAACCATGTTTTCATTCTGTCATTATTGTGTATTGTGTGTAGATGGTCAAGATTTTGTATTTATTAAATCAATTTTTTATTCAGGCTAATGTAACAGTATAGCTTCTGTCCCTCTCCTCGCCCCTACCTGGGCTGCACACATAGACAACAGCCACCCTCGAAGCATCGTTACCCATCGCTCCAGAAAAGCCACCGCCAGAAAAGCCGCGGCCAACGCATACAAAGTAGCATGTTGACGAATAGGCATCAACTCACCGCGTAGCTTATTCTCAATGTTAGTCCATTGGCCACCAGAGTGAGGACAGACATTTTCCGGAATAAACGTGGTGAGTAAAAACGAAATTAAATATCCCACTCCCTACCTGGTATCTTAATCTGCCGCTATACAACTTTGTATGCGTTGTTTGTTGACATCCTTGTTATTTACGATGTTTTGGAACAGATTCCTGTTGGATCGTTCCACAAATTATACCCACCCGTATTGACTTGATGAAGGCACTGTATGTAGAGTTGCCTTCCCTCTAGCGTCTGTACACGCCCCCCTCCGTCAAATATTCTATCCAATCACACGCCGCATTAACACCGGTGGGGTGGCCAAGATCCGCATCCAACCAGTGCTGGTCCTCCTGTCTTTTTCCACAAATAACATTTGTATTTTACATAAACGGGTGACGTTACAGTGTGGACATTGCTGTGAATATTGTATCCACTGACGTAATTCGCCAACTACCGTAGCTATGTGAAATAAAAGGACTAGCTATATTATGCACGATGGCCGCAACGTTATGACATATAGACTGTAGATCACCTAAAATATGCCTGCTAGCTATATGACAAATTGTCCTACTAGGTCATGAAATGTTTAGTAATCATATGGGCCTAGATAATAAACCACAACAAGAACATTCTTGATGTTTGAAACTTGCGTCCCTGGGGGGGTAGTGGTGGGGTAGTGGTGGGGGGGACTACCTGGTCACAGAGCCACCCACGATGCGATGTTGGCGCGCTGAATTCTGGGCTCTTTTCTGTCCTCCCTACTCCGTTCATTCTCATCCTACTCCCCGGCTGAAAAATGGCTGCTTTAGCGGCAGCGCAGGGCTCAAACCCCGGTCTCTGCCCCAGTTTCGCAGTGGTCTGCTCGTTCCTGGAGCGCTACGGACAAGCCCTGGACCTCCCCGAACTCACGTTTCCGCAGATGGAGAGGTATCTCCGGGACACATCGACAGGTGGGAAGGGAGAGGAAGAGGGTCTCAGCATCCTCATCACTGACTTGCTAGCTAGCTGGGTGGTCAGGAGGGAGCCAGTACAGCTAGCTGGCTGGGGGGTTCCACACACGCACTGTGACATGTGCCTGGGTATAACTGGCTAACGTTACTGATTGATGTAGCTAGCTAGATGTACCGTTACTTAGCTATTTGATAAGTAGCTAACTTGCCATTCCTGCTTGAATTACCAAACCAGCTAGTTAGCTAGCATAATTTTGTTAGCTAGCTAGCGATCAGGTGTACTTTTCCATGCTTGCCTGCCCATACTAGTGCAAGAAAAGTATCAAACTTAGCCCCAGTGTGTATGAGTAAATAACGTTTGAATAGAATCGATCTCGTATTGTGGAAAATCGTGTCGTAAACAGTTGTCAAAATAGTCCGATAAAAACACGAACGTTACTTGGTACAGGGTGGCTGACTGTCAATTTCGCGCAGGCGCAATGCGTGATGTAGCCGAGCTAGCCAACTTCATGCTAAACCAAGCTAACATTAGTTTTGCTGGTGGCTATCAATTCATTCAAATAAAATACCGCTGATTTCAAATTCCTCAGACTGCACATTTGCCACAGTTTCTAACTATTTAAATCCTCTTTAGAGGCAATGGTAGCTACTGAGGCTTTCTTGTCACGATTTAGCCAGCTAGCTATCTGGCTAGCAGTGTGTGGCGTACCTAGCTAGCCACTAACGTTACAGTATCTGTGGGAAATGTGTTGTTACTAGCTAGCTAGTTAGTTAACTGTATGTAGACTTCTGTGATAACGTTGTTAGCTTTTTCCACATTTCCTCCCTTGTTCACCAAACACATCGTCGTGTTTTTTATATTCATGCAAAAAATGACAATGAATCACAGTTGTTGTTGATCTTACCTCCACCCGTGCCACTGTTAGCTAGATATTTAAACACTATTATTATTTTTTGTATTCCCACAGCACATTGGGTGTTGTAATAGGTGTTTGGTGTTATGACAGTGTGTTTAGTTTTATAACAAAATGTATTATCTCCCTGTGTGTATCACTCTCAGTTCCCAAGCCACTGGTGGAGCTGCATGTCAAGCTCCTGAGGAAGCTTGGCAAGTCTGTGTCTGCAGACAAGTGGGAGAGGTACCTGGCTAAGGTGAGCTGTGCTTAGTGTGTGTGTGTGTGTGTGTGTGTGTGTGTGAGCACTTGTAATGACTGGATATTTATCACACAGGTATGCCAGGACATCAACAGTAGCTGGGCTTGGGAGCTGGAACACAAGGGCTACCAGGATTTGAGCATGGAGTGCAAAACCAGCATCCTCAAAGTAAGACACACACACCTTGTGCAGACTATCACACTAGTCTACCTCTTTATGTCTGCTGTGACATCTACTCTCTGTATGAACAGTATATTGATAATATACAGTGCCTTCAGGAAGTATTCAGACCTCTTGACTTTTTCCAAAATTTGTTGTGTTACCGCCTGAATTTAAAATGTATTAAATGTAGACTTTGTGTCACTGATCTACACACAATACCCCATAATGTCAAAGTGGAATGATGTTTTTAGAAATATTTGCATATTGAATACAAAATTAAAAGCTGAGTCAATAAGTATTTAACCCCTTTGTATGGCAAGCCTAAATAACTTCAGTAGTACAAATGTGCTTAACAAGTCAGGTAATAAGTTGCATGGACTCACTCTGTGTTGAATAATAGTGTTTAACATGGTTTTTTAATGACTCATCTCTATACCCCACACATACAATAACCCGGTAAGATCCCTCAGCCGAGCAGTGAATTTCAAGCACAGATACAACAACGAAACTGCAAAGAAGATGGGTTAAAAAAAAAAAAAAACAGACATTAAATATCCCTTTGAGCATGGTGAAGTGATTAATTACACTTTGGATGGTGTATAAATACACCCAGTCACTACAAAGCTACATGCGTCCTTCCTAACTGGTTGACGGAGAGTACGGATACTGCTCAGGGATTTCACCATGAGACCAATGGTGATTTTAAACCAGTTACAGAATTGCTGTGATAGGAGAGAACTGAGGATGGATCAACAACATAGTAAACTCAGCAAAAAATGACACTGCCCTTTTTCAGGACCTCGTCTTTCAAAGATAATTCGTAAAAATCCAAATAACTTCACAGATCTTCATTGTAAATGGTTTAAACACAGTTTCCCATGCTTGTTCAATGAACCATAAACAATTAATGAACATGCACCTGTGGAACGGCCTTTAAGACACTAACAGCTTACAGCAGGTAGGCAATTAAGGTCACGGTTATGAAAATTTAGGACACTAAAGAGGCCTTTCTACTGACTCTGAAAAACACCAAATGAAAGATGTCCAGGGTCCCTGCTCATCTGCGTGAATGTGTCTTAGGCATGCTGCAAGGAGGCATGAGGACTGCAGATGTGGCCAGGGCAATAAATTGCAATGTCTGTATTGTGAGACGCCTAAGACAGCGCTACAGGGACACAGGACGGACAGCTGATGGTCCTCGCAGTGGCAGACCACGTGTAATAACACCTGCACAGGATCGGTACATCTGAAAATCACACCTGCGGGACAGGTACAGGATGGCAACAACAACTGTCCTCAATAAGTTGAGAAAGGCTGGACTGAGGGCTTGTAGGCCTGTTGTAAGGCAGGTCCTTACCAGACATCACCGGCAACAACGTCGCCTATGGGCACAAACCCACAGTCGCTGGACCAGACAGGACTGTTAAAAAGTGCTCTTCACTGACGAGTCGCGGTTTTGTCTCACCAGGGGTGATGGTCGGATTTGCGTTTATCGTCGAAAGAATGAGCGATACACTGAGGCCTGTACTCTGGAGCGGGATCAATTTGGAGGTGGAGGGTCCGTCATGGTCTGGGGCGGTGTGTCACAGAATCATCAGACTGAGCTTGTTGTTATTGCAGGCAATCTCAATGCTGTGCGTTACAGGGAAGACATCCTCCTCCCTCATGTGGTACCCTGCTCATCCTGACATGACCCTCCAGCGTGACAATGCCACCAGCCATACTGCTCGTTCTGTGCGTGATTTCCTGCAAGACAGGAATGTCAGTGTTCTGCCATGGCCAGCGAAGAGCCCGGATCTCAATCCCATTGAGCACGTCTGGGACCTGTTGGATCGGAGGGTGAGGGCTAGGGCCATTCCCCCCAGAAATGTCCAGGAACTTGCAGGTGCCTTGGTGGAAGAGTGGGGTAACATCTCACAGCAAGAACTGGCAAATCTGGTGCAGTCCATGAGGAGGAGATGCACTGCAGTACTTAATACAGGTCGACCGATTTATGATTTCTCAACGAAAATATAGATTATTGGAGGACCAAAAAAAAGCAGATATCGATTAATCTGACAATTTATATATATTTATATAAAAATTGTCATTATTACATATATATTTGTAATAATGACAATTACAACAATACTGAATGAACAACTATTTTAACTTAATATAATACATCAATAAAATCAATTTAGTCTCAAATAAATAATGGAACATGTTCAATTTGGTTTAAGTAATGCAAAAACAAAGTGTTGGAGAAGAAAGTAAAAGTGCAATATGTGCCATGTAAAAAAGCTAACATTTAAGTTCCTTGCTCAGAACATATGAAAGCTGGTGGTTCCTTTTAACATGAGTCTTCAATATTCCCAGGTAAGAAGTTTTAGGTTGTAGTTATTATAGGACTATTTCTCTCTATATCATTTTGTATTTCATATACCTTTGACTATTGGATGTTCCAATAGGTACTTTAGTATTGCCAGCCTAATCTCGGGAGTTGATAGGCTTGAAGTCATAAACAGCGCAATGCTTGGAGCAGAGCGAAGAGCTGCTGGCAAATGCAGGAAAGTGCTGTTTGAATGAATGCTTACGAGCCTGCTGCTGCCGACCACCGCTCACTCGGACTGCTCTACCAAATCCTAAACTTAATTGTAGTATAATCACACACAGAAATACGAGCCTTAGGTCATTAATATGGTCAAATCTGGAAACTATCATTTTGAAAACAAAACGTTTATTCTTTCAGTGAAATATGGAACCGTTCCGTATTTTATCTAACGGGTGGCATCCCTAAGTCTAAATATTGCTGTTACATTGCACAACCATCAATGTTATGTCATAATGATGTACAATTCTGGAAAATTAATTACGGTTTTTGTTAGGAAGAAATGGTCTTCACACAGTTCGCAACGAGCCAGGCGGCCCAAACTGCTGCATATACCCTGACTCTGCTTGCACAGAACACAAGAGAAGTGACACAATTTCTCTAGTTAAAATAAATTCATGTTAGCAGGCAATATTAACTAAATATGCAGGTTTAAAAATATATACTTGTGTATTGATTTTCAGAAAGGCATTGATGTTTATGGTTAGGAACACATTGGTGCAACGACAGTGCTTTTTTCGCGAATGCCCCTTTGGCGAAGTAGGCTGTGATTCAATGGTAAATTAACAGGCACCGCATCGATTATATGCAATGCAGGACAAGCTAGATAAACTAGTATATCATCAACCATGTGTAGTTAACTAGTGATTATGTTAAGAAAATCAAATCAAATCAAATGTTATTTGTCACATACACATGGTTAGCAGATGTTAATGCGAGTGTAGCGAAATGCTTGTGCTTCTAGTTCCGACAATGCAGTAATAACGAACAAGTAATCTAACTAACAATTCCAAAAAAACTACTGTCTTATACACAGTGTAAGGAGATAAGGAATATGTACATAAGGATATATGAATGAGTGATGGTACAAAGCAGCATAGGCAAGATACAGTAGATGATATCGAGTACAGTATAACATATGAGATGAGTATGTAAACAAAGTGGCATAGTTAAAGTGGCTAGTGATACATGTATTACATAAGGATGCAGTCGATGATATAGAGTACAGTATATACATATGCATATGAGATGAATAATGTAGGGTAAGTAACATTATATAAGGTAGCATTGTTTAAAGTGGCTAGTGATATATTTACATAATTTCCCATCAATTCCCATTATTAAAGTGGCTAGAGTTGAGTCAGTGTCATTGACAGTGTGTTGGCAGCAGCCACTCAATGTTAGTGGTGGCTGTTTAACAGTCTGATGGCCTTGAGATAGAAGCTGTTTTTCAGTCTCTCGGTCCCAGCTTTGATGCACCTGTACTGACCTCGCCTTCTGGATGACAGCGGGGTGAACAGGCAGTGGCTCGGGTGGTTGATGTCCTTGATGATCTTTATGGCCTTCCTGTAGCATCGGGTGGTGTAGGTGTCCTGGAGGGCAGGTAGTTTGCCCCCGGTGATGCGTTGTGCAGACCTCACTACCCTCTGGATAGCTTTACGGTTGAGGGCGGTGCAGTTGCCATACCAGGCGGTGATACACCCCGCCAGGATGCTCTCGATTGTGCATCTGTAGAAGTTTGTGAGTGCTTTTGGTGACAAGCCGAATTTCTTCAGCCTCCTGAGGTTGAAGAGGCGCTGCTGCGCCTTCTTCGCGATGCTGTCTGTGTGAGTGGACCAATTCAGTTTGTCTGTGATGTGTATGCCAAGGAACTTAAAACTTGCTACCCTCTCCACTACTGTTCCATCGATGTGGATAGGGGGGTGTTCCCTCTGCTGTTTCCTGAAGTCCACAATCATCTCCTTAGTTTTGTTGACGTTGAGTGTGAGGTTATTTTCCTGACACCACACTCCGAGGGCCCTCACCTCCTCCCTGTAGGCCGTCTCGTCGTTGTTGGTAATCAAGCCTACCACTGTTGTGTCGTCCGCAAACTTGATGATTGAGTTGGAGGCGTGTGTGGCCACGCAGTCGTGGGTAAACAGGGAGTACAGGAGAGGGCTCAGAACGCACCCTTGTGGGGCCCCAGTGTTGAGGATCAGAGGGGTGGAGATGTTGTTGCCTACCCTCACCACCTGGGGGCGGCCCGTCAGGAAGTCCAGTACCCAGTTGCACAGGGCGGGGTCGAGACCCAGGGTCTCGAGCTTGATGACGAGCTTGGAGGGTACTATGGTGTTGAATGCCGAGCTGTAGTCGATGAACAGCATTCTCACATAGGTATTCCTCTTGTCCAGATGGGTTAGGGCAGTGTGCAGTGTGGTTGAGATTGCATCGTCTGTGGACCTATTTGGGCGGTAAGCAAATTGGAGTGGGTCTAGGGTGTCAGGTAGGGTGGAGGTGATATGGTCCTTGACTAGTCTCTCAAAGCACTTCATGATGACGGATGTGAGTGCTACGGGGCGGTAGTCGTTTAGCTCAGTTACCTTAGCTTTCTTGGGAACAGGAACAATGGTGGCCCTCTTGAAGCATGTGGGAACAGCAGACTGGTATAGGGATTGATTGAATATGTCCGTAAACACACCGGCCAGCTGGTCTGCGCATGCTCTGAGGGCGCGGCTGGGGATGCCGTCTGGGCCTGCAGCCTTGCGAGGGTTAACACGTTTAAATGTCTTACTCACCTCGGCTGCAGTGAAGGAGAGACCGCATGTTTTCGTTGCAGGCCGTGTCAGTGGCACAGTATTGTCCTCAAAGCGGGCAAAAAAGTTATTTAGTCTGCCTGGGAGCAAGACATCCTGGTCCGTGACTGGGCTGGATTTCTTCCTGTAGTCCGTGATTGACTGTAGACCCTGCCACATGCCTCTTGTGTCTGAGCCGTTGAATTGAGATTCTACTTTGTCTCTGTACTGGCGCTTAGCTTGTTTGATAGCCTTGCGGAGGGAATAGCTGCACTGTTTGTATTCGGTCATGTTACCAGACACCTTGCCCTGATTAAAAGCAGTGGTTCGCGCTTTCAGTTTCACACGAATGCTGCCATCAATCCACGGTTTCTGGTTAGGGAATGTTTTAATCGTTGCTATGGGAACGACATCTTCAACGCACGTTCTAATGAACTCGCACACCGAATCAGCGTATTCGTCAATGTTGTTATCTGGCGCAATACGAAACATCTCCCAGTCCACGTGATGGAAGCAGTCTTGGAGTGTGGAGTCAGCTTGGTCGGACCAGCGTTGGACAGACCTCAGCGTGGGAGCCTCTTGTTTTAGTTTCTGTCTGTAGGCAGGGATCAACAAAATGGAGTCGTGGTCAGCTTTTCCGAAAGGGGGGCGGGGCAGGGCCTTATATGCGTCGCGGAAGTTAGAGTAACAATGATCCAAGGTCTTTCCACCCCTGGTTGTGCAATCGATATGCTGATAAAATTTAGGGAGTCTTGTTTTCAGATTAGCCTTGTTAAAATCCCCAGCTACAATGAATGCAGCCTCCGGATAAATTGTTTCCAGTTTGCAGAGAGTTAAATAAAGTTCGTTCAGAGCCATCGATGTGTCTGCTTGGGGGGGGATATATACGGCTGTGATTATAATCGAAGAGAATTCTCTTGGCAGATAATGCGGTCTACATTTGATTGTGAGGAATTCTAAATCAGGTGAACAGAAGGATTTGAGTTCCTGTATGTTTCTTTCATCACACCATGTCACGTTGGCCATAAGGCATACGCCCCCACCCCTCTTCTTACCAGAAAGATGTTTGTTTCTGTCGGCGCGATGCGTGGAGAAACCCGTTGGCTGCACCACTTCGGATAGCATCTCTCCGGTGAGCCACGTTTCCGTGAAGCAAAGAACATTACAGTCTCTGATGTCCCTCTGGAATGCTACCCTTGATCGGATTTCATCAACCTTGTTGTCAAGAGACTGGACATTGGCAAGAAGAATGCTAGGGAGTGGTGCACGGTGTGCCCGTCTCCGGAGTCTGACCAGAAGACCGCCTCGTTTCCCTCTCTTTCGGAGTCGTTTTTTTGGGTCGCTGCATAGGATCCGCTCCGTTGTACTGTTTGTAAGGCAGAACACAGGATCCGCGTCGCGAAAAACATATTCTTGGTCGTACTGATGGTGAGTTGACGCTGATCTTATATTCAGTAGTTCTTCTCGACTGTATGTAATGAAACCTAAGATGACCTGGGGTACTAATGTAAGAAATAACAAAAAACTGCATAGTTTCCTAGGAACGCGAAGCGAGGCGGCCATCTCTGTCGGCGCCTTACCGTGGCTCCTTGCGGCACTCGCATAACAGGTAGTCAGCCTGCCACGCAGTCTCCTCGTGGAGTGCAATGTAATCGGCCAAAATCGGTGTACAAAAATGCTGTTTACCGATTGTTATGAAAACTTGAAATCGGCCCCGATTAATCGGCCGACCTCTAGTACTTAATGCAGCTGGTGGCCACACCAGATACTTGCTGTTACTTTGGATTTTGACCCCAACACAAGGCCAATTATACACTGGAGTTACTTACCAAGATGACATTGAATTTTCCTGAGTGGCCTAGTAACAGTTGTTACTTAAATCCAGCTTAAAATCTATGGCAAGACTTGAAAATGGCTGTCTAGCAATGATTAACAACCAACTTGACAGAGCTTGGAGAATTTAAAAAAGAAAAAAAATTGGCAAATATTATACAATCCAGGTTTACAAAGCTCTTAGAGACTAACCCAGAAAGACCCACAACTGTAATTGCTGCTGAAGGTGATTCTTAACATATATTTGTTTTCCATTAATCATTTTTTTTCCCACTTTGAAATTAGAGTATTTTGTGTAGATCGTTGACAAGAAATGACAATGAAATGTGGAAAAAGTAAAGGGGTGTGAATACTTTCTGAAGGCACTGTACTGTTTTCTTCTCTCTGTCTAACCCTAACCCCCTCGTCTCTCTGACCCCAGTATCTGTGTGAGATCCAGTTTGATGACAACCTGAAGTTCAAGACGTTGGTCAACGAGGAGGAGGCGGAGGCAATGAGGTTGCAGCCCTTGGGCAGAGACAGACAGGGCCTGATGTACTGGCTGCAGACTGACGCCCAACACAACATTCGCCTGTATACAGAGGAACAGGACGACTGGGACGGATCCACCTGGAGATGTATCGTCAGGTAATGATGGATGGATGCATATATTTTTTGGAACCCTAGTTGGAGCATCTGAGAAGAGAGAAAGGGTATACTGTATATACAGTGCTGTGAATTAGTATTTTCTCCCTTGCTAATTTTCTCTACTTTTGCATATTTTTGATTCTGAATGTTATCAGATCTTCAACCTAAACCTAATATTAGATAAAGGGAGCCTGAGTGAACAAATAACACAACAATTACATATTTCATAAAAAAAGTTATGCAGCACCCAGTGCCCCTTTGTGAATAGTAATTGCGACCTCAATAACTGGTTGTTGCACCTTTAACTGCAATGACTCCAACCAAACGCTTCCTGAAGTTGTTGATCAGTCTACATGAAAAAGGTTGAAAAGCAACCCATTTTAAGTTTTGGAATGGCCTAGTCAAAGTCCAGACCTAATCCCAATTGAGATGTGATTGAAACTAGCAGTTCATGCTTGAAAACCCACAAATGTCGCCGAGTTAAAGCAGTTCTGCATCCAAGAGTGGACCAGAATTCCTCCACAATGATGTGAGAGACTGATCAACAACTACAGGAAGCCTTTGGTTGCAGTCATTGCAGCTAAAGGTGGCACAACCAGTTATTGAGTGTAAGGGGGCAATTACTTTTTCACAGTGGAATTGGGTGTTGCATAACTTTGTCACTTACATAAATAAAATAAGTATACATTTTTTTGGTGGTTATTTGTAAACTAAGGTTCCATTTATTTAATATTAGTTTTTGATTAAAGATCTGATAACGCTCATTATCAAAGAATATGCAAATATAGAGAAAATCAGAAAGGGGGCAAATACTTTTTTACCGCGCTGTATGTTCAGAATGTTCTGTTTGTCCTCAGAACCCGGAACGACTTGGCCGATGCTCTGGACCTCCTGAAGACCCAGCTGGACCCAGAACACAAGGAGAAAGAGGAGGGAGAGATGGAGAGAAAGAAAGAGATGGACAGAGAGAAGGAGGGAGGATCCAACTTTGCCAAACCTGTGGAGAGGGGGAGAAGACACACAGAGGAGGGTATGGGTTCTGTTGTTACTAGAAATATGATGGTGTAGTTACTATTATTATGATTGTGTTGTTACTACTGACATATTATAATTGTGTTATTATAAATGAATGTTGGAACCAGAGCTGCAATATAACATGTCAACATCTGTGATGATTTTTCAAGGTGAGGCTGGAGGAGAGGTAAAGGAGGAGGAAGAGGAGGAAGAGGAGAAGGCAAGACAGAAGAGGAAGGCTGAGGAAGACAAGAACAAGAGTAAAGAGAGAGAGAAGGAGGAAGAGGAGGATAAGCGAGAAAAGAGTAGATCATCTACCTACCCAGAATCCACTAGTACGGATGACAACATGGCATCGTTAGCAGAGAAGGAAAACCCAACCAAGTCTGAACCGTTATTCTCAGTGAAAGAGGAAAACATTGCAGTTGAGATGAAGGAAGAAAAGGAAATGAAAAAATGTGATGAGAAAGAAGAGGGAGAGACACAGAGTGTGAGGAAGGAGGAGAGGTCAGAAGTGATTGACAACAGAGTGAGCACCATCACCGCGCTCGTCAAAGAGGAGACCCAAATGCTTAACAACTCCCCTAGCAACGCTGTCTCTGTCGTCATGGCGCCCGTCTCGGCAACGACAAAACAGGAAGTTCCTCCTGTGAAGGAGGAAGCGGAGCGGGCCCTGAGGACCGACCAGCAGGCCAAGATACCACTGAAGAAGAGAGAGCTCTTTGGCGCTAACCGTCACCATAGCAACACACATCACAACAATGACATGCACAGCAACCAACACAACAACAACAGCCATAGCAGCAGTACTAGCAGTAGCATCATTGTCCGTAACCCTTCAGTAACACATACCAAGGAGGAGCAGCTGGGGAGGCAGTCAGCGCCACCTGGGGGCCTAGCTGTCCCACTGCCAGAGGAGCTGACCAATGGGGGTGCTCCCCTAAACGGGCTTGGAGGGCTCACAGGGGGTATAGGTCATGTGGGGGTCATCTGCAGGTCAGCCTCGCAGCAACAAGATGGTGGATTGTTCTGTACGGACAGAACCAGACCTGGGGCAGAGGAAGGGGCTGAGAGGGCCAGCGCTCCAGACAAGGAGAGGAGCAGGCAGTCAGTCCTGGTGAGGAAGAGTCCTGGCTGGGGAGAGACTGGAGCCCCAACACCCCTAGAGCCTAGAGGACAGGAGAGACAGGCAGGAGGAGAGGAGAGGGAAAGGAAGGAGAAAGGAGAGAGATCCAGGGAGAGATTAGGAGAGGATGGAATTGAGAAAGCGAGGGAGAGGTTAGATGGAGACCTGTCTGGAGAGAGGGATGACAACACAAAAGAGAAAGAAGAGAAAGAGAAAAAGACCACCCTCCATATGGAGAAAAGCAAGGGATGCCATGGAACAGAGGAAGAGGAGAAGAAGAGTACTTCAGGAAAGAAGGAGCAGGAGTCAGAGAGCAGCCAGACTGTAGAAGGACAGAGGGACCAGGGAGAGGCCCTCAGCACAGACACACCAGCCCATGCCAGGGTGAGGGGAGCTGGACATGGAGCAGCAGACCGGCCGGGTCCCCTTGAGGCCTCCTCTGAGCTTCAGAAAGAAGGTATCAGGCTGAAGATAAAGATCCCTCCCAACCAGAGGATAGAGAACGTGAGAGAAGAGGAGGAGAAGGCGGAGGAGCAGGGAGATGGGAGGTCTCTGCGGAGATCGGCTCGGATCTGCAGGTAAGGTCCATGATTAAATCTCTTCCCATCACAATGTCTCAATGATTATTACCATAACATAATTTCTTTCATCACAACAACTGAGGTGACAATTTATCATGTAGAGCTGAACAATAGATACAATATTCTGCTGTAATATCACGCACTCACTCATCGCCGTCGTGCCTGATAGCTTATAGGGCAGCAACAAAGGCTCTCCACTTCTGACTGTCTTTGGCCATCTTTTCCAACTGTGCCCCAGCTCTGCTGGTGGTGTTTGGAGTGGTCTCTATTGTTCTGTAATTTGATATTTAGATATTTTACTGATCAACCCTACCTACAGACCCAGCCCAAACAAGGTGAAGAGCCAAGACGCACCCCCAGGAGTGAGGAGGGAAGAAGAGGAGGAGAAGACTGCTCAATGGCAAAAGAAGAGAGCAAACCCTGAGGGACAAAGCAGGACTGTAAAGGTAACTACTTTGTTTTAAAGTCAATTTACTAATTTATAAGTCAAATCAAATGTATTTATAAAGCCCTTCTTACATCAGCTATCTCAAAGTGCTGTACAGAAACCCAGCCTAAAACCCCAAACAGCAAGCAATGCAGGTGTAGAAGCACGGTGGCTAGGAAATCTCCCTAGAAAGGCCAGAACCTAGGAAGAAACCTAGAGAGGAACCAGGCTATGTGGGGTGGCCAGTCCTCTTCTGGGTGGAGATTATAACAGAACATGGCCAAGATGTTCAAATGTTCATAGATGACCAGCAGGGTCAAATAATAATAATCACAGTGGTTGTTGAGGGTGCAACTTGTCAGCGCCTCAGGAGTAAATGTCAGTTGGCTTTTCATAGCCGATCATTCAGAGTATCTCTACCGCTCCTGCTGTCTCTAGAGAGTTGAAAACAGCAGATTTGGGACAGGTAGCACGTCCGGTGAACAGGTCAGGGTTCCATAGCCGAAGGCAGAACAGTTGAAACTAGAGCAGCAGCACGGCCAGGTGGACTGGGGACAGCAAGGAGTCATCAGGCCAGGTAGTCCTGAGGCATGGTCCTTGGGTGGGGGTGGAGAGAGCTTACATTCATACAGGACACAGGATAAGACAGGAGAAATACTCCAGATATTACAGACCCTAGCCCCCCGACACATAAATACTAGGGGCTGAGACAGGAGGGGTCGGGAGACACTATGGGCCCATCCGACGATACCCCCGGACAGGGCCAAACAGGCAGGATGTAACCCCACCCACTTTGCCAAAGCACAGCCTCCACACCACTAGAGGTATATCTTCAACCACCAACTTACCATCTTGAGACAAGGCTGAGTATAGCCCACAAAGATCTCCGCCACGGCACAACCCAAGGGGGGGAGGCGCCAACCCAGACAGGAAGAACACGTCAGTGACTAATACCCACTCAAGTGACACACCCCTCCTAGGGACAGCATGGAAGAGCACCAGTAAGCCCATGACTCAGCCCCTGTAATAGGGTTAGAGGCAGAGGATCCCTGTGGAGATAGGGGAACCGGCCAGGCAGAGACAGCAAGGGCGGTTCGTTGCTCCAGTGCCTTTCCGTTCACCTTCACACTCTTGGGCCAGACAGTCTGCGTCTCTCACATGGGTAGGTAGACCATTCCAAAAAGATTGAGCTCTATAGGAGAAAGCCCTGCCTCCAGCTCTTTGCTTAGAAATTCTAGGGACAGTTAGCAGGCCTGCGTCTTGTGACCGTAGCGTACCTGTAGGTATGTACGGCAGGACCAAATCGAAAAGATAGGTAGGAGTAAGCCCATGTAATGCTTTGTAGGTTAGCAGTAAAACCTTGAAATCAGCCCTTGCCTTAACAGGAAGCCAGTGTAGAGAGGCTAGACCTGGAGTAATATGATCAAATTTTTTGGTTATAGTCAAGATTATATCAGCTGTGTTTCACACTAACTGATGTTTATTTAGTGCTTTATCCGGGTAGCTGGAAAGTAGAGCATTGCAGTAGTCTAACCTAGAAGTGACAAAAGCATGGATTCATTTTTGGGCAGAAAGTTTCTGATTTTTGCAATGTTACATAAATGGAAAAAGCTGTCCTTGAAACAGTCTTGATATGTTCGTCAAAAGAGAGATCAGGGTCCAGAGTAACGCCGAGGTCCTTCACAGTTTTATTTGGACGACTGCACAACCATCAATATTAATTGTCAGATTCAACAGAAGATCTCTTTTATTTTCTTGTGACCTAGAACAAACATCTCTGTTTTTGTTTAAAAGTAGAACATTTGCAGCCATCCACTTCCTTATGTCTGAAACACATGCTTCCAGCGAGGGCAATTTTGGGGCTTCACCATGTTTCATCGAAATGTACAGCTGTGTGTCATCCGTATAGCAGTGAAAGTTAACATTTGGTGATGTCATTCATAAACATAGAGGTAAAATATATAGTGAAAACAATAGTGGTCCTAAAACGGAACCTTGAGGAACACCGAAATTTACAGTTGATTTGTCAGAGGACAAACCATCCACAGAGACAAATTGATATCTTTCCGACACATAAGATCTAAGTGATGTGTAAGGCTTTGTATGAATATCAAAATGATCATAGTCAAGAAAATGTTGTTTATCAATGTGATTGATTGTAACCGTTTGTGCATGTGTCTACAGAGCAGACGAAGACAACGAGGCCCCCGCTGGTCAAACACTCGAGCGAAGAGATGCAAACCGAATGAGGGAGGAGAGGAGGGGGAGGAGAGAGGGAGAAAGGAGGAGAGAGGGAGGGAGGGAAGTATTTGTGACTCAGATGACTCTAGCCAATCAGAGGAGATGCCTAATGAAGATCCCTGCAGCCACTGTGGACTCCCCAACCACCCCGAACTGGTGAGATGTGTGTGTGGAGGAGATGGTTGTTTTCTTTGTTTCTTTACGTCTCTGCATCTGAATGACTTATGGTATATTGTGTGTGCTTTACTGTGAAGCCAACTGTTTCCCTTCTGCAGATCACTATCTATTCTTGATTTCATGAGTTTATTTACACCCAGCACCTGAAGGTGCGTACACTCCGTTTGAAACCAACCTGTGTGTTTCTCTGCTGCAGATCCTGCTGTGTGATTCATGTGATAGTGGTTACCACACCGCCTGCCTCAGACCCCCTCTCATGGTCATACCTGAGGGAGAATGGTTCTGCCCACCCTGCCAACACGTAAGTGAGAGAGAGAGAGAGTGTGTGTGTGTTTGTCCGTGCGTGCGTGTTTTAACACTGTCCCTGGTCTCTGTAGAAACTGCTGTGTGAGAGACTAGAGGAGCAGCTGCAAAATCTGGATTGCGCTCTGAAGAAAAGAGACCGAGCTGAGAGGAGGTAACATACAGTCCACACACAGTCTCACACGTCACACACAGTCTCACTCACACACTGTCACACACACACACCTAACACACTGAAATGGTTGTGGAATTCCTGTGTGTTTTGTCTCTGTAGGAGGGAGCGTCTGGTGTATGTGGGAATCAGTGTGGAGAACATCATTCCTGTAAGCCTAATTTTGTGTGTGTACTATCAGGCAAAATTAGTCTAGAAGGCCAAATAAATGATCATAATCTGAAATTGTGTATGTGTGTTATGTGTTTCTAGCAGGAAGGGGAGGAAGAAGAGGAGAAACTGGTGAAGAAGAAAGATGCAAAAAATACCAAAAACCTGGGAAGGAGGTCTACCAGAACCAGGAAGTGTATCAGCTACAGGTGTGTGTGTGTGAAAGAGAAGTGACAGCACAGCTCAAATAAGTCACATGTTGTCATGGTGACACTCCCGTCTCATAGTGTGCTTGTCTGCAAGGTTTTCTGTAATTGCCAGCGTTTGGCAGATGAAAAATAAATGAAATAAAGCCGCTAAATAAAATTGTTACCTGCCAATTGAACGGGAGAAAAAAACAATCCCATTGAAATTTAGTTGAATTCATTGATGTAAATATCAGTCGATGTAAATGCATTTGACCGTTGGTCTATAGGTTAATTTGCTAAATTTAGTGAAATTAAATTGGGGAGTGTGTATTTTTGTTAGTCGTCATGTGTTTATTTATCACACAGCATACAGAGCCTATTATGAGCGGCATGTCACTTGTCAAACGTGTTGCTGCTAGAGTGAAACATGTCATTGCGGAACAATTCTAAATGCAGTTGTGTGTTAAAAACAGTTTTGTTGGCCACGATTTATAAAGAGCTACTATTAGTTTTTTTCTCAAAGGGTAATTGAAGCGCTGCCTCCCATTCGCCATTCAAGTGCATGGGCTATGGTAGGCAGGCTAAGAGCATGTCACCCACTACTTTGCATTGTGAGCTGGAGGCAGTATGCATTTTGAAAACACATACTTAATTGTTTGAAACCTGAATATTTTACTCTATATTATGAGGCATGTCTTACCTTGCTTCAAAATAGCCTCGGCAAAATCACACTATAGAAACGTGGAGGCATTTATTTTATAAAGACTTCCTCGGATGCCATTGAAACCAGCATTTCTCTGCTGTTCCATTGGTTTTCATATCAACTTTCTTTCGTTGTGCAGATGCCAAAGGCACAATCCTAGTCATTTTAGTGTCCCATCCTAGTTGCGTCTTCAGATTCACCTTCATTCGAAGTTTCTAACAGAGATGTTCATCTCTGTCACATATGAAACTGCTCGCACCAGGTGCTCTGTATAGAATGGCGTTTTCCTACGAATTGCATTTTGGCAAATGTTTGAAAATGATGTTTTATTAGCTCCTTAATTGAGCACTGTTGGTGGACGCCCTAATGGGTTACGCACCCAGAACATATGGGTCTGGTAAATTTCTCAAATGGCCGGTAAATTTTAATCTTCTCGGTCACGTTGTCCCAATGACTGTATATATGAATGGACAAAGCCATCAATCACATGACACTGTTCATTCCTATGTGAAGACTCCATAGCGCATTGAAACCAAATGAAGTCAGTTAAGATGGTGTCTCATGGATTCACGGATTCACCTGTACCTGAGACCCGATCTGGGACCTGAGCAAGTCCGGATCCAGAATTATAAATAATATCCTGAGTCTGGGTCGGATCTGATTTTCATGGGTCTCGGGTATGTGTAAGTTTAACTGACTTGTCCGGAAGGGCACGTTCATATCCGACTGCTGCAGTAGAGAGAGAAATTGAATAATTGATGCTGCTGCTCTTGCTTTTCACGAGAGTGGAGCATGGCGTGTGTAGCTTGTTGATGGCCCATCATAAGTCATCAGAGCGGCAATATACTACAGGCTACAGTCATAGCGCCTCCCTCCGTGTGTGGCAAAAGTTAGGAGATGTCTAAAATGAATTAAAAGTTCAAGGAGAAGGATAGGCTACCCTGACCAAGAGCCAACAGGCAGGCTGCTACCTAATATTCTTAACCGCTAGGCTACCTGCCACCCGGGTAAAGGCTATGGCTCTGAGGCAACTCAGGGCTGGGGAGGGGGATGACTTCAACCGCTGAGGGCTTACTATAAATACACAATGTACTGTGTATGCTGGATAATATTAACAGTATTAACTGTCTGTTTGTAAATCAAGTGCCCCCTCTCTCTTCAATGAGAGGGGGCAGTCGTTCTCCACTGTGTGTCATGCTCCTCGTTTCCTAGGACTGACTAGGAAAACTAAAACCCTGGTGTGTGTGTGGTGTCTGCGTGTGTTCCAGGTTTGATGACTTTGATGACGCCATTGATGAAGCGATAGAGGAAGACGTCAGAGATGAGGATGGAGGAGGTGAGAAATAGAGAGGGAGTGAGTGTGTAGACTGAGGACTGAATGGCTGTCTCAAATGGCACCGTATCCTCTATATCAGGGATCATCATCTAGATTCAGCTGTGGGATGATTTTTTTCTGAGAGGATGGTCGGGGGGCCGGAACATAATTACTAATAAGTTGTAGATTGCAAATTAACCCCAAGAAGCCCAAACAGATATAATATTTGACTAAAACTTAATCATTTCAAACCTTGCTTACATTTGTATACCATCACTTGTCTCTCTATTATGCGTGGGAATAATTGGGGTCAGAACCTAGCCCTAATAGTGCACTATATTAAGTGAATATGGTGTCATTTTGGATGAGGAACAAGAGGGTTTAGATGACAGAAAAGTGGCCTGCCTGTGTAACCCTTTGGTCCTGTGTGTAGAGGTGGGGCAGGGTAAGGACATTGCCACCATCCCAGAGGAGGGGAAGGAGAAACGAGGACCAACCACAGCTCAGGCCCCTCCCACCAGGAGCAGGAAGAGAAGGAGACTCAACGACCTGGAGAGCGACAGCACGGCTGCAGAGAGCGAGGAGGAGTTTCAGCTCAGCGCCAGGTGTGTTTGTGCCTGACTGGCCTTAAGTCAGTCTTAGTAATTCTGTGGATATGTGTATGGGTGGGTGCTACTCTTTGGAGCTACACCCCATATTGTAAAGTCATATTTTGTTTGAGCACTATAAATGCAAACTTTTAACGCGTGTGTGTTTGTGTGTGTAGTACGGAGGAGGAGGAGTTTGTAGCGTCAGGTGATGAGGAAGCAGCCAGTGATGTGGACAGCTTTGCCAGCGACCCGGGCTTCGTAAGCCAGTCCACACGGGCACAGAGACGGGCACCTAAACAGAGAACCTCCAGGACTGCAGCAAAGTGCAAGAAACGCCCACGCAGACAGAGGAGAGGATGGGGGAGGAGGAGGAGGAGGAGAGTGAAGAGGAGGAGGAAGAGGAGATGGGTGAGTAAGGCTTGGAATATGAGTTGGGAAAAGAAGACACACAGAAATCCAGAGGTTTGGAGCTGGATGTTAAAGAACATGTTCAGTTGAAAGTAAAAACAACTCTTCTCTCTCTCTCTCTCTCTCTCTCTCTCTGTCTGTCTGTCCTGTCTGTCTGTCTGTCTGTCTGTCTGTCTGTCTGTCTGTCTGTCTGTCTGTCTGTCTGTCTGTCTGTCTGTCTGTCTGTCTGTCCCTGGCTGTCTGGTCTGTCCTGTCTGTCGTCTGTCGTCTGTCTGTCTGTCTGATCTGTCTGTTCCTGTCTGTCCTGTCTGTCTGTCCTGTCTGTCCTGTCTTCTGTCCCTGTCTCTGCTTCTCTCTCTCTCTCTGGCTCTCCTCTTCTCCTCTCTCTGCCTCTCTCTCTCTCTCTCTCTCTCACTCTCTCCTCTCTTGCCTTCTCTCTCTCTCTCTCTCTCTGGCTCTCATCTTCTCTCTCTGCTTCGTCTCTCTCCTCTCTCTGGCTTCTCTTCGTCTCTCATCTCTGCTTCTCTCTCTCTCTCTGCGTGCTTCTCTTCTCTCTCTCCTCTGCTTCTCTCTCTCTCTTGTCCTCTTGCTTCTCTCCTCTTCTGTCTCTGCTTCTCCTCTCCTCTCTGTCTCTGCTTCGTCTCTCTCTCTGTCTCTGCTGTCTCCTCTCTCCTCTGTCTCTGCTTCTAATCTCTCTCGTCCTCTGCTTCTCTCTCTCTCTCTCTCTCTTCTTGCTCCTCTGCTTCTCTCTCTCTCTGCTTCTCTCTCCTCTCGGCCTCTGCTTCTCTCTCTCTCTGCTTCTCTCTCGCTTCGCTTCTCTCTCATCCCTCTCTGCTTCTCTCTCTCTCTCTCTGGCCTTCTCTCTCTCTCTCTCTCTGCTTCTGCTCTCCTCTGCTCTCCTGCTGCTTCCTCTCTCTCTTCTCTGATTCTCTCATCTCTCTCTCTGCTTCTCTCTCTCTCTCGTCTGCTTCTCTCTCTCTCTCTCTGCTTCTCTCTCTCTCTTCTCTGCTTCTCTCTCTCTCTGTCTCTGCTTCTCTCTCTCCAGCTGTCTCTGCTTCTCTCTCTCTCTGTCTCTGCTTCTCTCTCTCTCTGGTCTCTGCCTTTCTCTCTCTCTCTGTTCCTCTGCTTCTCTCTCTCTCTTTCTCTGCCTTCTCTCTATCTGCTGCTTCTGTCTCTGCTTCTCTCTTCTCCCTTCCTGCTTCTACTTCTGCTGGCTTCTCTCTCTCTCTGCTTCTCTCTCTCTCTCTCTCTGCTTCTCTCTCTCTGCTTCTCTCTCTCTCTCTCTCTCTCTCTCTCTCTCTCTCTCTCTGCTTCTTCTCTCTCTCTCTCTGCTTCTCTCTCTCTTCTCTCTGCTCTCTCTCTCTCTCTCTGCTTCTCTCTCTCTTCTGCTTCTCTCTCTCTCTCTCTTGCTTCTCTCTCTCTCTCTCTGCTTCTCTCTCTCTCTGTCTGCGTTCTCCTCTCTCTGTCTCTGCTTCTCTCTCTCTCT